>NW_027315823.1:12613705-12926205 GCF_026437365.1 Eucyclogobius newberryi
TGAAATGAGTTGAATGTAAGCCTCCAAAGCCCAAATCTCAGAGCTCAGCATATGGACAGGGACTATTTTAGGCCTGATTCCACACATGCAGAGGTCGCTCACACACTCCCCTTAGACAAGAGCCATTACTGCTAAAGATGGCAGACAACACTTTGACTTTCTCATGTGTGACCTACATAGACATACAGTACAATCCAAAAGCACTGGACAGAGACAGACACCTAAGCACATCGCTCATTCAGATGGAAAATGGACTGGGTAGGAACATGCGGCGGGCTGTTTTTGTCGTATTAATGGAAAAATGAGAGGGGTAAAGTACGAGAGACACAATAATTCATGTTTGCAAAGAATATAACCCAAAAAGTAGGGCTGGGCCATATTGATCGAGCTTGATTTCCTGTTTGTGCTCTTTCATGAACATTAAAAACACAGATTATTTATTATTGTCATTTACAACAATAAATAACCCAATTATTTTTAATTGAAATTCAAACTGTCTAATTAACTGTCACAAATCCTTTGGCATCATGTGTTTTGGGGCCTTTAGCACAGCTTTAGATCAGCTTTTTCAGACCCAGAAGTGAAACTCTACAGCCAAGTGTCCAAAGCATCATACAATGACTCACATGTCTCATTCTTACACGTTTGAAAAGATCAAATGTTTCTGTTTCTTGCTTTGTCATTACACTTTCTGGGGTAAAACTTACTTACTTCCCCAGCTTTCATTGCACATTCCTAGTAATAAGTCATTTTATTGCACTCTCCCAAACGTAATGACAAGAAAAAATGTATGTTAACAGCACTTTTGATGTTCCAAAGATATCATGCATTCACGTTGTTGTTTGTTTACTGTCCACCGAGCCTTTAGTGGCCCGTATGGTAATGGTCTGTAGCGGATCATCACTAGATTGTTATTAATATTCATGTAACTCTTGTAGTCTGTGACTCTCTGTGTGCGTGTGAACAGGCTCTGGGCAGGGGGCCATATGTCTCCACATTCACTACATCTGTGTTTGTGTGTGTCCATGCAGGCCCTGGCAGAGGGACAGGCGGCCCCATGGGACACGGCCAAGAAGGACGAGAACCGCAACAAGAATCGCTACGGAAACATCATCGCTTGTGAGTACTGCAGCAACACAAAAGGACGAGCAGGATCAAAATACTCATACAAACCGGACTAACAGAGACCACAAATGTTACGCATGAAGTCATTTAAAATATTTGAGTGCTACCGTGGTTTGTGCTTTGAAATGGCTTGGCTTGTTTCGGTGAGTTTTAGTATTTAAAGTTGTGTCTACAGTTGCTTAGCCGTATCTATCGTAATGTGGTGCAAAAAAGTTACGTTTTTATCCACTGCCGCACAAAAACTGAGCCCCCTAGTGACATCTTTTTCGTCTTGAAACCCACACAATAAAGACATTTTCCTCAACACACAAAAGAAGTCTTGCGCAACACTTTTTTTATCCTATTTTTCTTCTTCAACTGCCCTGTCGCTCCGTGTGTTTCTGCTAAAACATTAAACGGACTCATTAACTGTGGGGCCTTTGAAACATTTTCTCAGTAAAATGACTCTTTGTAAAATGACTGGGAGTGAGATGGACAGTTTCCATTACCAGCTCCTTGTAATTAAAGGATTTGTACTAATAGCACGTTTATCATAATTTCTGTTAGCCATCAAGGTCCTGACAGGCTATTTCATTTCTGAGCAGTGTATTTCATTTGCGATCCTTCAGGTCCGAGCCGAGCTTTTGCCTCCACATCAAACCCCCTGTAATGAGATGGTCCCGGCGCGCGTTCACAAATGACCCCCACGACGTTCAGTTCAGACTTAAAACTACAGCGAGCGCCACGCAGCTTTTACTGATATAGACATTAGAAAACCTGCATAATGATTTTTTCTTTCCTTTTGGCCTGAGGTCGTACATTCTAACCAGCTCAGAGTGCAGACCATCAGAAGGACATCATTAGTGGCACAGACGCTGGAGCTCACTGCAGACACTCCACAGCTCCACGGTCTGTAGGATCATTCTCTCTAATGGCCTCTGTCCCAGGGTACATACGATCATAACTGGCTCATTTGGAGTTTTACTGGGAACAAAAAATCTGCTTTGATCATTATAAGAATGAAATACAAGCAAGAATAAACTCCTAGCAGCCGTAGGTAGATGCATTTTTGAACAATATGAACGTAGGGTGGATATGAACAAGGCTGCCTCTTTGTTGTTTGACGTTTTAGCCAAAAAATGCAAGTATATTTGATTGAAACGGACCTACGGGCTAGCGTGGCCTCCAGAGGAAAAAAAAATGTATATACAAGATTATTGAAGGTCATAGCCTCTTCCCTCTGTTCTCAGTTCATTCATCCCATGCGATTGCACCTGACAGTTTGGCCGTGTTTCTGCATTAAGGGCCTCTGTCTCGTTTCTCGTCTTTCTATAGCTCACATCTTCCCCCGGCTCAGTGAACAACCCTCCCATATGGCCATTTATTATTCAAAAAAGCTTGGAAGAAATACTGACACTGGATGAATCTGCTTATTCAGTCATGTCAGATAAATTACCCACAACTTTTTGAACAAACAAACAAAAAGAAGACAAACCCAGAGGCAGCTTTACATGCCTCCACACTCCAGATCTTCACCTCTTCACATAACAGAACACAACGCAGCTATTATCAAATAAAATCCGCGGTGTGTAGGCTGATGCAGACTGACAGCTTCTGTATTGACACTGACTCAACAGCACAAAGCCATTAGAGACTGGGCCAGGGCTGAGGTCAGAGTGTGAAGGTTTTTTTTCGAACAAGTATGCGCAAAGTGCTAATATAGAGCGGCAGACGGAGATAAGCGGTAGAGGAGATGTGCCGAGTCAACTGTGACTAATTAAACCCTAAGATTTTTACATTCGATTTGAAAACAAAGTGGGTCGAAAAACTGACCCCTGTGGAACAACCGCTTTTACATCTAAAACTTGTTGATAGATTTCGAATTACCTGTAGACACACATTGAAACGATCATCTCCCAAAGCGCACAAAGACAAACAGTCATCAACACAAGGACTCGGCAACATACCATAAAGTTGTCTTCTATTTCAACGAAAATCGAGTTGGTGACAAAAAATACAGGGCCATTATTCATGTGAAAGCCGCAATCAAATCGTTGCCATGTGAAAAATGTAACACGTTTCCAGATTTGATTAGCAATGTATCTTGATGCGTGTTCTTTCAAAACAGTGTGCTCCCAGGGACAGGTAGAGAATCACTCCTTTGCTCGCTACTTACTCCTGGAATAACAGCAAATATGTGAAACGGGAGCGCACAGCAAACACTGTACTAGACCCTGAGCGTACGTCTGCTCCTGTATGCTGTAACCTTTCTCTGGTCTTTCATGGTCTCAGATTCTGTTTGCTCTGAACTCACAAACAGCTGCAGCTCTCTGAAGTGTTTGACCAAAGCCCTATAGCTCAAATATTAGTATACACTCATGTCAGACTCACACAGCCTCTCAAACACCGAGAGGTCCAGCGCAAGTCCAGTTTGTAGAGTCGACAAGCTCCAGCTTCAAGGTCACTTTAAATGCATATATTAGAGTGTATATTAGAGCAGCTTGATTGGATTTAAAGTGCCTCTGAAAGGTCGGATGATTCATTGAACTTAAATGCAGTTAAGAATAATTATATTTTGAATTTAGCTAAAAAATATAAAAATGTAATCGCAGAATAGCACATTTTTTAGGTTTATAATTTCACTTCAAGTTTGTAATTGATTACATCACACTAGGAGATTCATCTAATGTCACTTTTTTTTTAACAAATAAAAATATATATGAGAGCACCTTTATTTTGTTGAATTAATGTTAAGAGGGTCAAAAAAAATGTATTTGTGTAAATTCTGCATAAACTGGAATGAGTGTGATGTCACTTCCTGTCATTTTCTATAGATTTTTCCAAATTTTACAGGTATAAAGCACCAAATAAAGTCAAAATTAAAAACCTGCCATGCACACTTTAAATCAGAGACACATTTTTTTCAATGGTTGCACTTGCAAACTGCAAACACGTATTATTGGTAATAGAATGCCCATCGCAAACAATGATATATTCCTTCAGCGGGCTGTATTATCATTATTATTTTATTTATTTGGTTTGTTAATAATTTTCTAGCTCTGTAGCTCAGACCTCTACAAACATGTTACGTGTCTGATTCTCGTATCAGTGCTTGAAATGTGCAACATATGCTATTACCAATATTAGGCAGAGATTTAGACAAAAAAAAAAAAGAGATATTCATGTGAACAGCTGTTCTCTGCGGTAAGCCACACGGGAACTATTAATTTATCTTCTTCATACTTCCTGCCCGCTTATGCATGGATGTTCTACAGATTTCCTAACAGAACGCTCAGATGGTGGTGTAGTCTGAGGTGCGTCTCTCGGCAGTACTTCTCTCACATAATGTTCTAGTATCATTTATAATTTGTTGTCTTTACTTCAGCAGAAGCATTAACTCTTGTCCAGAGCTGATGTCACTGTGAGTTATCGAACGCTGTGCAGCAGGAAACGCCACAGCAAACAGTATTATACAATGACAGAGTTTTTAATTAGAAGTGGATCATTGATGATTATCTGTCATTACGTGGTGGGGGAGCTGTGGGGGGGCTGAGGACCTGATATCTGTAACGAGACCAGATTATCATCTCACACAGCTAATTGATTGTTGAAGTCATCAGGATGAACGACAAGTGCCGCTGTCTAGACATCAAGATAACACTTGGCACAATTTGTACATTTGCCGTGTTTTTAAAAGCTTCATTATTAGAGGAAGATTGAATTGGACTCATCTCCTGACGTTGATGTGCATCTTATTCCTCGCAGACTCTCATTAAAAAAAGTGCAACCGCTCGTAGAGTTTGTACACAGAGATGCTGTGGTCTGTCAAAGAGGCTGTTAGTGGATTCAACAGCCAGTCTGTTCTCTCCAAGCACTTCTAGTTGTTATTTTGTGCTCTTTTGAAACCCCATTTGTGGTTAAAGACAATACATTCTCCTCCCACATATCATATATCCTGTAAGACGCACTGGTCCAGGTTTTGCTGACAGTGTGACACGACAGAATATGTTCAAATAACCCTTTTATTATTCCTCCAGAACATAAAGCTGTGAGCAGAGCAAGACGCACGCTTTAAGATTCTTACTCTGTCCTCATCCCCACACACTCATGTAGAACACACGCACACTCATGTAAAAGACACACACACACTCATGTAAAAGACACACACACTCATGTAAAAGACACACACACTCATGTAAAACACACGCACACACACACACACACACAGGATCAGAGTTGTGTTAATTCCGGAGTCTCTGCAGCTCCTTCTGCTGTGAGACTGAACTCCTGAGTTTATCTATGACAGACACAATCCTGCTCAGTGAAGGAGCAGAGAAACCTCCGCCTCAGCAGTTTGGAGCTGCTTTTGTGAGCGCTTTACTCTCACTTTGAAATGCCAGCGTTTCTGTGGATACTTGACATTTCACTTGAGTTGTAATATGGTATACATTTGTGTGGACAAATGCAGTTTCACATTTGGGATCTATAAATGCGTATAGAAGCATAAGTAATAGAAAATCAGGGCCACTGTGCTGTTGTTTCTTTTTGTAGATGAGCTGCTTGTGGCCCGTGACAGTGTCTTCTGTCTCGAACGTATAGAAAAAATGGATAAATTGTGTAAAATGATCCTTTCACTGGCCTCTCAGCTCCTTTCTGATGAATAGAAACTGTGACAGTGGAAAATCCTGAAAAACAGTCCCATGGCTCAATCAGCCGTAGTTCTGCAGGAGGTTGATAAGCGTTTATACAACATTAGTGACCCAGAATTACTGTGTCCAGGATTAAGACGCGAGACGTGTCAAAACTTCTCCTGGGATTCAGTAGCTCGAAATTATAAGACTTTAAAATAATCCCCACATTTTGTATAATCTTATAATTTTCCCTAAAATGACAAGAAAAGTATGTGTAACAAACTGGAATATACATTGGATTATTATTAGTATTTATATTTGAGGGGAAAATCATCCATTTCCTGAAATAATAACAAAAAAGGTCTAGGTTGTTATTGCAAGTTAAAACAATTATTAAAAGTTCATCTGGCAGAACATTCTGAAACTCTAATTGGTTTATTAATCAAATAAAACATCTGATTTTATTCCATTTATTCCATAGTTTGTCTCACAGTAGAGTTGTAGTTGTATGTTTTACCTTGCTATTTTATTAAGTGTAATCAATGATACACAAAAAAATAAGCTACAAAATGCTCAAAATAAACCAGAAATAAGTGAATGATGCAATCTTTCTCAGTGTTAAATGATCGCAAAGTATTATTCATTAGATCGTGAGAACATCGTGCACCTGAGTTATCATCTCTTGTTGTTCCCTAATCATTTCTATTTAATGCCAAAGAGTTGCGCGGGAATTCACAAAAGTGTTCTCTATTCTTACTGCAGTTTTTAGTGCTTTCTGAATTCAATCCTACATTTTGATTAGCACCGTGCCTGCATTCAAATTCAGCTCCTCGCTCTAAGCACTTCCCAAACATGAGGCTTGTGTCCAGATCCGCAGCATCTGAAACCAGCACCTCTCAGCCCAATTAAGCGCTCCCTCCCTGGGCAGAGGGAAGGAGAGAGCGGCCCCCTTCCACACTTCCACACTTCCACACTTCCACACTCTTATCAGTGCTCTGTGTGTTATGACAGCTCCAGACATGAGGCCTGTATAATTACCGCTGTCTAGAGGAGAGAAAGGATGGATCCAATCAAATGAGGAAATGGGCCAGAGGACAAAAGGTGAAGAAGATTTAATGAAAACCTGTCAACACTGAGCTGTCAAAAATGGGGATTAGACATTAAGACGGAATAAGTAAGCTGTAAACTGTTTCCCATATTTGTACAGCTTAACGGACTAATCGTGACTAGTAGACGACTAGTCACAGTTAGTCCATTTTGAAAATCATAATTGCTATCTAGATTAAGCAGACTCTTAAACACACACAGAAATACCTTTTTATAATGAAGACCGTGGAATTATTGAATCAAATAATTGTGAATATTTTCTTTCTAGAAGCCTTCAGTCACCACAGTTCAACTTTTATTTGGTTGATGTATTTAAAAAGTCTCAATGTACAATAGGAATAATTGTCACAGTCACTAATAATTAGTTGACTACTGAGAAAAATGTTAGTGCAGCCCTCTTTGGTTTAATTTTAAATGCAATTCTGGAGGTGACTGTTAGTATGTTAAACAAAATAATTTGGAATATTGTGTATAAGCTTTGACACAAATATAACTATATTTTCCTTTAATAGATTATCTTGTTGAAAAAACAGTTAATCACATAGCCTGATAGATTTTTGTATTTAGTCTGAGAGCAGTTTAAGTCGGTGTATTTCGTCATACTGCTGTTATTGTCGCCTCACAGTCGGACGTAAAAATATAATTTCATTCCAAGCTTCACAAATCAGTTTCTCCAAGGTGATCCTGGAAATGAAAATCGAGACAAGAAGACAGCAAAAGATTATATTACATATTCAGCAATTTGGTCTTTTGCCTTTGGGTATTTGTGTCGCTCAGCGGTCTCAAAATGAAAGGAGCTGGCCTTGGTGCTGAAATGTAAGGCCCTATTGGCATGAAAGCTTCATATGCATGTCTACGTCTATGCATATCTGAGCATATCCGAGTCAGTTTTGATCAAACAAAACTTGATAGTGTCATCTTGGAGTTATGCGCTTGTATGTGTCATGTGGTTAGTAACTTAATGTTGATTTTGTCACCTTTCAATAACATAATTACTGTAAACTCTAACGTTTCTTTAATTATACTTTTTTTTTTTTGCCTTTAACCATATTATAACATTGTTCCCTCAACAAAAACAGAACCTAGAGTTGTATTTTCATTCACACTTGTTTCATTATTCCTGTTTACAATGGTGGTCTCCCTCTGAGCCCCAGAAAGCACTCGGCTTCCAATATCCCAGATTTGTAACTTTATGGGTAGAAACTGGAGATTTTCTGTTTTAATGTCCTTAAATCACCCCCAGACTCAGACCCATTTCTGCCTCAAATCATGTTCATTACAACCTCTCGTCTCTTTCT
This sequence comes from Eucyclogobius newberryi, assembly GCF_026437365.1. Lineage (NCBI taxonomy): Eukaryota > Metazoa > Chordata > Actinopteri > Gobiiformes > Gobiidae > Eucyclogobius > Eucyclogobius newberryi. The sequence continues at coordinate 12,621,846 of NW_027315823.1, forward strand.
TGTATTATACCATTAAAGAGTGGACACAATGCCACTTATATGTAACCACAGTAATATCAGACTGCCGTGCCCTGTATCCGGACAATACGAGGGAGAGGGCAGAAAAGTGCAGGTAATGAGTCTAAATGAGTCCACTTCATGTACAGCGATTATGTGTTTCCATGTTACAGCTGAACACAAGCGCAGCAGTAATCAGACCTGAGATTAGACTGATTCATTCAACGCTATTAGAGACAGGACTAAATAATTGACCGAAAGTACGAGTTCAAAGTACAAAAATCATTTCAGAATGTGTTCTGCTTTTAAGGGGGAAAAAGGTTACGTTTAATTATTTGCTAATACTTTAGTAAATATTCCAAATGCAAATTCCAAATCTATTCTAAATAAATATACATTTTGCTGAGAATTATTAGGGTATTGTAAAAGTTGTTCATGTTTCCTTTTTGTGTTTTTGATTCTCAAGCTTTTTTTTATCTAATCAGAACGAAATATAAACAAACTAAAATCTGTTTGCCATTTCTATAATGTGCACCCCCAGGCTCAGAAAGTTGTGTTTCTCTTAAACAAATTGGACCTCATGTTGTCACAGCCATTTCCTATCAAATCCAATTTAAAAACACAATTACAAACTCACCAAACCAAGCCAAACACATCCACTGAAATCTGAGCTCAACGGTATGCGCACTGCCCTTGTACCGTGTGGCCCTGTGTGGTGGTTAGTTAGTCCTCCCTGCAGCTAGTAGGCGCTCCGATCTGTGGGTCAAAGTAACTTTAGGCCTGTTGTATTGTTGTGCCATCTGACCCCACAGACGACCACACCAGAGTGCGCCTGCCGCAGCTGGAGGGGGAGCCACACTCGGACTACATCAACGCCAACTACATCGACGTGAGTACGACGTGTGCACCTCTGCCGCCTCTGGGCCTGTCGCCATAACACATTTTGAAGCACAATATATGAAATGCTACTGAGAATATCGAAACTATTTAACGCCACCGTGCAGTCGCCACAAGATGAATAGTCCCAGTACAGCGTCGGTAAAAGGCATGAGCTACAACAAATGAATAGGAGAATGAAACCAAAATTAGCCCTAGAAGTGACTTATTCAAGCTTCTACAGCTCATCATATTAAAAAAAACGTATGATGAAAACACACTACACGCAATAAAACAGTCTTGGCGTAATTGAACAGTTCATTTGCAAAAAAACAACATATCCATCTTCAATATACAGTATAGTAATAGAGTAGTTGAGGGGATTTGCTCTAGAAGGGAAGGAATAATATTTATTTTGCACTAAAAACTCGGATTTTGAACAGATGTTTTTTTTTTTAATGGCACTTGTCTGTAAAACGTATGTCATTTACCCAGTTCCATTAAATATCTTGAGCCCGGCGTTGAGTTGATTTCCTTCTCGTGACTTTGCGACCGCTCCTCTGTTTTATCCCCGCCGAGATTTGCATGTCACATTAATCAGCGGCTCGCGGCTCGCTGTTGTAATGCGTGTGCTTATGATTATAGGCAAAAAAAGCGTATTTCCCAATCAGGAAGACAGAGGGAGGAGGCAAGAGAGGCGCTAATCAGGGAATAAGAGACAAAAGAGGCGGACACAGCGGCCTCTTAGCGCCAGATTAGTCTAATTAAAATCATGACACAAAACTATTTATAAAGTTATGTTATGGAGCTGAAGGTTAGTGTACACAAAATACATTCACACACACACAGCCTTTGTTTTTCGGTCCGTTCGGCTTGTTTACAATGACGTCTTTTACACAGAGACTAAAGCACAGCCCGCCGAGGTTTACAGAGCAGCGAAAGCATAAAAGCAGAGAATACTGAAGGTCATGTGACCCGAGGGGACCAATGATGTCACATGTTTTATGTGTGTCTTTTGTGTGTCGCAGGGGTACCATAGACCCAGACATTACATCGCCTCACAAGGTAATTAAGCCTGCAGTGTGAGTGTCTGGGGCTTCACTTTGGACGGATTTCATACCGATGTGCAATGTGTGACAGCATGTGTGTGTGTGTGTGTGTGTGTGTGTGTGTGTGTGTGTGTGTGTGTGTGTGTGCGTGTGCGTGTGCGTGTGCGTGTGCGTGTGCGTGTGCGTGTGCGTGTGCGTGTGCGCGTGCGCGTGCGCGTGCGCGTGCGCGTGCGCGTGCGCGTGCGCGTGTGTTTGTGTGTGTGAGCCCTCCAAAGCTCTTCAAGGCTGTTTCTTGACAGTCCTAAATCAATAATGTGTATTCTAATGTATGTATTATTATAAAGTGTGTGAACTGTTATTGATAAAAAAAACAAATAAATTGATATTTTTTTTACTATCCTACTGACCATGTTCAATTAGCTCATCAGAAATGTGCTAAAACGTATCTGTTAATCATGCGGTTTAGGTTTGAATATGGCATAAAATAAGAATTAACTGTAAAACCGCCTGTATCCTGGTGCATAATGAACACATTGTTCATTGAGAATGATTCAGATAACTGCTTAATTAAGGGCTTGGGAGTTACTAAGCCTCAATCATACTTAATACATTTTGTACTTCATTTCGTGTGTCTCCAAAGCAACCGCTGGGGGTATTATCCATATCTCTGTACATTTCTCTGTGCATCTCCCACCTCTTGTAAGTTTTAAAACACGAGCGCGCCTCTTTGTGTTCCAGGGCCCATGCAGGAGACTGTGAGGGATTTCTGGAGGATGGTTTGGCAGGAGAACTCCGCCTCCATCGTCATGGTAACCAACCTGGTGGAGGTGGGACGGGTGAGTCAATTGAACCAGGGATTAGAACATGTGAGAGGAGAGCAGGAGCCTTTTTTATAGCAGGATTTCATGTTTTGTATGTGAATGCTAGCAGAAATGTTAGCATTATTTACTACATAGAACATTTTGAGCGTTAGACAAACTGTATTTATCCACAAGGGAAGTAAAAAATAAAGTATAATTCAGTCAAATAATTAAAGTAGAACAAAAATTAAGTTTTAGGGCTGCAACTATAAAAAAAAAATGTTGTATTCTGATATTCTTGTCTGGAAAAACATAGATTTTTATAAATATTGCAGTTTATTTAAAAAATCTTTCTATCTTGACCCCTTCCGTTGCCATGTTTCAACCAATACTTTAACAAAAATATATTTCAAAACGTCTCAATGTACATTAGAAATAACTGTTGTTGTTGACTATGTTTTGTTTTTGATCATGTTGTTGCATTTTCCAGGTCAAATGTGTGCGCTATTGGCCCGATGAGACGGAAGTGTACGGCGACATTAAAGTCACTCTGATTGAGACTGAACCACTGGCTGAATACGTCATCCGCACCTTCTCCGTACAAAAGGTAATATATATTTCAAGCATTTTTACTGTCCCATTAAAGATGCAGGTGGGGGAGACTGATTCCAAACGTTCCAATTTGTAGTTGACAAAAGCAAAAAATGACACTGTGCCGTTACCCGCCTTAAAAAACCCTTTTGTAAATGAATACTCCTTCATTTTTCTAACCTTCCTCTGTCAGCTCCTTTTCCTCCCTCTCCCTCCTCATCCCCCTCGCCTCCTCCTGCACCTCACTGCTCTGGAGCAAAAGCAGCTTATGAAGAAACGTCAGAAACTGGTTTAAAAAGACGTTAATCCACCGCACCTCTGTGTTCAGTCTCACAGTCTGAGGACCAGCTCTACTGTCACTTCACTAAACGCACGCGCTCCCAACGCTAATGACAGAGCTAAAGGAGGTTCACGTGGGCTCTAGGTTTAAAAGTGAAGGTACTTGAATGGCTTAAATGAACTGGTTCATGAGGTAATGGTACAAGAACCCCGGTGTGCATGTTTCAAATCAGTGGAAAAAAACTGTTTAGGTCTTAAGAGTTTCATTTGATGTTTGAAGTTGAACCGAGCAACTAGAATGTAGACTTCACAACCGATCCAGCAGATTTCATGAAAACTTGAAAAATTTAAATGAAAAAATTCAAACTGGACCTCGTGACCTTTGACTAACACCATGCAGAAAGTACTTTTTTACTTTTCAGCCCTTTAAAAAAAATATAAAATACAGATACTGCTCTCAGATGTTGCGAAGTATAAGAAAAAACTATACGCTGTCAATGTACAGATGCCTTAAATATTTACTTTTTATAGTAAACGCAAGTGATTTAGAGCCAATAAAGTCAGTTACAGTTATTAAACATTTAGTAACCACAGAAGTAAACTACCCACCCAGTATTTATCTTTTCAAGCCATTTTATTTTCCATAAAGTGGACCCAGATGGCTCCAGTAACACCAATGTTTCACCTAGAATTGGACCAACGGTTATGGATCCAGATACGTTATTTTGACAGTAGAAAGCAGCAGAATGAGCCCAGGTCCCAAATGGACTTGTCATTTTCTCAGGTTTTATTTCTGCTGCTTTTGTGTCCAGACTCTGAGTACTCCTCCTCCACTGCAGCCTCCTGCTTTTTCCTGTTTCCCCAACAATCTCCTTTCCTTCCACTCTCCACCTCTTTGACCCTGTTTTGGAGGCTAAAGCAAACAATTCAATACAGTCCACAGTCTTGAATTGCATTTGTGAGAAGAGCCGTGTCCTCTGAGGTCTATTCTTGGAGGAAAGCGAGCGAAGAAGGACACACACTCTTCAACTAAAGCAGTGTTTAGCTGCCACAGAATAAAAAGATCAATACGTGTGAATTATCCTATGAGTCGTTATAAGACAAACCACTGAAAGATGGTAAAAGAAATGGTCATTCCGAGCTTAAGATATGTTCAGGGTCGGCAAAAAAGTTCGGGAAACTTTAAAAGCAGGTGGAATCCCGGAGAAATATGTCACAGATAAAGGAGAAGGTTTTGTTGTGGCCCAAGGCTGTTGTGGTGCAGTCGCTCACTCTGACACCAGCAACAGTATCTGTCAAGCAGTTAAACCTTCAAATTGTCATTCTTTTTTTTTTTTTGTTATGTCCAGTCAGCGACACAAACTCTTTTACTCAGCACTATTTCAATTTGATTTTAGCTATGAGCCTGTCACAATAAGAAATGGTAAACGGTCACATGTATATAATGGCTTTATACCTCCTGCACTGCATTGAAAGCACTTTACATCAAGGAACCGCTCACACATTCACGCAGCCGTGCACGCAGACACCGGGGGTGAGGTGGGTTAAGCATCTTGCCCAAGGACACAACGGCAGCGTGCACCTGACAGCCACATCTACAGAAGATATTTATGTCGAGAGCAGGATTCGAACTGGTGACCTTCTGTTCAGCGAAACCTACACAGGCCATAAATACTGGATGTTCAGTATTTTGCCTGTGTAGGTTTTCTTTGCACTAGTGGATAAATTGTTGTTATTTTTTTGTACTATCACAAGATTTGAGCTGTAAAGTGTTGAATAAGTGAAACCAATTACCGTACTTTCCGGAGTATAAGTCGCACCAGCCAAAAAATGCATAATAGAGAAGAAAAAAAACATATATAAGTTGCACTGGAGTATGAAATGCGGTTGCAAGTGTGAAAATAACAAATAATATCACATATAAGTCGGAGTATAAGTATAAATATAAGTCGCACCCCGGCCAAAAATGTGTTTCAGTCCAACATCATATACATTTATATCAAAGTTTGCTTTAAGGTTATTGTGTCAGCGGCGTTCAGTAGCTTCATCGTTTATCGTGATATTTTTCTGCAGTTATGTATTCTACTACTTCTAAAATGTCATGTTGTCGTTGATGTTCTTGGGACACGCACGCCTCCCCTATCAACCGCTGCGCATTCTTACGATTTCCTTCCCGCCGTTTGCCCGTTACAGAAGGGCCACCACGAGATCCGGGAGCTGCGGCAGTTCCACTTCACCAGCTGGCCCGATCACGGCGTGCCCTGCTACGCCACCGGACTGTTGGGATTCATCCGACAAGTCAAGTTCCTGAACCCGCCGGACGCTGGGCCCATCGTGGTGCACTGCAGGTGAGGGCGCCAAATCAAATTATATAACACTGCATAGGTGCCGGGTCAAATCAGATCATTTCACTGCGGGTGATGTCATATTTGGAATCTCTTGTTATGTAATTGCGGGGCTAGTTGTGAGGCTAATTGCAAGGTCTAGAGCGACTGCAGAGGCTAAAAACTAGGCTAAAATAATGAAAGAGAGAAGACGTGAGGAGTAGAAGCAGAAACAAGCTAGTGCACAGTATACACCGTTAAAGGACACATTTATACATTGTTTGTATTGGCACTGGCCTTTAAACATGCTCTTGAGTAGATCCGCTTTGGCATCTCATGTTTTAGAACTTAAGATTATGTTGACATTGAAAACCACACGTGACTTTCTGTCAGTGAAGTGTTCTCTCATCAAATTGGGGGTCAGTGCTCCATCTACTGGAAGCAGAAGTTGACATCATAACATTCCATTAGACATTAATATGTAATACAGATGGTGGGTAGTTAAGATGAATATTGTTATTTTAGTTGTAATACCTTGAGTTCTCAGGTCAAGTCGCTACGAGAAATCATCAGGTTCAACATTTGAGAATTTAGCTTTGAGATATTTCATGGCCAATGCAATTAATATGGAAAAGCGTCTCTTGCCCACCATCTGAGGTTACAACATCATTAAAGTGTAGAATGTTTACCTGTTACCATGGGGACATAAACAAAAGCTAGCTTGCTCAGAACGAGTTGAGCGATGATTTATGGACAAAGTACAAGGCAAGAATCTGTGACATTTGAATCCAAGTGTTTTTGTGAAGCTCAGAGAAGGATCTTCGTGAACAGGATGAATGAGACACGCGTGAATGGAGCTAAATACAATTAGTAAACATGTTTTTTTTCTGCTGAAGGAACAATGTTAGAGCATAATTTGGTGCTCAACAACGTCAATTTTGCGCAATATGTCCTTTAAGCCGCGTTAGGTAGTTTTTGCAAATGTTTTCTTTTATATTGTGTCCATAACGTCCTGCACTTATACAGCATATGGAAGCGACATACAAGAGTTTTACATTTGATTGTTGAGGTCGAGTCAGCTTTTCAAATCTCAGCTTCAAAAATCAGGACCTTGTTACCAGTATTTTTTCAATAAATTTTTATTTAACTTTCAAGTATCGATTTACAACGCCGAACCGTTTGACTTTGATCCCTGCAACAAGGAGGAAACTCTTTGACGGCATTAGCGCGAAAGTGAAAATTAGCCCTCGCGAAGGTGGAGGAAACATCGGAGCGGCGGCGGGTGTCACAGGGGAGAGATCAGGCCACGGATGGAGGGATTGAGGAGAGGAAGAGGACGGAGAGGGAGGAGCCATCGTTCACTTTGTAATTCCCCGGTCGCTTTTACCAAAGACACCAGAAGAGAGAGAGGGGAGATTACCTGTCAGCCTCATGATTAATGCTGAGAGCTGCACGGCCCTTGTGTGTGAGTGAGGCTGTGTGGGTGAAGCCTGGTGACACGGGGCCAAAGGCATCAGAGCAAACCTCCAAATCACAAGTGACTGTTTTAGTTTTACTCCGAGCGATCCGTTTGCCCGCCGAAACCGACACTTCTTCTCCACATCTTCAGTCTCAACAACTTTGGTCTCGGTTTTATTGATGCGAGGAACAATTTGAAACCTATTCATTCTGTCTGTAGAGGAGGAAAGGGATTGATTTGTAAAAGGGGCGCATTTATATAGTGAACTTTTAACACAAATTATATACCGTACGTATTCTGGACAAAATAAGTCACATATTGAAAGGACAGAAGGGCTGCAATGCTAAAAATAATCATATTAATTGTATTTTGTTAATATAAGTCATTAACTGGACTATACAGACTCTAAAGTATGATTAAAAATACCTTACACAACAAAGACATTGAATTAAAATGTCAAAAAAGTATAAACAATTTTAGATTTTCAATACGGTTCTGTATCTAGAAGCCTTCACCATAGTTCAACTTTTGTTTGCTTAAAAATGTATTTTAAAAGTGTCTACTGTATAAGAGAGGTAATTCTTCAATTCGTCTGTACCAAGTTGAAGGACCGTTCAGTTGCAAATGGCATATTTTCCCTCCAGTATCACTAATCTCCTCCAATCATTTTTTTATGTCTCGTCAAAGTGCTGACCTTTTGAAGCTCTCGTCTGCTGAGAACCTGGCCCCAGAGAGAAGTGCTACATCCCATAAAGAGCAGAACATGAGGTTAAATATACCGTCGCCGTGGGGACCTTAAAGCTGCCACTTATTCCTTATCTTGAAGCTGAAGAACATTACAAGTATAAAAGCTCTGAGTTTTCCTTTTTGTCCCATCGGCCACTTTGTAAAAGGTCAACACATGGATCTCATTTATGGAGCGGGAAACATGAGGACGACTGATGGATCTGTTCTTCCTTCAGAGAAAAGAGACACAAACCTCAACAGCAGAACTTCAGCTGAGACATGTTTGCACGGAAAGGCAGAATGGAACCACAAAGCATTGTCTATAGCTTTAATTTGAGGGACATACAACACAAAATGTTCTCAAAACGTTCATTGAAATTCAAGATTTGCAAAAAAGCTTTACAGTTAAAGGAATCACATCATGCTGTATTTGTGTTGTTTTTATGTATCTCTAAACAGGCTTTTTTGGTACCTTTTGCTTTGGCATTTAATTTTTTTAGATCTTAAAATAATGCCTAGGTATAGAAAAGACAAAAAACAGCCATTTGAGCAACGTGACCAGCAAGCTGATTCAAGCATGCAGTTGTAATGGACGCAGTATGGCAGCAGAAATGCGATGATTTATCAAATTAAACAACTTCTTAACTTAACAATTCACGGAAAATTGAAATGGAACGATTTCTGAGGCTTAGAGTTAGATAATCTCGTAAACAGGATTAGCTAAACAAACATGAATGAAGCTGAATACAGGCGGGAACAACGTTACAACATGGTTAAACGCTCAAAAAGCCATTTTTGCAGAGCATGTGTCCATTGAAAGTAAGAGATATAGGCAAAGGCAATATTTCTGTCCCATCTTTGAATTAAAAATGTCGTCTGGTAATCAAGGCAGACGTCTCGATAGGGTTTCTGAGCACATTGTGTTTGTTTTACAGTGCCGGAGCGGGGAGGACAGGCTGCTTCATTGCGGTGGACATTATGTTGGACATGGCAGAGAACGAAGGCGTTGTGGATATTTTTAACTGCATTCGAGAGCTGAGGTCACAGAGAGTCAACATGGTGCAGACGGAGGTGAGCGCGCCACAAATCTGACTCCCATCTGCCCCGTGTCCCATTATACTCCTGTAAATAAATTCCTTTAAATAGCAGCGGAAATGTTCCAGTTTTGTGTGTTGGGATTTCACTGAAGTGGCTAATGACCAGAATCAGTCATAGCAGCTTTGTAACCCTTCTCTCCACCCCACAGACAACAAATGCCATTCAGTCCACAGCAGGGCACCGACAAGTTAATGAATGTTAACTGATAAAAGCAAGAGGCACGCTAATGAGGCTGTAGAGGAAAAAGAGCCGAGCTAAACATTCGATCTGGAGATAATTGGGTTGAAGAGCTTTTCACAGTAATAACGGGTCAAAGAGCAAACAACACACTCGGCGCACAGGCAGGAACACGTCGGGCGATGGGACGTTTTTTAATGGTACCTGACTTGCAGGAGCAGTACGTATTTGTCCACGACGCCATCTTGGAGGCCTGTCTCTGCGGAAACACCGCCATCCCAGTGTGCGAGTTCAGAGCCGTTTACTACAACATCAGCAGGATAGACCCTCAGACCAACTCCAGTCAGATCAAAGACGAGTTCCAGGTCAGAAACTTTTCTCTTCTTCGCATGTATCGTTTCTGTTTAGTATTGAAAACATTAATGGAATAATCCACCAATTATGATGTGTTTTGGGAATGTACGACTGATAAATATTGGACTGAGATTAATGAGTATCGATTGGACTTTTCCACTTGACTTAAGAACTATGTATCTGGGCCTCAAAATTCCTGCCATGGACACAATAAATGGATACCTTTGGAGCATATGTTTGGCAGCAGTGAAGAAGGCCTACACAACGAAATGGATGACACAAACTGAACCTACATTATTATAGATTTACCTTTTTTACAGACCAAACAGGACATATACGCTGGACAAAATGTGCCTTGGATGTTTTGTTTTTCTAATATTGTCTTGTCTCTCTCTCTCCTCTCTCTCTCTCTCTTCTCTCTCTCTCTCTCTCTCTCTCTCTTTCTCTTCTCTTTCTCTCTTCTCTTTCTCTTTCTCTTTCTCTTTCTCTTCCTCTCTCTCTCTCTCTCTTCTCTCTCTCTCTCTCTCTCTCTCTCTCTCTCTCGCTCTCTCTCTCTCTCTCTCTCTCTCTCTCTCTCTCTCTCTCTCTCTCTCTCTCTCTCTCTCTCTCTCTCTCTCTCTCTCTCTCTCTCTCTCTCTCTCTCTGTTCTTGTTGTTTTCCCAGACGTTGAACATAGTGACCCCTAGAGTACGCCCTGAGGACTGCAGTGTGGGTTTGTTACCGAGGAATCATGATAAAAACCGCAGTATGGACGTGCTGTCCGCAGACCGCTGCCTGCCCTTCCTCATATCAGTGGACGGAGAGAGCTCCAACTACATCAATGCTGCTTTAATGGACGTAAGTCTGTGTTTTAGCGCTACCGCCATACATTCATAAAGAAATATATTAACGCTTACACTGTATAGTCATGCGATTTGTTCTTTCAGAGCCATAAGCAGCCCGCGGCCTTCATCGTAACCCAGCATCCTTTACCCAACACGATGGCAGACTTCTGGAGGCTGGTGTTCGACTATAACTGCTCGTCTATCGTCATGCTGAACGAGATGGATGCAGCTCAGGTACAAACTCGCCGTACATCACTGTCCTTCCTTCTTTCGAACTTGAGAAATCCTCCAGAGCATTCGGAGTCTGTAACATGAGCGCGGTGGACACACACAGTGGACTTGCTTTATGAATGAGTCTGTCCATGTCTCCATTACTCACGAGGGTTTATTTATAGTCTTCCTCGCACCAGCACAGCGTCTGAATCCATGAGAAACATCACTGACACCAAAAAAATTATGGAAATTACGGTTACTACAAGCAGTCTGAAGGTCAAGGCCAAAACGAAAGAGAAAACGTCAACGATTGAAAGAGTAATTTTGAAATTGATTGCACTTTGTCTCCCAAATACAACCGTTTCTCCAACACTTTCAATGTAATGAATTCATCTACAATTGTTTTGCTGTGTGCAGTTGTGTATGCAGTACTGGCCCGAGAAGAGCTCTGCTGTTACGGACCCATTCAGGTGGAGTTTATTTCAGCCGACATCGACGAAGACATCATCAACCGCATCTTCAGGATCTGCAACATGGCCAGGGTACGAGCACGCCTAACACGCAGCGTTTTGTCAGATACAGCCCAATCAAAATACTGTATGAACGCTTTTGTATTCTAGTCTTAAGTGTCGTAAATCAGAACAGATATGACGCTACGAGCGCTCACAAACCTTTTCCATTCCCTCGGATCTGTTTGGCATATTTCTGACTGTTCATCTCATTATGAACCACGACTCGTCTCTCTCGCACAGCGGCCTGGTGGAGCCTCGGTTGGAGATTGTATTGGACTGTGTGTGTGCATGTGTGTGTGTGTGTGTTAGAGTAAACTCCTCTGCCTCGCTCACACACATCAGCAGTGCAGCGTGAAATGGCTCATATCGGCAGCACAACAGCAGATCGCACACAGAGCTGACTGATGCACTAAACCTCAAATGGGGAGTAAAAGAGATGGAGTTAGAGGACTGAGGGGACTGAGGGAATTTGAATTGAAGAGGTACAATTTGAGATGAGGTGTAATAGTCTATGTGTACTAAAATGTAGTAATATAACTCTCTAAACTCAAATGAAACAATGTTCAATTGTTATGGTAGAAGCTTTTTGCTCGTCATTAACGATGCGTCATTACAATTCCGCGCCTTGTCTTAGAGCTTCTTTGTTCAGCGGCTCTGATGCAGTGGTCTCGCTCTCCTCCTGAGGCCGCACAGTGAGCATTAGCATTAGCATGTGTTAGCGTCAGAGGAAATCAGCGTGACGGACAGGGACGCCCGCTGTCACTATCTGCAGAGCTGAAGCCAACTGCTGCAGGGACAAATCATTCAAAACGTTTACTTTGCACAAAATTCGATTTGCATTATACGACGTTGTGTTTGCAGAGTCAATCCAATTTGTTTCATTACACAGTGACTCCAAATGGAGCAGATTACACCCATCAGTCTTCTCGTTCATGCTTTTGTACATGAGCAAAAAGTTAATGAACTGTTTGAACTATAAGACAATAGTCAATACCTGCGTTTTGGATAATATCTCAGCAAAAGAAAATGTAATCTGTCAACTGGTTTTCCAAGTATGTTCTTTAGGGCCTCTGGAGCTAACTACACTGACTACTACTACTACTACTACTACTACTACTACTACTACTACTACTACTACTACTACTACTACTACTACTACTACTGTAAGGTGTGAACTGTCGCCTGAGTCATATATATTGTGAGGGACCGAAGAAGCGACTTGGATGAGTGGTGAAACGTCTTCACACCTGGACGACTGAGGGACTACACAGGCTTTAGTAAAAAAAACAAAAAAAACACTTGACATACTTAACCCTGGTGTTGTGGACGTGCCGGGCTCGTGTTACACCTCTCCTCCAAACAATCAGAAGTATCTCGTGTCCTTGCACTCAGCTTCTCTCACCAAAGCGTCCAGACTACGAAAGACAATATGTTCACCTCTGACAATATGTTCTCCAGAGGTCACAGAGGTCATAGAGATCACAGAGCTCACAGAGGTCACAGAGGTCACACAGGTCCAGGGACCTTAAAAGCTTTTGTGGTGGCTGGATCAATGCTCGTTTGGGGCGTAGGGTGTAGACAAAGGATTCACGCTGACAAAGCTCTGCAACTTTTCAAGTTAGTTTATTTACAGAGAAAGCAGTGTCAAATACAGGACAGCAGAAAACAGCGCCCGGGTCCTCTGGTGATCAGGAAAGACCCCGTCTCTGGTGGTGGTGGTAGTAGTAGTAAATATTTGTGTTAGATCTCTGTCTCGGATATGCAGTTATAACATATAGACTAGGACTAACAATATTGCATTAAAATATTAGAGCATATTGAATGTAATTATATTTGATTTGGTATTACGATTATTATATTCTATTATTATATACTTGCACTCATTTGTATCCCAAAAATGTATCAGTATTGGTGTTTCTTTTTAAATATAAATTATTTTTCTATTGCCAAAAAAATAAAAGATACATCTCTATTTTATATCAAATTTGTGGCTGGCATTAAATTTGACATAAACAACATTTAAGAAAAGTTTTATATGATGGTCTGAGTTAAGTTTCGGTCCTTTGGCGACCACGGTTTCTGTTTGGAGAGTTCTTTCGACTGACTGTATTTGTGCCTGTGCCCCCCGCGTGCAGCCTCAGGACGGGTACCGCCTGGTGCAGCACTTCCAGTTCATTGGCTGGCCGGCCTACAGGGACACGCCCCTGTCCAAGCGCTCCATCCTGCAGCTGGTGCGCCGACTGGCCAAGTGGCAGGAGCAGTACGACGGCGGCGATGGCAGGACGGTGGTGCACTGCCTGTGAGTACACGCCAACGCCGCGTTCACGAGCACAAAAAAGACATTTACAAAGACGTATCACGGGTGGGATATTTGAGCAGCGTTAGACCACAGAGTGCACAGCGTCCAGAGGGAGCACGGAGCAGGACTAATGTGTTGTGGAGACGGAAGCAGCTGTTCTTTAGTGATAAAGGATCCGGTTGTACAGGAGCCTCACAGGTCAGAGACAAACTGATGGTGCCGTCCACTCCACACAGTCGCTCACAGGAGGCACAGCTCATGGTTAGTCGTTTCACACGCTGCAGGAGCATCGGGAGCTATACAGCCTTTAAGAGTGTGTAAGCAAAGACATTCTACATTATGGAATCAGGGCAAAAGTGAAGCTCAATGGAGAAAGTGGGATCAACCAGAGAATAATACATAAAATATCAATCGAATGAAAAGCTCTCAGAGGTGATTTGAGACATTCACGTTTGTGTTTGTTTATGTAGAAGCAGATCGTAATGAACACTTGCGATTTTTTATGAATGCGTTTACAGGAGAAATACTTACATAATTTATACGTTTTTCATTTTATCTACAGCTATATAAGAAACGTTACCACAAACCACAACATTTTGGGCATAGGAAACTGTATTTTCTCCATCTTTTGTCCAAGAAAAACAAACTAAGTGACATGTCTACACTTTAAATCCAAAACGGTTGCTTTTGAAGTCTTTAAACCATTAGCATTAAGATCCAATGTCAGTTATGTATCATCGTTTTAAATTACATTCTGATAAAAAAGCATTTTGAAGCGTCAAATGATGAGAGAGAGTTTAGTGTCTGCATAAAACAAACTAAAACAAAACAGAGTTAAATGCTGAATGCAACAAAACATATCAAGATGGTACAGGAGCTTTAAGAATGAGAGGTTTTCTAATGTTTTGTGCATTTCATTTTTAAAGCTGGTTCTTGTTCTGCCTCAAAACAGTTTGATCAATAAATGACCATAAATGGAGGTAAAATGACAAGTGCAAACAAAAGTGAATAATCTGCTCAGTATTTAATCCCCTGCAGCAGTAATTAAATGTGTTGTAAGGTTGTGATTAGCTCCGCACTAATGAAGCAGCGTCTGAACACAAATCCTTTAAACACATTCAGTTTGTGGTGGTCTCAAACAGAGCCCAGCCAATGAGCACTTACAGTCTGGAGAAAATCAATCACACACACGCACACACGCACGCACGCACGCACACACACACACACACACACACACACACACACATACACACACTCTGCTCTGTTACAACTCTTTGGGCCAATCAGATACAGCATTGATTAGTATTTTCTGAGCTGTTCTGGAGTTGTATCTAAATGGTAAACGGTCACACACACTGTCCCCCCATGATAAAGACAGAGGTCTCTGAGCCTGGTCCACCCTAGAGTCCTTTCATGTGGACAGAACAATGTTAAAGGGATTCTACAAAGCTTTTGTAGTGAGTGATTAGACTGTAGGAAACTCAGGGAAACTAAATCAAATTCAAAATTTGAGACAATCTTCACTGCCCGACCCAAAAATAAAGGGTCACACGCTCTAATATTTGGTAGGACATTCAGTGTGGCATAGTTTCTATAAGCGTCTGCAATATTAAAAGGTTTATTCCCATTCATTATTTTTCACTATTTGATTTTGTATTGATGATGCCTTCTCCAGCTCGTCCCAAACACTCTCACTGGGGTTCATCTGGAGTAGAGTTGGGCGCCCAAGTTGAACATTTGAAGCCCGATTCCACATAGACTTTGAATGTAAACTGGACGCTTTGACGCAGCGATCTGAAAGCGGCTTTAGATGTTTTCTCTGCTCAATGCCAATGATTTGACCCTTCTCAAACACACTGACTTATTTTCCATGACCACAGGATTTGTCTTTCCACATGGTCGTTTCAGAAATAAGAGGCCACACACTGCATCAGTCGGGTTTAAATACCGTTTTGCAGCTGAAAGATCATCACCTCAGCAGTTCTCCAGTAGAGGAGGAGAGGACCTTCCATATTTGCTTAGTTGACTCCAAGTGGCTGCTACACACTAGTACACACATTCACACAGGTGGACACAGACACCGGGAGACAGGCGTGTTTAGTGTCTTGCCAAAAAATACAATGACAGTCGACGGACATGCCCCTTTAAAAAAACAACAACTTTAGTTTGACATTTACTGTAGTTGGACATGATTGACTAAGGGTTAAATGAAAGCTTCTGATTCTCATGGCCAAACGTGCGTCTCCCAAACACCGAGCGGGTTCACACTGGGTCTCTTTGTTCTCGCTCAGGTCTCAGTTAGAGCGAAGGAGGCCGTGAGCTCTTTTAGAGGAGGCGGACATGTGACAGTAAACATCCAACTCGCTCCAAATCACTCCTTTCAAGCGTTACTGTCAGTTTCTCTTACTCTTGTTATTCAAATCCATTAGTGTGAGGTTGTGCTTTTGTATGTCTTTTAGCTACGTCTCCGTCTGTGACATTTTACATTGTAATATGTTGCACTTTTACGCAGGACTGACAAGAAGTCGGATATTTACCGTAATTTCCTTTTTTCATAGTTTAGCCGGGGTGTGACTTATTCTCCGGAGCGACTTATTTGTGATATACATTATTATATAATTTTTGTTTTTGTTACAAGTTAATTATTTTCACTCTGACAACCGCAAGAGGGCGCTCTAGGCTCTAAGCGACGCAGAAGAAGAATCTGCACTTCCTCTTCCTCTGGAGTTTGTGGAGTTGTTTAGAAGTGACACAGAGGAAGAAGAATTCAATGGATTTAGTGATTTGGGGTAAAACTGATGCTTTGGTAAACGTGTTAGCATGTTCTTTATGCTATAGTTATCTGAATAACTGTTAATATGTTACGTTAACATACCAGACACTTACCACAGTTCTGTCTGTGCATCATGTAGCTGAAGGTGTTAGCGTTAGCATACGTACACCTATTCACCATGTTCTCTAACCTGTTATTTTAAATTGCATTGTCTGTTCTTGGTCTTGGATTTTATCAAGCACATTTCCCCAAAAAATGCAACTTATACTCCAGTGCGACTTATATATGTTTTTTTTTTCTATATTTTGCATTTTTTGGCTGTTGCGACTTATACTCCAGAGCGAGAAATACGGTACTGCTAGAACACGCTAGAATATCCTTCAGACAGATTCTTAGGATGGGTTCATCCTTGCCAAGCTCGGATCATTTGGGATGATCTTGGCACAGATTGGTTTGTGAGTGAAACTTTCAGGAGAGAACTGCATCAGCGAGTCCGATCGGCCCGACATTCGTATTAGTCGTAGATTATAAGGATTTATGTGGGACAGCAGCAAAAGGACAAGGCGTCGACTGAGATTTAGGACTGAGATTTGGGAGTTTCCTTGTACTTTTTTGTATTGTAGTTGGTAAAAAATGAAATGTTCTTGTAAATAATGTTGAACGAAAACCGCAAAAGTCTTTCAGTAATTCATTAAGTCAAAAGTTTAAGTAAAAGGATGGTGGCTAATACAAAAGTTCCCAAAAACCAAAATGTTCAAAAGCAGGCACGTTCTCATTATATGACACAATACAGAAAGTATCTACATTGGACAGATACAGAGTAGTTCAAAAGTACAGCTTGATCTCATAACTATCTACTTCTTGTCACTTGGCCTTGGTTTTGACCGTTAACAAAGGAGAAGTTAAGCGTTAAAGGAGACCCATTATCATCATGTTGTGTGCAAAGGGAGTACTGGACAGAAAATACGGTTCAACACCTAATACTGGTATTTTTCCATTACAGTAGACGTAGTGTTTTTGGTGTGGTTCTGTGCGTGCAGTATCTCAGATCATAGAGACAGTGAAAGGTTTTGGATGCTTTTGCCAGGTTCAGACCACTGTCCACTTCAGTCGACCGCGAATCTCCTTGAAAGTCAACGACGGCCCCAACTGAAACAACACAAAAGAAAGACTCAGACCTTTATTTATAATGTTCACGTCTTATTTAGCACACAGCAGCTCTAAGATAAGCTCCAGAGAAAACCACTGTGCATAATACCTTCGGATACCTCCCCATGTGATTCAAAAACCATCCTCACTCTCAGTGGGATGTTTGACGGTTTGACTGGCGCTTGTTCTCACGGCGACGCCCTCCTTTCTCCCCCCGCAGGACCGGAGGAGGCCGCTCGGGGACATTCTGTGCCATCTGCAGCATCAACGAGATGATCCAGCAGCAGAACATCGTGGACGTGTTCCACACCGTCAAGACTCTGAGGAACAACAAGACGCACATGGTGGAGACTCTGGTGAGGTTCCTCTCCTCTGTTCATGTTAAAGGGCGTCTGACAGCTCGGACCACTCGTTGAACTAAAATGCACTTAAGTTTTATGTATTTTGAATTTTGAAAATGTTATCCCAGAATAGCTCATTTTTTTTAGGTTTATAATTTCACTTCCTGTTTTCGCTTCCTGTTTCCAGCAAACACAATCTTTTTATTTGACAAATGAAAATATATGAGAGCATTTGGTTGAAGCAAGTTTAGAATGTTAAAAAAGTGATTTATTTTGTGTAAATTGTGCCTGGAATGAGTCTAGTGTGATGTCACTTCCTTTAATTTTCTACAGATTTTTCGCCACAAATACTTATTTGATTGGTGTAAAACTATATGTACAACAGGTATAAATACACCAAATAAAGTCAAAATTAGAAAATGGTAAAAACCTGTCATGCGCCCTTTAAAGTTAAAGGTAAAAGACAATATGTAAAAAGAGGATCTGCTTATGTTATAGTTCAATTCTATAAGTACCTGGAAAAAAGGTTAATATGTTGCATTTCAAATTCACATACATTAAAAACAGTATTCCTTTTATATTATAAGTACATGATCAAATGAGTTTGTTTCCTCCAGATTAGACTAGTGTTTTGAATTTGAATAAATACTTATTGACTGACACGCACAAAAAAAACAAGAAAATAGGTGTATTTACTTTTACTTTTTTGAAAAACAATATTCTCAGCCAAATCTAAATAGTTGTGTGGCGCCTGCTGCTTTTGGCGCCACACAACACACAAACACACCTGAGAGCGTGTGCACAGCGGCATCAGACGTCTGCAGGAGATTAGCGTTTCCAGACTGCGCCGCGTGTACAGAGAGAGGCGGCTCCGGCGGCCAACACCAAACAGTCTGCGGATCAGCACCAGATTAACAAGGATTTCACTTTTATTGGTTTGGGTGAAATACAATTCAAAATCCAAATGAAAACTTTAGTGAAGTTTTATATCTGTGTGTATATTTATGATCATGTATCCTGTAAACTGCCCAGACAAACCGAACCAGTATTGGGTCTAATGCCACTTATCATTATATTTTATACATTTTTCATTTAGGAGTGCGGTATTCCATAAGTAAATTGCATTATTTAGGGTAGAATTTTGGGTGAAACACTTCTCAAACAATATTCTAGGCATAAAAAGATCATGGTAAAATGAATAAAGTTTGAAATTAGGTGTTAGAGTTAAAAACAGCCAACAGCGGTGCGTGACCTCAATCAGGACCACGGTGATTGAAAGAAAAATGCATTAACTCGGAGCGCACGCATGCTTGTCCTTGTTTGGTCCAGTTTGAGTCCAGTTTGATTAGGGATGTCAAGATTATTAAGTTAATCCATAACCTTGATTATTCAGGTCACAATATAGCCGTTAAAAAAACTAAAATGATAATCAGGACAATTTTAGAAGCAAAATTTGGTATTTTCTGTTCAATATACAGCCCCAAAAAAGACCTAAATGTAAAGAACATTTTTATCTGGCTGTTTTTGTCTCACTTAACTTCATTTTGTCTTTCAGAAAGTTAAATATTGTAAACCTGGTCATATACTTGAGGAATAGCAACACAGGAAATGAAAGAAACTTAAAGATTTCACTGTTCAGTCACAGCCGCAGTAATCGCGAGCAATCGTTAAATCGTGACATTGTTTCTCACAACAATCGTGACACTAAACTCCGATACCGTGACACCCCTTGTCCTGATTTAGTCACGGTTAACTTTGATGTGTCGTGCCTAACTGTAAGTGTGAGCAAACGTTGTGGGACAATAAACTCGTTCTGAGCGCTCCGTTCTCGCCGGTCACACCCGTCTGTTTTGTCCCTTCACAGGAGCAGTACAAGTTCTGTTACGAAGTGGCCCTGGAGGCGCTCAGCTCGTTCTGATCGGCTCCCGACCTCCCATCAGTCTCAGCCGTGGGACACACACAAAGTGCAAACGAACCCGGCCCCCTGTGAGCGAGCGAGTGATTATGCGTGTGCGTGTGGAGCGAGCGTGTGCGTGTGGAGCGATTGTGCGTGTGCGTGTGGAGCGAGCATGTGCGTGTGGAGCGAGCGTGTGCGTGTGGAGCGATTGTGCGTGTGGAGCGATTGTGCGTGTGCGTGTGGAGCGAGCGTGTGCGTGTGGAGCGATTGTGCGTGTGCGTGTGGAGCGAGCGTGTGCGTGTGGAGCGAGCGTGTGCGTGTGGAGCATGCATGCGGGGGGCGTAAAGCAGAGGGGCATGAACCTTAACGTGTGCCTGAAACTGTACAGAAGAGAAAATCCCGGACTTTATATTGCTTGTACAGAAAACAAACAAAAAAATATTATGTTGAAAAATCAAAGTTTAAGAAAAAAAAAAAAAAAAAAAAAAAAGCGTCATTCTCCGCCGTCCTCCGCTGGGCCGTGATGTGACTATTGTACAGAATTTTCTTTCAAGATCTATTCTATGCCTTGAATGTTGTCTCCTTCTCGGGGCTGAATGCACATTTTAAGAAACTTTATCTGGGTGGGGGAAGAAGAAAAAAATGTTGCCTTCTTGACTAATTGAGCAGGAAACGCAATGAAGTATTTATTTGTGGACGTGGCTGTTAACCATAATTCATCTGAGTGGATCAAAGCTAAACAAATAGGCGGGCTTGTTAGCGTTTTCAGGCATTTGCTTTGAAATCACGGGCCGTTAAACTTCTCTCGGGCTAGCGCTAACGCGGGGAGGAAAAAACATGAATGATAAATGGGCCGATGCCGCCGAGTAATTGGCTACACTGAATCTTACATGGGCCATTTCCTTGAACGCACAAGTGAGAGGCGCGGTAATTAGTTTTCTTTTCTGGAGGGAAATACGGAGAATATAGATGAATATAGATAGTTCGGCCCCGATTCCAAGTGGGTCTGCGGGACATTTAGGTGATTCTAAAAGTTGGTCAAAAGTGTTTTAGCGTCCGTCCATGACATCTGCTTTGAAAGGCACCGATTATTGAATTGACGGCGATTTACCCAGAGTTAGTCATCGTAATAACGTCATGGATTTGTGCAGTACTCAAAGCACTTACCGTATTTTCCGGACTGTTAGTCGCACCAGCCAGAAAATGCAGAATAGAGAAGAAAAAAACATGTATAAGTTGCACTGGAGTATGAAATAAGGTTGCAAGTGTGAAAATAACAAATAATATCACATATAAGTCGCTCCGGAGTATAAATATAAGTATAAGTCGCACCAAAACTATGAAAAAAGGTGCGACTTATTGTCCGGAAAATACGGTATGTGTTCACGCCAAACCCGTCGCCCAAATGTTGCAAATTCATTGGACAAATCAGAAAACATGAGGTAGTTCAACTCTTAACCAGCTAAAAAGCTATTTAAATCTGTAATAATTATAATACATCCTAAATGCTATGCAGTTTATGTCTTAGTTACAGAAATATGGTGGAGCTTAATTGATTTTGTTGATTAGAAGCCATAGAGTCAACGCTTTTTAAGAACATTAGAGCAACTTCAATGACAATCAGATCTGGTTGGTGTTGTTCATACTAAATTTGAACAGATATATACATATACATATATATTGTATCCATGTATGGGTGGTGCTTTTGCCTAGTTTATGCCTTGGGAAGGGTCTGTAAATGATCATGTTGAGGCCATTGATTCTCAGAGTAGTGTTGTGCAATGTTAGTTTTACAGATGACTGAAGAGGAGGATGTTTGTTCCGGATTCAGGCCCATTTAAGTCCTGGTTTAATCAACTTATTTCATATTTACCTGGGTTTCCCCCTCATTGCTTGTAATGTTTAACAGCTTGAAGTGTGCATTCAAACCAAATGTGTACATAGAAAATGTAAACCACAGTCAAACAAACAGACATCACACCAGACATTCTCATTATCATTTGAACTGCTCTTTCCATATATTACAATGACGTGGTTATCGTGTATTTATTTACGTTTTGATTTTTTGAAACAACTGCATCGACATTTGCGAGAGTCTCGTAACTTTTAGAAACAATATGTCAGAAAGTTGTTACTCTCCTTCGAGCGAGTTGGGCGACTTTGAAACGAACTTCGCCGAACGATCGGTAAACAAAAGCTAATACATTTTTAATAGCAACAATCAGACCGGCCCTCGCTGTGTTTGGACTCGTCAAACAAATGATTGTGAGAAGAGGCTTTTGGTTCTTGGCTCGGGGAAAGACAAACAGAATAAGAAATGTATTTTCCTCTTAGCTGGACCGAAAGGGAAGGTTGAAGAAGAGTGCACAGCAGCAAATCGACAAGGACAGACAATTCCTCACTGAACAAAGTGAACAAAGAGATCTGGATTTTACAAATTATCAAGACAATACTTAATGTGAAAATGGCCTGTTTAAAAAAATTCTAATAACTAACAACAAATAACATTCAAGTCAATTGGCTGTTGTTCTTGTTTTGGACAGGTGATATTAAGTATTTGGAAAAATTTGA
Organism: Eucyclogobius newberryi; assembly: GCF_026437365.1. Taxonomy (NCBI): domain Eukaryota; kingdom Metazoa; phylum Chordata; class Actinopteri; order Gobiiformes; family Gobiidae; genus Eucyclogobius; species Eucyclogobius newberryi. Next base: position 12,644,155 of record NW_027315823.1, read on the forward strand.
ATGAAATTGTTTAGAATGCCGATAAAATATGGTGCTAATGATCATAGGATGAATTAAAATGGTTTACAATTTTAGTACAGTGATGAAAATTAAAAACATATTGGCAAGCATTATTACCACTAAATGATTTGAAATGTGCTGTGTAAGTCTGTTTTACTAGGCACTTGAACCACTGACTGCCAAACAATTGTATTTTAGAATTAAAACACAGAATATGTATTGCATTATCTAAAGCTTTAAACACCTAAAACTAGTGATGGGAAAGTTTGAAATGCCCAAATTATTTAAATATTTTTTCACTATATCCGATCATCAATTTATAAAGTTTCCAACGAAAAGCCTGTTTGATACATGTTGAACTTTTTCCATGATATGTCTTTTTGTTGTGATTCTGAAGTCTTTTGAGGCTCTTATTGTGGACCTATCAAGACATACTGATTTACTTTTTAACTTTTTTTTAATATATATTTTGTTACTTTTTGTCTGAAATGTGTACATTTTTGTATATGATTATTGTTATGAAGATTATTTGTGTTTTAAGTCTGATGAAGCCATTTGTTGTTTAGTTGTTTGAAATGTGGTTACAATGAAATAAAAGGACCAAAATGCTGCCTCATGTTTTGTGTTAATGACACAATGTGTATTTTAAAATGTTGAAAGTCACACACCTTTAAATACACAATTCAATATATTAGTTGTTTGTGCTGTCATCAGTCTCCTCTTATCATCCTACTCTCAACATCATGTTCTCATCATCCTGTTCTCATCATCCTGTTCTCATCATCCTACTCTCATCATCCTGTTCTCATCATCCTACTCTCATCATCCTGTTCTCATCATCCTACTCTCATCATCCTGCTCGTCATCCTGTTCTCATCTTCCTGTTTTCATCGTCCTGTTCTTATCATCATGTTCTCATCATCCTGTTTTCATCATTCAGTTCTCCTCTTCCTGCTCTCATCAACCTGTTCTCATCATCCTGTTCTCATCATCCTACTCTCATCATCCTGTTCTCATCATCCTACTCTCATCATCCTGCTCTTGTCATCCTGTTCTCATCTTCCTGTTTTCATCGTCCTGTTCTTATCATGTTCTCATCATCCTGTTTTCATCATTCAGTTCTCCTCTTCCTGCTCTCATCATTCTGTTCTCATCTTCCTGTTTTCATCATTCAGTTCTCCTCTTCCTGCTCTCATCATCCTGTTCTCATCTTCCTGTTCTCATCATTCTGTTCTCATCTTCCTGTTCTCATCATCCTGTTCTCATCATCTTGCTCTCATCATCCTGCGTCAATCTGCTAAAAATATGATTTGGCCCTTGTCGTTCATCATGTGTTTCTCTAAAATAGATGTCAAGACCACCCCAGTCTACCAGGTGACATGCTTATACATCTGTAATAATTGCGACAATATTGTTGTAACATGTTATATTGAAGATTTCCTTCACAATACAACTTTGGTAACATTATTGCACATAATAAGCACTGATGTATCCCTGTTTTATCTATCAGAAGGATTTCAAAACATTCATTACAGCAATTGTATCACCAGCTGTTCTCTAAATAAGCTACAACACTGTCGAAATTAAGAAACTTTTATGAGGCGGCTATTTCATTCAGCATTCACAAATGATTGTTTTTGTCACACCCAAATTGTCTTTGTCCCTCCCAAAGTCAGGATATAACATTTTCATAATACTTTTCAGAAAGCAAAAAAAGTCATATTTTTGATTTTCTCGACAAATTAACTATGAAATAATTAGACCCTATTTCCCCATATCACCTACAGGCCTTTTGAACTGAACCGAGTCGATTGTACTTCACTTCTCCTCAAATCCTGACACCTCCAGCTTGTATTTGCCCTCTTTGAAATCCTCCTTAAGCTGCACAAATGAAAGCCTATAGGTGAACGTTCCTCTTTCTGATCAATGAGAGCAGCTCTGAGCCAGCCTCCTCATCCTTTATTTAGACCCCTGATTCCCCGTGCGCTCAATAATATTCATGAGATGGTAATTAGCCTAAGCACCAAGGACAGGGCCTGTACCGCGGCATTAGAACAATCCATCAGAAACACTAAGGGGCTCCTCAGGGGGACGCTGTCTGTCAGAGCTGCTTATTGCTTTCAAACAGGTACAAAGAACATGTAACATACAAGAGTGTCCGGGCTTAATATTGGCAACCTTGACAAGGAGGCAAAATGTTGTTAATCTCGGTGTAAAAAGAGTGTCATGGGCTCAAAGTTTTTATCGTAAAAGTATTGGAAAACAAATATTTTATTGTGTTTCAGCTGGAAGTGACCGGCACTAAGGTAAAACTAAGACTTAAGGCATTTGGAGCTCTGAAATCAGATTGATCAAAATTAGTCCAGAGTATCGACTTTAAAAACTTCAAAAGCTGTAAAAATAACTAACAAAATTTAAAGGCGGATAAAATATTTTTGTCACTTATTTGTTTATTTTCCTGGCAAAGAGAGAGACACAAAAAACTGTATTTGGTTTCCATAAATTCTGATGGCTGTGATTGACAGGTGGATTAACCAATCAGAGAAACACATGATCCAATGGAGATCAACAGCCCTGCCCACTTTAAAGTTTGCCATGTTTGCGGAAGTATATTTTTTATTAGTTTTTGCTGGGGTAGGCTTGGCTCCAGTCACCCGCGACCTCAATCAGTGGTAGAAAATTAATAAAATATTAAGAGTTAAACTGCTCTGTGGTAACTAATGTAACAAATTCATTTTTCAACCCCAAAACACATTATGTAAAACTTCAGCAAAATATTTTAAGGGAAAGGAATTTAATTACCCTTTGGCTCCATCTACAGGCAGCAAAGGAGGAAAGCTAGCATTTGTTTAGGTGCAATAAACAAAATGTGAGCAGTTGTAATAAACATGAGTGGAGGCAGAAAGGCTCAGAACTAGTCTGGGGATGATTTATGGTCTTGAAAACAGCACAGAAGATCTCGCGGAGCAATGTCAGGTAGAATATGACATCACATTGGGGTTGTGTGTGTGTTTCTGATGCTCGGAGGGGAGAGGACTTTCTAAACAGGATTCATGAATTATGAATTTGTGAATGAAGCTCCGTATTTTCAGCTTTCACATAATACAATAAACGAAAATCACAAATTTGGGGAAAAAAAGAGAAAATGCTGTTTATCTCAGTTTCCCCGAGGCCGACATGTACCTGAAATTAGCCCGCTCTGCCACAAATGTTAACCTATCATCTAGGGATGAGCCCTGGGCGCAGAGCAGCAGTTCAAGACGCTCCTCTGTCGCTGAACTCTCGCCCGTTCTGTTACATGTGAAGTGTTCAGATTCAAGACAGATAGAGACTGTGTGTGTCCCTCGTGTCCCTCGTACAAATAATGCCAAAAAGTCACATCTCAGAAAAAATATTTCAGGCGTCAGACCAAATAACTTAAGGAAAATAACAATCACAAATGACACAAATACACAAATGAATAAACACGTAAAATGTGGACTGCTAAACATTAGAGCAATTTCCTCCAAATCGCTCTTAGTTAATGAATTAATTAGTGACTATAACATAGATCTTCTAGCTCTAACTGAAACGTGGCTTCAACAAGACGACTACGTCAGACTAAATGAGTCCACCCCACCCACCCATGTTAACCCCACCCACCCATGTTAACCCCACCCACCCATGTTAACCCCACCCACCCATGTTAACTTTCAGACTGCCAGGAGCACAGGCCGAGGTGGTGGTGTTGCAGTGATCTCACACTCAAGCCTACTCATGAGCCCTAAAACTAACAATGCATTTCACTCATTTGAAAGCCTTATGCTGTCGATCACATGTCCAAATATGAAAAACCTAAAAGGAGTTTTGTTCATAGTTATCTACCGACCTCCTGGTCCCTATTCAGAGTTTTTAACAGAGTTTTCTGACTTTATATCAAACTTAGTGTTAGCCTGGGATAAAGTAGTTATAGCTGGAGACTTTAAGATCCACGTGAACATGAGTGATGACGCTCTCAGTAATGCCTTCAGCGCCTTGTTAGACAGCATTGGTTTCACTCAGAATGTAAATAAACCGACTCACACTCACAAGAACACTCTGGATCTTGTCCTAACGTATGGAACAGAGATTAGTGACCTCATTGTCCTCCCTCAAAACCCTATATTGTCAGATCATTTCCTAATTACCTTTCAGTTTATTCTTAAAGATCATCCAGTCCCACAAAATAAAGTTATAATGAAAAGGACAATATCTGAAAAATCTATCTCAAAATTCAAAGAAATAATAGAGCCAATATTCAGTGACATGTCATGTGATCCTGCTGAGAACAGTTTTAGTCCCAGTTTAAGTGATCAATGTGTCGACTTGACCATGAATTCTGTGAAGTCTGCTCTTGACGTTGTAGCGCCGTTAAAACAGAAGGTCATTAGGCCAAAGCGCGCCTCCCCATGGTACAACCAAGAACTGCGTTCACATAAACAAAGAGTTAGAAAGTTAGAGGGATTATTTCGTCGCTCTCACACAGAAGAATCCCTAAAAGCATGGAAAAGTTGCCTGCTGTCCTATAAGCAGGCTCTGCGTAAGGCCCAAACCAGATATTATTCAAATCTAATAGAAGTCAACAAAAGTAACACTAAATTCCTTTTCAGCACTGTAGCTAGGCTAACAAACTGTCACAGTGCAGTAGAGCCCTCAATCCCAGCTACACTCAGCTCTGATGATTTCCTCCTATTTTTTAATAATAAAATAAAAACAATCAGAGATATGTCGGTGTAATCCCTCATTCGTCCAGGCGTGTTCCATAGTAGAAAAAGCTTCAGTTGTAGTCATCTGGACTCAGTTTGAAAAAGTTGACGTTTCGACTCTCATCCAAGAGTCATTGTCAATAACAGAATTTAGGTCGAGAACTCCGATATTAATACTGTTCTGTGGTAAGACCCGCCCATTGGGAGGAGCCTTCCTGAAGTAGAAAGAGTTGTTTGTTTCAACAGAAACTCCCCCCTTGTATCTACCGAGCTAGCCTATTCAGAATCTTAATGGACTATTAGAAACCTCTTTGTCTTAGTGAGACCCTGGCTCAACCACCCTGAGTACCTGATTAGCATCTGAATGTCCTGGAAAGGTAAAGGACCAGGACATTCAGATGCTAATCAGGTACTCAGGGTGGTTGAGCCAGGGTCTCACTAAGACAAAGAGGTTTCTAATAGTCCATTAAGATTCTGAATAGGCTAGCTCGGTAGATACAAGGGGGGAGTTTCTGTTGAAACAAACAACTCTTTCTACTTCAGGAAGGCTCCTCCCAATGGGCGGGTCTTACCACAGAACAGTATTAATATCGGAGTTCTCGACCTAAATTCTGTTATTGACAATGACTCTTGGATGAGAGTCGAAACGTCTACTTTTTCAAACTGAGTCCAGATGACTACAACTGAAGCTTTTTCTACTAAACAATCAGAGATAAATTAGATGAAATTACCCCCGCTATTCGCCCTGAACAAGCCCAAGCTGTAAATCTAACGTCCCATATAAATCCACCTGTAAACTTAGAAAGGTTCACAGCTGTTGATCAAGCAGAGATAACTTCAGCCATTATGTCCTCTAAAAGCTCAACTTGTGTCCTAGACCCCATTCCAAGCAGACTCCTCAAAGACATTCTTCCCCTAATTATAGACCCTATTCTTAATATAATAAATACTTCACTCGAAAGTGGCTATGTTCCACAGTCCTTCAAACATGCAGTCATTAAACCGCTTCTGAAAAAGCCTAATCTAGATCCCGACCTATTGGTAAACTACAGACCTATTTCAAATCTTCCCTTCGTCTCTAAAATCCTTGAAAAAGTTGTAGTAAAACAGCTTTGTCGCCACCTGCAGGACAATAACTTATTTGAAGTTTTCCAGTCAGGGTTCAGAGCCCACCACAGCACTGAAACTGCACTAGTTAAAGTCACAAATGATTTGTTATTAGCCGCTGACGATGGACTGGTCTCAATCCTGGTTCTGTTGGACCTGAGCGCAGCGTTTGACACCATTGACCACAACATTCTACTGCAGAGGTTAGAATGTGATGTAGGTGTTGGAGGAACAGCCCTCAGCTGGTTTAAATCCTATCTATCTGATAGGTTCCAATTTGTTAATGTAAACCAGAGCTCCTCACCAAGCTCTAAAGTAATTTACGGTGTGCCACAGGGTTCGGTACTCGGTCCAATTCTGTTTACTCTTTATATGCTGCCATTAGGCAACATTATCAGAAAGCATGGCATTAACTTCCACTGCTATGCAGATGACACTCAGCTGTATTTATCAATGAAACCTGATCAGAGCGATCAAGTAGACAGACTTAGTGCTTGTGTGAAGGAGATAAAAACCTGGATGACACTAAACTACCTGCTTCTTAACCCTGAAAAAACCGAGGTCATTGTGCTTGGCCCTAAGCATCTACGAGACGCTCTATCTGAGCAGATAGTCACACTGGACAATGTCAGTGTAGCCTCCAGTTCTACTGTAAGAAACCTTGGAGTCTTATTTGACCAGGAGCTCTCATTTAAAGCTCATATAAATCAAGCTTGTAAAACAGCCTATTTCCATTTGTGCAACATAGCCAAAATCAGAAGAATCCTGCCTAAAAGTGATGCCGAAAAACTTATCCATGCATTTGTAATGACTAGATTAGACTACTGTAACTCCCTGCTTGCAGCGTGTCCTAAAAGCTCCATAAAAAGCTTTCAACTGGTTCAAAATGCAGAAGCAAGATTACTAACAGGAACAAAAAGAAGAGAGCACATTACGCCAGTGCTGAAGTCTCTTCACTGGCTCCCCGTCGAGTCTAGAATCAAATTCAAAATTCTACTCTTGACCTACAAAGCCATAAATGACATGGCCCCATCCTACCTCAAAGATGCTATAGAACCATATCATCCAAACAGAGCTCTTCGCTCACAGAATGATGGCCTTCTGGTGGTGCCAAGAGTCTCTAAAAGTACTGTAGGAGGTAGAGCGTTTAGCTACCAAGCCCCTGTGTTATGGAATCAGCTCCCGACCCATGTTAAATATGCTGACACAGTCTCTTCATTTAAGTCCAGGCTTAAAACGTTCCTCTTCGAAATCGCTTATGGTCAGAGTAGTTAGGAACAGAAAGATAAACCCACAGCTTCAGCTACGCTGCCCTAGGAGTAACTGTGCTGGGGGAAGTATGACAGCTTGAGCACTATCCTCTTCTTCTTCTGACTACTTATGCTATCAAACAATATTTATTTTTTGATTCCACTTGCAAACTGTTCACCGCCTTCTTTTCTTTCTCTCACTCCTGAGGACCTGTGGACCCAGATGCCCCTCCCCTGGTGAAGTGGTCCCTGCCCTGTGTGGACGGTCCCTCTTCTGCCTGAAGAGTGGGTCCAGCTCGCCTCCGACGGTCCCTCATCTGCCTGAAGAGTGGGTCCAGCTCGCCTCCGACGGTCCCTCTTCTGCCTGAAGAGTGGGTCCAGCTCGACTCAGACGGTCCCTCATCTGCCTGAAGAGTGGGTCCAGTTCGCCTCAGTCGGTCCCTCATCTGCCTGAAGAGTGGGTCCAGCTCCAGTCTCCTCGTGTCCGTCTGTCCGTCTGTGAGAGTCGGATCTCTCCTTCACTGGAACTCCTCCAGGTTTCTACGCTTTTTTCCCAAAGAGGTTTTTTTGTAGTTTTTCCTGGCCGAGAAGGAGAGTCTAAGGACCCTGGGACATCGTCCCTCGCCACCACAGACATTGTCTGACTTCATCGCCACCACAGACATTGTCTGACTTCATCGCCACCACAGACATTGTCTGACTTCATCGCCACCACAGACATTGTCTGACTTCATCGCCACCACAGACATTGTTGATTCATTTCTCCCTGTGGCCCTCAGAGGCAACTGTTGTTGTGATTTTGGGCCTTACAAAAATAAATTGATTTGATTTGATTTGATTTAACCCAGGTATGTTTTCGATGAGAGAACAATGTTAGACTATGGTTAAAAGCTCAAAAAAGACCATTTTGCATAATGTGTGCCCTTTAATAACTTTTAATGAATTACCACATGTCTGATTTGTCCAGCTTTCAAACATTTAATGTCATTATTTCCTGAAAAAAACAATTATAAAATGTACTTCTGAAACCAAGAGGCTCTATTTGTGTGAAGACAAACATGGCGCCGTACACATACAAAACAACACAGAGGACTGAGAAAGAATGATGAAGAATCAGCAAAAGAAGACCATGATTGTTGCGAGGACAGAGGTCTTCCGCATTTGAAAGTCACATGCCACAAATTAAAGCTGTGATTGGAAAGTCGTCAAAGTGAAAAATACCTCTCGAATTCGTATTAGCGTATAAATATCTCTTCCAGCAGTAACTCCATTTCCGTGGCAGTCCTATTTGCAGAAAGTTAGAAAGTCACCGTCCAGGCACACTTTGCGCCGGCACTTCTCAACGCACCTCTGACCCGCGTCGCCACATTCATCCTGTTTCCCATTTGCTGTTGGCGGCGTTAGCACTGGAGGCTAACGAGATGCTAACTCATGCAGGACCCCGGGGCCCTCCATCATGTCCCCTCCTCTCGCTGTGAAGTCGCACCAAATGAAGACGTATGGCGAACCTGTCGGCGCCGAAATGAAAAGGACTGCTACATCATCATCATACATTCAGATACATTCAGAAAGTTTTCAAGTTTCTATTCAAACTATTCTTACATGAAGAGGTCCTGGTTATTGATCAAGCTTTTGTTTTATAGCGATGTGAACACTTGGGGATTGGATTGACATTGTAATGAACATAAAAATGGAAAGAATCAATGTTTGGAACGGGACAAATTTAACAGACATTGGACCAGCATTTTCTTTCTTTTTTTATTTAATTTTTGTTTTTAATTTATGAATTAGTCTAAAACTCTCTGGTTTTGTTATGTGATATATTTCAAATTTTGGGGGGAAAGAAACCTTCAAAATAATAATTACACACAACAACTTCAAACATAATGGGGGAATTTCACCTCAATAAATGATTGACTGAACATGTGTTGAGTGTTGATATATAAGTATAAAGTATAAAGAGGAAAAGAAGGTAATGAGAGGTTTTACTGATGATATAAGAAAATAAGTAGAAAATATAGCCGCAAGCGGCAATGATCGGCCCTCGCCACGCCGCCGCCACGCCGCAAGAGGAGGGGGCGCTAACGCGCCCCAATTGTCCTTTTATTACGCCTACTGCTGAATCTGTGAAGCTGTCACATCTTCTCACTTTGTTTTACCATCAAAAAGCAATTTTATTTTGAATTCTTGGCAAAATGTGCGGCTTTGCCGCACAGACACCGTGACTCTTTGAATAAAAATGTGGATAACTTTTGATGGTCCACCCCTGAAGATGAGCCTCACCAAATTTCAGGTTAATAGGGCTAATGCCCTGGGAGGAGTTTGTGAAAGTCTAAAGTGTAAACATGTTCTGGCGATTTCCCCATTGGAATAACAAGGGAGGTTTTGGTCATTGCTACGGCAACGCCATAACAATTATGACATGGGTCTCATTGACTTTTTTGATGGGGATGCCAAAATTGAGTTTTGTGTCAAATTTCATAAAATTTCGCAAAACTAAACATTTAACCTCCATATAAAATCTGTAGGGGGCGCTGTGGCTCCAAATTAATTTATTTCACTTCAAGTAGGTTTAGGGCAAAGAGTTTAACAACTGATTCTAATTTGACGCAATTCGGACTTTATCTGCGCAAACGGCAGAAATTTTAAATATGGGAGATTTCTGAAATTCTAGCTACAGTTTGCGGCTTCGCCGCACAGAGACCGTGACAGGTATCAATGTAATTTGGATAACTTTTGATGTCCCACTCCTCAGTAGCATTTTCACCAAATTTCAGCTTTTTAGGGCCAACGCCCTGGGAGGAGTTTGTAAAAGTACGACGTTTGGAAAAACTCCGAAGTCATGTTTAGCCATTTTTGAAGCAATATGGCCGACATTTGGTTGGGCGGACGGCGTTGCCGTAATAATATTTTTTACTTCTCTTGTCACCATCTACCTCTGCGCCAAATTTCATGATTCTACGATCAGATTTTTTTTGGGTCATTTCCCATCTCTCAATGCATTTTTGGTACATTTGGGGGCGCTGACGCGCCAATTTTTTTTATTTTAGAAAAGGGAAATAGCCAGAATGTAGAGAGGCACGATTTTTAGAGGTGTGCAAATTTTTGTGACTTTTCGTCAATGTTCACTGGGTGAAAAATAGGGGGGTTGGTCCCGAGAAGAAGAAAGAAAGAATAATATTCCGATGCGAAAACAATGTTTCCCATTTTTCAAATATCATAAACTATACATTTTCGGAAAACGCTCGCGCTTTCCTACCTCATGGTGTGGGTCCCTGGTCACTGACGGGTACTTTCGTTAATTTTGAGTGGGCTCCGCCCACTTTGTGTTTTTGGCCCTCTATACAGTAATAATGTTCAATTTTTGCATTACATGCTTATATGCACGGAACATGCAAGAGATGGGGAACGTATTCGTGAGGTACTTAGCGCAAATGAGTGCTTTATATGGGGATGACGACCGCTTCGCGGTCGTCATCCCAATGTAAGGTGCTCGTTTAGTGCGCACTTTTGCACGGGCTTCGCCCGTTTACAACGGTAATGTTCCATTTTCCTACTACTAATTAGTATGCACGGGGCGTGCATGAGTGAAGGAGTGCGTTAGTGAGTGTTTGGAAGTGGGCGAGCGCTTCGCGCTCGATTTCGTGCGCACTACGTGCGCACTTTCGCAGCCGTGCTTCGCACGGCCTTACGAGATTAATAGGCCTCTCGCCAGCTTGTGGCGCTCGGGCCTAATAAGTCGGTGTAATTCCTCATTTGTCCAAGAGGGATCATATCAAAGAAAAAGTTTGAAAGTCAACTGGATGTCAATATTTTAAAACGAAGACGTTTTGACAAAATTACTTTTGGATGGAAGTTGAAACATCATGATTATTTAAACATTGTCCTTTCAGATGCAAAACCTTCAAAATGTTCAAGTTTAGTTTATTTGCCATTTGCAGTAAAAATAAAAACACGCATAAGACATAAAAAACAACCACACAAACAAACAAAGGACGTAAGTTACAAAACACTAAAAGTACCATGAAAATAAAATGACAGTGTGAAAGTAAGCAAGCTAAAAAGATTAAGTTAATATGATTTTAACAAAAAAATATTTTTAAAACTCATGTAAAGTGGTAGATCCTAAAGTTCAAGTGCAAAGTTCAAGCTTGTGACGGCTCGTGGGAAGAAGCTTTTAGCATGATGAGATATCTTCTTCCCTTGTAAAGAGCCTCAAGAACAAACATGTCACATTTCACAGTTTTATTGCTGAGCGGACCCCAAATGTTTTCTACAAACTATATATTTTTTAATGAAATGTTGTGAATGCAACGAGCTGCGACAGTGACGTGAAGGCCAGATGATGAGAGAACTACAGTGATGAGTGTTAAATGGAGTTATCATCATGCAATATATATATATATATGTATATATATATATATATATATATATATATATATATATATATATATATATATACAGTACTATGTCTAAATACAACTATGTATTTAGAACATTAGAAAAGATAAACCACATACTGTATTTTCCGGACTATAAGTTGCACCTTTTTTCATATTGGCCGGGGTGCGACTTATACTTAAATTTATGCTTATATACTTATTAAGACTTATTTGTGATATTATTTGTTATTTTCACACTTGCAACCACATTCCATACTCCAGTGTGACTTATTTATGTTTTTTTCTTCTCTATTATGCATTTTTTGGCTGTTGCGACTTATAGTCCAGAAAATACGGTATATAGGCAATAAGTGTGTATGTAAATATCAGTTATTTTAGTGAATAATAATAATTTCACCAATTTGGAAGGGGAAAAAAAAGTCTATATAACTTGGTCCTAAATTGTCACTGGAATAAACACACATAAACTGCTCCACATAAACACAAAGCTCTCACAGCCTGTGCAGATAAAGCTAAATGAGCTGAACACAGCGGCTGAATGTTTGAGAACATCTGTTGGTCATTTTCACGTTTGCCAAAATGACGATAACTGAGCTTAACTTCCCTCCAAATGAGATGGAAGCAGTTTGGCTTCAGCTCCACAAATGGTATGCAACCTTTTCAAATACACAATAAAGCACCAGTATTTCACACTAAAACATATATATATATATATATATATATATATATATATATATATATATATATATATATATATATATATATATATATATATATATATATATATATATATATATATATATATTGCTTTTCTAACAAATTGTCCTTTTGGGAAGACTTGGCTTGGTTTTTGGACACAGCAGTGTAACGCCGAGCGCTTGTTCCCGTTGGGTCTGAATTGATGAGAAATACTCGCCGGTGTTGTCGTTTTGAGGCCGGAAGCTGCAGCGCCGTCTCAAAAGAAAAGGATTATTCTTCTACCTCAAAGAATCTGTTTGTCGCCAGAAATGGATTAGCGCCTTCAGGAGGAACCAACGAACCCCGAGAAATCACTCCTTTTATCAGGTGACAGCTGGCTGACCAAAGATTACACATTAAACAGTCATGTTAATCCTGTTGTTATGCTAATAAACATTATTATGAACCTGGGTGTGATATTTGACTCTGAGCTGACCTTTATTCCACACAACAAGAACGTAGCAAAACAAGGCTTTTACCGTCTTCAAAATGTCTCTGGTTTTCCAAAAAAAAGAGAATTTCATGTTTCCAATGAATACAAATTTCAGCCGCATGTGACCAGGGGGACCACAGCGGTTTTAAAATCACTTCCTGTGTGTTTTAAGATTTTAAGGTTCTTTTAATTTTTTTCAAATGTCTTAATGGTTTTGGGCTTTCTTATCGTTCAGAATAATATGAACCCTAATGGCCCCTTGTGTGGGTCAGGCGGTTGTGGGTGAGACATGGGCATGTGGGATTGTTTTAATACACTGTAAAGCACTTTTAAATGAAAAGATGAACAGCGCCCTTACAAAAAATGGATGACACAAAATGTACTGACGATCAAGAACTGGACTGAAATTATTATGGACATTCGCAAAATGGACTCAATTGGAAAATGGACAAATGGGAAGCACTTTTGGATTGGATGGGACAGATATACTGGACTAAACACACATACAATAGGACTATGTGCTTATGTAAAATGTTTTCTTGTATTATTTTTATTTTTCTGTTTCATATGTTATTTAGTTAGAAAAGAAAAGAAAAAAGCACTATAAATAAACACTGATTCATTGAGTGATTGAACATTAGCTTGATTTCTTACTGTCCAGGTGCTATATTTTAGGATCAGACACAAAGCCTCTTGAATCCTTTGAGAGCTTGTCTGTTCAGAGCTCCTCATCTCTAACACGGAGCGGCTGCACTGCTCATGAGTGAACGGGGCTTATGCTGTTCACTCCATAGTTTCGTGTCAGAGGTCCGGGGCCGGGCGGGACGCTGTTTGGATCCGGATAAATTGCAAAAAACTGTGAAAACTGTACATTTTTAGATCGCCTCGTCATACCAGAAACACTTTTTGTACCTTTATCTTATTTTGAAACCTTTATTTGTAAGTAACTGGTTAATATTGTTGCTTTAGTGCGCACAAATGACCAATGACTTCGACGATCTGTCCTAACCCGGCCAGTTAAACAAACAAACAAACAAACCTGTTTCATGGACAATCTCGACAAGGCGTGAACGTCTGCAAAGTCACGAGTTTGTGTGCGTGCTCCATTGAGATGCAACTGCAGCGGCGTGGATTAAAGAAGATAATGACTCCAATAATAATACCACACGGCAACAACATGGAGCCGTGTGACAGTTGCTTGGTTAAAACATGTATGGGGACTTTGTGTGTGCTTTGTTTTTTCTGGGTTTAGTCCAAATCTTGAAACGTTAATTAATCACTGATAGAGTCTGCAATCTGGACAAATGTATTGGTTTTAGTTGTAAACTGATGAAAACTCCATGAAACGTGCACTACCTGCCCAAATTACTCTTTGTAAATCAGTTTTAGATGATTTTGAGGCTTTCAGTTCAGATTGATTGATTTTTTTCTGTTATAAGTCTGTAAAAAGTCGTAAAAAAACGCTTGATAGAACCTATAGGACACAAAAACCGATGCATGTGTTGGGTTGTCGGAGAAAACGCATTCAGACACAGGAAGAACATGCAAACTCCACACAGAAAGGCCACTGCACTGCTGTATTATTCACATCTGTACAAAATGACTCTAATCAAATTGTTCAAATGTTATTCGCCAATCCGCTCCATCTCTGCTCTCTGCAGCCGCCTCAGAATCACTTTATAATGGGCTCATTTCACAGCACATTGGACACATTATTTGCCATTTCTGACAATAACCATTATCTGCAGATGAGAGCGGCGTCAGATTACTATTGTCAGTCCACGATAAGACTCTATCAGGGTTCAAAACTGCTGAATCTTCGATATGCCACACTTATTTAGGCAATTACTGTGGTGAATCTAAAACTCTTCAGAGGGACAGTGTGTCGCCAAGACGTTTATACGTCCAGTGTGCTCTCTATCTGTAAAAGATATGATTGATTTTGGGTGCATTTACACTTGCGCAGACAGAAAAATTAGGACCCCGAACGTGGACTAGACCAGGGCCCCGGACCCCATACTCCCGGAGCACCCCCCAAAGGACACCATGAGAGTCTAGAGCTGGTCCAGTGTTCCACGACCAGGATGAAGCCCACTCTGCTCCTCCTGAATCTGAGGTTTGACTATCGGCCGGATTCTCCTCTCCAGTACCTGGAATAGACCTTACCGAGGAGGCTGAGGAGTGTGATCCCTCTGTAGTTGGAACACACCCTCCGGTCTGCAACTCCAGAGGCACTGTCCCTGACTCCCACGCGATACTGCAGATACGTGTCAGCCAAGACAGTCCTACAACATCCAGAGACTTTAGGTACTCAGGGCCGATCTCGTCCACCCCCGGAGTCCTGCCACCAGGAGTTTGCCAATAACCTCAGTGATTTCAACTTGGGTGCTGGCCGAGTCCTCAGTCACTGCTTCTTCTTAAGAAGACGTGGCAGTGGGATTGAGGAGGTTCTCAAAGAATTCCTAAGTATAATTTGTGTGCTCTAAAGCTTATACTGTAAGACCTTCATGCATTTGATTTTTTGTAGTTTCCTTCATACTTCCAACCATTTCTAATATCTAGGCAGTCAGTTAGAGAACTGACCAAAACTGAAGAACTATAAAAACAAACATGGAGGCGCCCACGGCAGTCTTTAGATCACGTTTGTTATTAAAGAGCAAAGAAAAGATAAGATATTCCTTTATTGTCCCACATGGGGAAATTTCATAAAAGATAGCAGAGGATGGTTTCGATCCATCGACCTCTGGGTTATGGGCCCAGCACGCTCACAAGAAAACAAGGTGAGAAAATAATCTACTGTTCACTGTGTTCACTACTGCCCCCAGAGGCCAGAAGCCATAATATACAACTGTAAAACTGCATACTGACCAAATGATGATCAAAACAACACAGAGGATGCACAGAAGCTGTACATATGATATATGTGTGTCCGTCTCCAACTTAAAGCATAAATGAACCTTTCGTTTTGAAGTTTTGGAGTGAGTGACAGCCGACGGCCGATCTGTTTAGCCAAAACTGTGACGGTTAACAAAGCTTCAGTAAAATCAGAACAATAACAGGACTTTTGAACAGAAAATGTGTGGATCATTTATGGTGTATTTACTGTATGTAATGAGGGTGTTTTGGCTTCTTTTCAGAATTAAGTGTACTAAAGCGGTGTAAACAAATGTAACAGTACTTGCAAATATATTTTGTTTTGCTGATATACAGAAAAAAACAATCAATCAGTTCAGATATAGGGAATGATTGCACTTTAAACTAAAATCAATGCTAGATACATGTTGTAGTAATCTGTAGTTATCAGTGTGAAAAAGCTACAGTGAAGTGTTGGGAAGGCCCTTTTACACAATATAAAAGAGGCAATCTGATTGGAAAATGCATTAATAAATAACTTTTTGGAACCAAATGAAATGGCATGAATGAAAGAAGGGAACAGCGTGTTACTAAAGCGTGAAGCATCAAGGTTTAGACAGAATTCTCAAGGTAGAATTTCCCCTGGGCTTCCTCACGGCACTATCAAAAGACTTAATGGAGATACAATTTTCTGAAAAAATATACAATTTTCAGCACGCGGCTCGCTCCCATGGATACGAGTGTAATTTGTACCAAAGGAGGAACACGTCGCCACAGCTGGGTCACTTCACTCAGAGTCAGACAGATCAGTGGTGCTTTTAGAGAGTGGAGAGGAAAAGGGTAAAGGCATGGAGGCTGAAGGATGAACAGAGTTTTGGGGTAATGCTGGAGTACTTTTTAAGAGTAATGAAGAATCTAACTCGTAATCTAGTACTCCTGAAGTTACAAATCAGCAACACGTTAGTTTTGGTTAGTTCTCATCTCCTCCTCGCGCTTTATGCAACTAGTGACTCTTGTCCTCACACCAAAGAGAAATAAACTTTCAGATGCATGTTTTGAAAATTTCCTTCTCCTTCGTTATAACCACTGAGTTGTATCTGAGGAGTAAATGTAAGGTAACAGTGGTGGGTTTGATTTAAGTAAAGTACAGGCCTAAAACAAGTGTGTTCTGTTGTTGTGCGTCGGTGCTCTTGTCAATCCATTCATTTTGTGTTAGTGAGGACAATAGAAAGAACCAATAAAAATCAAGATGAATACTATTTTTAAAAATATATTTAAATCAAACACAGACTGTGGCTATGGCTATGATTATGGGCAGTGCAGCATGTAGACAGAATACATAGGCAGCTAAATCAAGGTCAGAACATCCTCCCCTAGGAGGCCGTACAGCTGTATACAGTATCTTCAGATTGAAAATGACTTCACTATGGCATAGTAGAAAATGTTTCAAAGGTATTTATCTGGACACTGTTTTTAATCAGTTTGGAAATGGTTTGAGAAGCTAGCATTTATACTCTCCTGAGCTTGAATTAGTCCAGTCCAAAGATAAGAGTTATAACTGAAAACCAGAACTACTTGTTTACCATTGGCCTTGAATCTTCTTAAAAGCCACAAATCAAACGTTTGAAGACATGCACGCCTGGAAAACCGAATAAGGCGCCTAGTCCAATTTAAATTGCCAAAGTTCATGTAAACCCGGGCACCTCGATTGAGGTGCGGTGGATCAATTCTCCCAAAACCACTAGGCCCATGTGGTTCCGACCTCTTCCAGTCTATATTCAGTCTATATTCAGATGTCGGATCAATCGGACTGAAGCTGAACAAATGTAGCTGCCATTGCAGAACACACGCATGAACTTTAGAACAGACCTACACGTGCCCAAACAAACTTACCGTTAATAGTGTGTAGGGTCTCAAACTACATGTATTCAGTTTATGATTAAGGGAGGTTTCTTAGCAGAAACGAGACAAGACGGGGCACCAGGGTTAAACCCAAAGAGCTAAGATACGGTCCTTAATCGCGCTCGTTAAAAAGGTCTGAAGGGTGTTTCACGATTCAGGGACTTACACATAGTCTATTCAAACAAACAATAGTCAATAACTCTTTCGTGTAGTTTATTTATCAAAAGGGTAATCAAAACACCGGAGCAGAAATGCGCACAGGTAAATAAATAAATAATATTATATTAATAAACACATAGAATACCCGGTGTCACATGGTCAGCACCACGGCGCGAACAACGTGCATTTAAACTTCCAGGAAGTCCTGGCTCGGTTTCGACCCAACGCGACGCATCGGCGGAGCGCGGCTTCGTGACAAAACAGGCAACAATTGACGTGTATGCTTAGACTTAACCTAACGCGCGCAAGTGTGCACCCTTGGCGGATTAGTGACGGAGGAGTGCGGGGAAAGATGCGTGTTTAGCGTCTGATGCGAATGAATGAAACAGAGGGAAACGCGGGGAGCGGGGAATGTATGAGTGTGTGTTGGAAAGTGCGCGCGGGCATGACGACCGCGCGGTTGCTCAGCAAATAAGCGGCGACACCAGTTAAAGACGGACTGGCTCCGTCACATATATATATATAATATATTATAATATATATATGTATATATATAATAATATATATATACATATATATATATATATTATTATATATATATATATATATATATATATATATATATATATATTATAATATATACTATTATTATATATATATATATATATACACAGGTGATGTTATATCAGATTTAACAGCAGATTTCATGCAGATAATGTTAAACCAGGGTTTTGCCTTTGATAACCAAACGTGTCTATGCTAATCTATATCAAAAAGAGGGAAAGTGAGAAGCTAAAGGGAGGAGGGACAGCTGAGCTCTACCCAAATCACGCCACAAGAGAACCGCACAATGGACTCGGCTTACGGTTCTGTAGAGACTCGGTCCGACTGGTCCTTGTGCGCGGACGAGGTCCGTAGCGAGGCGTCGCGTGGAGCGGTGTGGCGGCGAAGGTTCGTGAAGCGGGCGGCGGTCGTGGTGCTGGCGGCGGTCGGGGAGCGAGGCGTCGTGTGGAGCGGAGGAGGCTGCGACGTGCTGTAGGGTCCTTGGCGCCGGGGAGCGGTGTGCTGCGCCGGGGAGCGAGGGGTCGCGTGGAGCGGTGTGCTGCGACCTCCTTGAAGCGGCGGCGGCGGCAACGGAGTCGATATCCGAGAGTTCCTTAGCGGTAGAACGCTTTAGCTTCGTGTTAGCTCCTCACGCGGCCTTTACTCAGATGAGGACGTAGCGCTGATCCACGTAAACGGCGTAGATTACTTCAAAAAGAAAAGAAACGAAGTAGCAAAGAAAGTCTCTGTCCGGTTTAGCGCTTAAGCGTAGTTCCAGGTAGTTCCAGGTAGTTCCAGGTAGTTCCAGGTAGTTCCAGGTAGTTCCAGGTAGTTTCAGGTGGTTTCAGAGTCCAGGGCTGGCATGGCCTTGTCGACCACGTGACGGACGGATTTTGTTGAGACAAAGGAAAAGTGAAAGCTCGTCCGTGGAGACAGCTTCCAAGAGAGAAGACAAAGCAAGAGAAGAGAACAAGAGAACAAGAGAGCGTTTCTAGCCTGGAGCGTCCTTTTGATACCTGGCATGGGCATGCTGGGAGCGAAAGGGGCGGGCGCTACTGCGAAAACTTCCTGTTTAACATTTTCCTGACCGAGAAAATAAAACTGGAGTAACGTAAATAATAATGGCAAAAACATTGAACCCTGTTTTAACATTTACACGTTAAACACTTTTGGCAGTTTGTGCACATTATTTCTTGAGGTAGACACATTTTACATCTTCTTTCACCTGTGATGGGCGCTCGAAAATCAAGCATTGGGAATATAAAACCTTAAACAGTGGGAAAATACGTAACACAAGGTGAAACATGCGGTGTAGGGAGTTGATTCGGACAAACATTCATGGCATAATCACATAAAACAGTTTTCATCGGGGCGTCTTCCTGTAAGACTGTGGGGAGAAGAAGATCTGTCATCAAAAAGTCACAGCGGCTCCCCTGCGGTGAGGGAGACGGAGAACGAAAAACCCCCAATGTTCAAAGAGAGATTTTCTGTTATCTGGCCGTGGAATGTCCATCTCCACTCCCCTACAAGTGGGTCCAGAGTTGCATTTTATATCGACCTGAAAACACTTGCATGTTGTGCTTAATAAAAAGCCATTTTAAGCGTGGAGAAGGGATGATTTGAAACAGGGGGCAAAGAGCCATTTCTGAAAGGAAACCCTCATTTAAGTAGAAATGGTGGTCTGGGATACAACCTCCCCTCAGTCTACAACAGCATCATAAGACCTCTGCAGAAATCAAACTAATCAAGTGAGATACTTGACAGCTCTGAAGCTCAATATGCTTGTTACTGTTTTGTACTTTCTGTACTAAGTTCTTATTGTGTTGAGTGTCATATTTCCGATTGGTTTCTTCTGGTTATTATTTATGTCCATTATTGTTGCATAGTTATATATATATATATATATATATATATATATATATATTATATATATATATATATATATATATATATATATATATATATATATATATATATATATATATATATATATATATATATGTATGTATGTATGTATATATTTCTTACAGAACCACACTTTTACCATGCATAGACATACTAAAGCCTCTCCTTGAACCGACACCTTAACGTGGTGGAGGGGTTTGAGTGCCCGAATGATCCCGGGAGCTATGTTGTCGGGGGCTTCATGCCCCTGGTAGGGTCTCCCAAGGCAAACAGGTCCTAGGTGACGGGTCAGACAAAGATCGTTTCAGAAGTCCTCTATGATGACAACACGAACAAGGCAGTTTACGTCGCCCGGATCGGCGTCACCGGGGCCCCATCCTGGAGCCAGGCCTGGGATGGGTGCTCCATGGCGAGCGCCTGGTGGCCGGGTCTTACCCCACGGGGCCCGGCCGGGCACAGCCCGAAAGAGCGACGTGGGGTCGCCCTCCCGTGGGCCCACCACCCGCAGGAGGATCCATAAGGGGCCGGTGCAGAGAGATCTGGGCGGCAGTCGACGGCAGGGGCCTCGGCGACCAGATCTCCAGACACAGAGTCTAACTCTGGGGACATGGAATGTCACCTCGCTGGGGGGGAAAGAGCCTGAGCTTGTGCGGGAGGTTGAGCGATACCGACTAGATATAGTCGGCCTCACCTCCACGCACAGTTTGGGCTCTGGAACCCATCTCCTCGAGAGGGGCTGGACGCTCCACTTCTCTGGTGTTGCCCGCGGGGAGAGGCGGCGGGCTGGTGTGGGCTTGCTGATAGCCCCTCAGCTCAGCCGCCACGTGTTGGAGTTTACCCCGGTGAACGAGAGGGTTCCGCCTTCGGGTGGGGGACAGGTCTCTCACTGTTGTGGCGGCCTACGGGCCAAACAGCAGTGCAGAGTACCCGGCCTTCTTGGAGTCCTTGGGAGGGGTACTGGACAGTGCACCGACTGGGGACTCCGTTGTTCTACTGGGGGACTTCAACGCCCACGTGGGCAATGACAGTGACACCTGGAGAGGGGTGATCGGGAAGAACGGCTTCCCCGATCTGAACCCGAGCGGTGTTCAGTTATTGGACTTCTGTGCTAGCCACGGATTGTCCATAACGAACACCATGTTCAAGCAAAAGGGTGTTCATCAGTGCACATGGCACCAGGACACCCTAGGCCGGAGGTCAATGATCGACTTTGTTGTCGTGTCATCTGACCTCCGGCCGCGTGTCTTGGACACTCGGGTGAAGAGAGGGGCAGAGTTGTCAACCGATCACCACCTGGTGGTGAGTTGGATCCGCTGGCGGAGAAGGAAGCCGGACAGACTTGGCAGACCCAAGCGCATTGTGAGGGTCTGTTGGGAACGTCTAGTGGAGCCCTCTGTCAGTAGGGTATTCAACTCGCACCTCCGGGAGAGCTTCTCCCATGTCCCGGGGGAGGCTGGGGACATTGAGTCCGAGTGGACCATGTTCTCCGCCTCCATTGTTGATGCGGCTGCTCGGAGCTGTGGTCGCAAGGTCTCCGGTGCCTGTCGTGGCGGCAACCCCCGAACCCGGTGGTGGACACCGGAAGTAAGGGATGCCGTCAGACTGAAGAAGGAGGCCTATCAGGCCACTCTGGCTTGTAGGTCTCCGGAGGTCATCGACGGGTATCGGCAGGCCAAGCGAGCCGCGGCTCGTGCTGTCGCAGAGGCAAAAACCCGGGCCTGGGAGGAGTTCGGGGAGGCCATGGAGGAGGACTATCGGTCGGCACCAAAGAAATTCTGGCGAACCGTCCGGCGCCTCAGGAGGGGGAAGCAGTGTCTCACCAACACCATTTACGGTGCGGGTGGAGGCCTGCTGACCTCGACTGGGGATGTCGTCGGACGGTGGAAGGAATACTTTGAGGATCTCCTTAATCCCTCAGTCACGTCTTCCGAAGAGGAAGTAGAGACCGGGGACTCGGAGGCTGGCTCATCCATCACCCAAGCTGAAGTCACTGAGGTTGTTCGCAAACTCCTCGGTGGCAGGGCTCCGGGGGTGGATGAGATCCGCCCTGAGTACCTAAAGTATCTGGATGTTGTAGGACTGTCTTGGTTGACACGTCTCTGCAACATCGCGTGGTGTTCGGGGACCGTGCCTCTGGACTGGCAGACCGGGGTGGTGGTCCCTCTGTTCAAGAAGGGGGACCGGAGGGTGTGTTCCAACTACAGAGGGATCACACTCCTCAGCCTCCCAGGTAAGGTCTATTCCAAGGTACTGGAGAGGAGAATCCGACCGATAGTCGAACCTCGGATTCAGGAGGAGCAGAGTGGTTTTCGTCCCGGTCGTGGAACACTGGACCAGCTCTATACCCTCCATCGGGTGCTCGAGGGTTCATGGGAGTTTGCCCAACCAGTCCACATGTGCTTTGTGGATCTGGAGAAGGCTTTCGACCGTGTCCCTCGGGGTGTCCTTTGGGGGGTGCTCCGGGAGTACGGGGTCCGGGGCCCTTTGCTCAGGGCTGTCCGGTCCCTGTATGACCGGAGCAGGAGCTGTGTTCGCATTGCTGGCAGTAAGTCAGACCTGTTCCCAGTGCATGTTGGACTCCGCCAGGGCTGCCCTTTGTCACCGGTTCTGTTCATAATTTTTATGGACAGAATTTCTAGGCACACTCAAGGGTCGGCGGGTGTCCGGTTTGGGGACCACAGGATCTCATCTCTGCTGTTTGCAGACGATGTTGTCCTGATGGCTCCATCAAACCCGGACCTGCAACATGCACTGGGACGGTTTGCAGCCGAGTGTGAAGCGGCTGGGATGAGAATCAGCACCTCCAAATCCGAGGCCATGGTTCTCGACCGGAAAAAGGTGGCTTGCCCTCTCCAGGTGGGTGGGGTGTCCTTGCCCCAAGTGGAGGAGTTCAAGTATCTCGGGGTCTTGTTCACGAGTGAGGGAAGGATGGAGCGTGAGATCGACAGGCGGATCGGTGCAGCGGCTGCAGTGATGCAGTCGCTGCATCGGACCGTTGTGGTGAAGAGGGAGCTGAGCCGAAAGGCAAAGCTCTCTATTTACCGGTCGGTCTACGTTCCTACCCTCACCTATGGTCATGAGCTTTGGGTAGTGACCGAAAGAACAAGATCGCGGATACAAGCGGTCGAAATGAGTTTCCTCCGCCGTGTGGCTGGGCGCTCCCTTAGAGATAAGGTGAGGAGCTCGGCCACACAGGGGAGCTCGGAGTAGAGCCGCTGCTCCTCCACGTCGAGAGGAGCCAGCTGAGGTGGCTCGGGCATCTGTTCCGGATGCCTCCTTGGCGCCTCCCTCGGGAGGTGTTTCAGGCATGTCCCACCGGGAAGAGGCCCCGGGGAAGACCCAGGACACGCTGGAGAGACTATGTCTCTCGGCTGGCCTGGGAACGCCTCGGGATCCCCCCCGGAGGAGTTAGAGGAAGTGTCTGGGGAGAAGGAGGTCTGGGAGTCCCTGCTCAGACTGCTGCCCCCGCGACCCGGCCCCGGATAAAGCGGCAGAAGATGGATGGATGGATGGATGGAGACATACTAAAGGACTGGATGGTTCATTCAAAAACACCCTGCAGCAGGTCAATCCAGACAGCACCCCCTTGTGTATTTGCCACCTCCGATATTCCTGCCAGTCATGCAGAAGTGTAGTGCGGGACACATTTTAAAGCACCTTTAAAAGACAAACCATCCAGAAGTATCAAAACATTCCTCCAACTGGGATCCGCACAGGCTTTTCTATCAGACCTATTTTTCCATTACTGAAAACTGCTGGAGGTGTGTTTCTACTACTGCCCTCTGCTGCACCCTGCTCTCCAGCGGCACCCTGCACTCCAGCACAGGTGAAAGGCCACTTCGGTTTGTCTAAAGTTCTCCTCAAACTTTTCAAACCAAGAATCACTGAAGACAATTTGGTCTTCAAAATAAAATAAAATAAAAATCTTAATGAGCCAGTCTGAATGGGGACAAAAGGCTCACATGTAAAAGCAGCTCTGACTCGGAGCTTTAAATGGACCGTCCAACATGTGGAAGGGATAAAAGGGAACGAAGCCAATATGAAAATGCATTTTAACATTCATTCACAGTCCAATTATTGACAGCAAAGTAATGACAGTCGTATAAAAGTGTTGTTGAACGTACTGAAGGTATGGTGGAGCGTCTCTGCCAAACAAAAACTAACCACCGTATTTTCCGGACTATAAGCCAAAAAATGCATAATAGAGAAGAAAAAAACATATATAAGTTGCACTGGAGTATAAAATGCTGTTGTGTGAAAATAACAAATATCACATATAAGTCACTCTGGAGTATAAGTATAAGTATATAAGTATAAATATAAGTATAAGTCCTAACCCGGCCAAAACTATGAAAAAAGGTGTGATTTATAGTCCGGAAAATACGGTAGATCAGATTGTGAAACAAGAGGCCTTTTAGCCTACACTTTGAATCTTGCTCAGAAGATTGTGACACACCAACCTCTGTGGTGTGGATTCTGTCTCCTACATCTGACTCCGGTGCTGGTGTGGTGCGGGTTTCTTGCAGATTTCCTGGCACACAACTCTGCTTCTCTGTTTTTAATGCAGATGAACGCCACACAGCTTCACATGGTTTTGCGTGAGAACACATGACATGATCGTTCCATCGTAAATTTGTTTTTTTTCAGTCAGTTACACTGGAAATGGAAGGCCAGCTGAGCAACTCCTGGGCAAAGCGCTTGGATTCAACAATGTCCAATTACAATTTGTAATAAAAATGTTAAAATGACATATGAAACTGCAAAACCAAAAAGAAACATCATAAATTGCTGGTCTTACCCAGGACTAAACAAAGCCAGTAAACAAAAAACAGCACTTAAACCATGACATTAGCATTATTTAGTTATCTACGAGAAAGATTGATTATGTTCTAGTTTTAATGATGTGTTTATACTTTATAAGGTTTACTCACTCCTCTTAAAAGGACCTCTCACACGTCGGGCTTGGATTTAACTTGAGTTTTATGTGTGGTTAGGGTTAATCTCCAGAAACAATGAATGTATGTAATGTCCCTACAAGAACACATGAACCCGCAGAGTGTGTATGTGTGTAACGATAAGGTGCAGGGTGCATGAGGTCGAAGGTCAGCGCTTCTCCCTGAATCATAATGAAACCTGCAGCGAGCTGAATACAAAAGTGCTGGAAAGTGGCTGGAGGGTTGAACCGTTCAGATCACAGTCAATCGATCTTGTTCCGGTTATGGACATGAAAGAGTATATGGAAATGTTTTTTTTTTGTTTTTTTTTATTATGACTTAGTTTGATGAGATATTCCCTGTGGTAAATATTCATCATAGTTTGTGAAGAAAATTGTACAATGAAAATGTGAAAATGACAGGAAGTAAAGAAGAATTTCTGTGTGTTTACATGGAATCAAAAAAACATTTCCAGAAGATTAACAATAAACAGCCATGAAAACACCAATAACCCTTTTTGAAAAGCCTGAATATGCTCATACATGACCCCTGGGTTACTCCTTTTCAAACTCGAATACCTGGTCATGTCTACATTCCCGTCGAAAGGAACATTTTGAGGATGTTCTATTCACAACGACTCTTGGCCCTCTGACTTCAGGACTTGTAATCATGGCGATGCCCAAACGTGACACAGCACCACACTTTTAGAGCAAAGGGGAAACTGTTCACCTTCATCCAAAGTGTCCATGAGGCTCTGATGGAAACAGGAAACAGGAAGCGTGGCTATGGACGACACAGCTCCGGCTCCATTTTCTATTCCTTCATGTTCTCACCTTCTGTTAATGAAGAACGTGAGGCAGAATCATGTCCAGTTCTGGTGGTGGGTCAGTACCAGCGCCAAAGCACAAACCAAGACGACTGCTACTGGCCCCGGACTGTCCTTCGTCCGCCTCGCTCCTGCTGATGTGTAAATGCATTAGCGTTATGTTGCTGGGACGTTGGACATGTGTCACGGTTTGGGTCGGGTTATCCCAATGGTTAACAAGTGCCATGTATACAGGAGTAACTCTGTTTGCTCACGCATGCAAACGGGTTATTTTGAATGTCTCCTTGTTTGTGGTATGGTTGCCAGGTAACAGTTACGTTATTACCTCCACCTAGTATGTAACATATTCTGCTTATGTCCAACCAGGAAGAACCACTGTCATCCTGGGGAAACAAAGGCCACATTTTTAGTACATTTTAAATACAATTACATTTGTTTTAGTGCAACATTTGACTGATTCTATAATGGAATTCAATGATGGAAAATTCAAAAGTCAAGATGTTTCGACTTTTAAACCGAAAGTTAAGGCAAATTGAACCCAAATCCTCCATTTCTGTTCAAAGAAGGATTCTCTTTTTCCACCAAAACGGCCTCCTAACTCCTCTTTCAAACCATCTTTTCTCCTGCTCAGAATCTTCACCTCGCTGTCCTCGGAAGAGCGGTTTGAGGCTTTAAGATGAAGATGCGCAGCGCTTTGTAATCCTGAACAAATGCGTGCCTGAATCCTGTACACCTCATCTGCAAGATCACAGTAACGTTGATAACACATAGTTTATTTTTCTATATTTATCAGCAGCCAGTCAAATATGGAGATTTATTTAACAGTTGTGAGGAAGAAGCTGGCAGACAACAGAGCAGATAACCCAGGGCAAGTTTCAGCACCTTTAGAGCAGTATTATTCTCTTGGGGCAGTACTTTACATGTGGCAGTATGGGTCCAGTAGGTGGCGTTTTAGAACTTAAAAGCCTCTCATCGTCTTCTGGTCTTATGGTTCTGTGCTTATTTCTTCAGCTTATTTCTAGACAAAGGATGTGTGTTGGGAATGTGCAACTGATGATGAACTCTTATCCAAATATGTCTTTATATGAATGAAATAGTTGATAAATGATTGTAACCAAAGTGGAAATTACTCTATTTAAGATACCTTTATTTGTCCACACAATGGGGGAAATTACGGTGTTGCAACGCAAGTAGATACAGAAGCAGGAGAACAGATAACTTTTAAAAGCTTTTAAAAAAAACACTCTTAATAGAAAAACTCTTATAAACAAAACTCCTACGGACAGAAAATAAATAAATACAATAAATAAAATAAATAAAATAAATAAAATAAATAAAATAAATAAAATAAATAAAATAAATAAAATAAATAAAATAAATAAAATAAATAAAACAAATAAAATAAATAAAATAAATAAAATAAATAAAATAAATAAAATAAATAAAATAAATAAAATAATAATAGTAATGGTGGCAAAGTAAACACTCTTAATTACAGCAGTTATATGCACATGAATAAGACATTATTGCATATCAGTATTGCACATGAATATGACATTGTATGACAGTTATTTTAATCAAACAAACCTGTGCACTTCACTGTGCTGCACATGTTGGGTTTGTCACATGGTCCTGGTGTTGTTGGTCTTATGAAGAGCAGCTAACCGCTCGGTCGTTTCCGTCATACTTTTATTCATCATTGATCACTCTAATATTAGAATGGCGGAAACTATTCTGAAATAACGCTCTTGTCAAAGGTGATTGAGAAAAGGCGCAACACACTCAGATGAACGCTTCAAGCTGATTCGGCCGAGCGTCACAACAGCAGCAGCGTACACAGACATCTTTCTGATTAGTTGAAGCGTCACTGCAGCGGAACAAACTGGGAAATCAACATTTTGCTGACTCCAGTTGAGAGAAAATCACACAACGCACTTCCCCATGATGTTTTCTCAAATAAGAAATGGTCAGTCTTTCTGCTACAATGAGCGTACGTCCGTCAGCATCGCTGTGTTCGTTTTAGTTTGTTTGGACGCTTCATCTCTTGCTTTCGTCCTGCGCTGTGATTGAACTTGTCATGCAGTGTTTTCCCATTGATGTAGTATGGTGTAAACATGGTTATTAAAGTCAACATCAGCTTTTCACCAGTGAGACAAAACAATTCTTAATATGAAGCGTTTATACTGAGAAAAGTGAAACAAATAGTTGAAAGTTGTATTTCACTATTTGGGCTGTACAGATATTTGGTCTCCATTGAAAAACAATAGAACTCAAGTGTAAGTCATGGCATATTCATTGTACAATATACAGTACATTAACCATAACAGAAGACCTGTAGTCCCTGATATTAGTCCCACCAGCATTTGTTTTGTACATGTTTTTAGTGGAAGGGGAAACTGGAGAGCTCACAAAAAAAGATTTAAATGTTCAGTTTTTCACCATTAAATAAAGTGGTTATTTTCTAGTTGTTTTGTTTTTCATTTTCCCAAAGCCTTGAAAGATTACATAGCAATGACATTCTCGATCAGTCACAGAACACAAAACATAAAACATGGCCAGAAGTAGTAAAAAAAATACAAAAAGAAAGTCTGTTGAATTTCTCCGTTTCTAAATTAAGTCCAATTTTGATTTCTTTTTTCCCACCTTCTGTCAGTTACATCGTCAGTCCAGTCCTCGTGTGTGGGTGCAGATTATGTCATGCATTTTTTGTTCCAAAGGTATCCATTTATTGTGTCCATGGCAGGGGTGTTAAGGCCCAAGTACATTGTCGTGAAATTGAGTGGAATGGGGATTAAACCATGTGCAAATACTGTCGTACTCACATGCAATAATGTCACATTCATGTGCATATAACTGATGAAATTAGAGTGTTATTAGTATTATCTTGTCTTACGCTAGCTGTTTTTATTTTATTTTATCTTTATTTTTCCCCTCCATTCCTTATTAGGAAATGAGAGGTTTTGTCTATAGGAGTTTTTGTTTATAAGAGTAAGTTATCTGTCCTTTTCCTCTGTATCTACCTGCGTTGCATCAATGAAACTTCCCCATGTGTGGACAATAAAGGAATATCTTATCTTATCTTATTGTTCTCAGTTAATGTTTGAAATAAATGACATTGAGTATTATCCCATATTTAAAGACTAAATATTGCATCTATCTATCAGAATCTGAACTGAAAAAGCCAGATCAGATCATCTCCTCCTAGAGTAAAACGATTTACTCTCAAACTCTGCATCTTTTGAAAAACAGAAAATAACTCCATTCTTTATTATCGCACAAGATATAAAGCTCAAATACATATCGCTCCTACACCTCAAGATAACAGCTAAAACAATACTGCTGTTCTCCCGTCTCACGCCCCGCCAGTACACGGCGTATCTCATTTAAAAGAACAGTTTACAGTAAGCCTTCGGAGCCTCCGCGTTAAGATCACACCTCGACTCTTTAAGATGCTGCAGCCAGTCAGTAACGTGCCACTTCTCGCTGCTCAGAAATGCAGGAGTGATTGCATTTTCATTGTTCGACAAAATGTCCCACAATAAAAACCCCTTGTATGTGTCTATCTATATGATAAGTAGCCGTGTTGAGTGCATTGATATTCCGCTGCAGTTTGTGAGCGCTGATTACACAGATCTTTCGGCTCGAGAAGCGTTTCCAATTGGTTTTCCATCCCACTGCAATCAACAGACGCCTCTACACCAGGAACACACAAGTGATTACAAGCTAAATAAAACGCCACACACACACGCGGGGAAATTTATTCAATACACTGGACGCAACGAGTGTATAGAGGAGGGATTCAGACTTGTGGTGTAAATATTTCTTTTTTTGTTTATATTTATATTACATTCTTTTGTTGGTGGGGAAAAAGTAAGATTGGGGTCAAATGTAAGTGGCTATGACAACTTCTGTGAATGGTTTATGGAGTGAAAAGGTTGTCTAAATGTTGTCAATGCAAAGAGGACATTTTTAATAATTCCGTTGTTTAAGATGAAGGACTTGTATTGAAGTGCGTTTGGTGACGACTTCACCGCTCATTAAGTAACACATATTTGGTATATATTTTCATCAAGTTCATTTAAGCCCATTTTACAACTCAACTTAAATAGCCTCATGTTTTCCGCTGCCATCTGTGCCCAGCTCGTAGTCTACAGGCCTCGTTTAGCTGAATGTACACGCCCTGTAGCGCAGAACTGGATTTTTGAAAATGTGTGTGTACAATTTGGTTAATTTGTGGTTACGGATACTATTTGGATGGAGTAAAATAGTAGTTTGAGGCCACAAATTTGAGAATTGTCTTGATGACCCCCATGATCAAACAGGGTTTGTATGTTTTCATGTATATACCCAATCAATGACATGATTTTCCACGCACCGCACCAACTGACTCGCCAAATCGGAATTTTCTAAAGTCTAGTGCTCAATCGTTGTTAATGTCCAGATACATGTGCTTTATTTTGAGTTTAATTGAGCTCAACATGTCATAGAAATGTGCAGAAATCTCTTAAACCCTTGTTCAGCTGCAACATTTCAGTAGTTGCTTTTTTTTTTTTTAGCTTTTTTGCGGGGTCCAGGTCACTTGTTTGTTTTTGAAGGATTTTTTGCCCCGTGTAGGCTTTATTGGACAGGGCAGTGTGAAATGAGGATGAGCGAGGGACAGACAATCAAATCGTCAGAGTCAAGTAATCCTGGAAATCCTGATGGTGAAATTGTACGGGCTGAGACAGTGTTCTTTTGTATTCCGTAATACTATTCCGTTCAGATACACAACAATTAGTTCAACGTTGAAGTCAGCAGTTAGTGTTAAAACTCTTGTTTGTACTCGTAATCTACTTGAACCTCCGCTGTCAACCACGACATTTTTAAACTTAACAGCGTTGTACCTGATTTTGACTGTTTTAATAGTGTGAAAAACAGAACCAGTTCATTTTAAACAGTTGGTCCAAAGTTATTCCTCACTTTTTAGCCTCCAGATTATTCACTGCGATGAGATTTTGAAATGCTTTTCCACAACCTTCTTAAGCCAGAGTTTCGCCGTCACGGTAAAGCTAACAACACTTAGAATGCTAACGACACACTTCCTGGTTTTTGGATGATAAAGTGGTCTATAATAAGATGCAGAATTCACTTTGTGGTCTCATTTTGACCCTTACAGCTGCTTATACAACTTACAGTATCAACATGGAAAAAATGGTTACATGTCATTTAACGAAACTTCTTAAATCTTATAGTTAAAGTGGTGTACCTAAATCTTTTCATCGTAAAACCTTTTTCCTTTTAACTTACTTACCAAACCGTGAAAAAAGTACTGCGTTACAATATTTGTAACGCAGTACTTTTTTCACGGTTTGGAAGAACTAGCACATAAATGAACAACAGCTTGCACAATACTATAATTCACTATAATATAAATTAAGCTAATACTTATGGTGCTCATTGGTCCACCTCCGAAGCCCTCTGTTTTGTTATTTTGTTGTTCTTGTTATTTATGCGTTGGATATGGTGTGTTGACTGTGATGTTACGGCAGACTCTTCCCATGTTGGCAAGTGGCAATTTGACTGTCAGTATTAGACGTAGGAGTTGTACTAATACCATGTTGAAAAGCATACATTTTCAAGTCATTCCACACTGTGCGTTAAAAGGGTTATGAAAAAAGGCATTGCTGTTTGAGTCGAATTTCAAAGGAAAAACATCAGAGGTGGGCAGGATAACCAACACATGTAGGCTACTCAAGTAAGAGTACCACTACTTCAAAGGAATATTAAAAAGTGTCCAAGAAATTATTTATGTAAGAGTTAAAGTATTTGGGTTTTCGACTACTAATTGTAATACAGTATTACAGTGGTAAAATAAGTTGTTACTATTATGGATACAGTAGCAAAAAAGTTAATTTGCACAATTTTGAGAGATTTTGTAGAGTGAAATATACTGATATTTATAGAGAATTGTGCCGATTTTTGGTCGTCAGAAGCAACTGAATCTTTATTTTTGCCATTTTTCAACTAACAGAAGATTTAACTTTCCAGTTCAATTATTTAATGTAGTATAGCAGAAAGTACATTCACCTTTGTTTATGCTCTTAATAAAGTAAAAGTAAAAAGTATCCACAGTAGAATTTTATTAATTTAAGTTCAGATAACGACAACAAAAAATACATAAAGGTGATGTACCTGTTTTTAATGTCTTCTAAATGTGAAACTGTTCATTTCAGTGGTCCAAAGTTAAGTGCTTTTCACAACTCTGAGGCCAGAGCTATTAACAATTAGCTAACAGTGCACTTCCTGCTTCGTGGAGAATAAAGCGCTTCGATGCAGAAAGCGCAATATGGATTGAGTTACCTTTACAATATGTACTGAGGCAAAATATGAATGATAATATTTCACTTTATTACATGAAAAACATTGGATACCGTAAAGCACTTTCCATCAACATACTATTTCTAATTTTAAGGGAAAGTAAAGGCAAGGTCAAAATCTGGTCGGACCAAAAGAAAATATATAAATAAATCTGAAGGAACTTTTGAAACACAAAAGTTCAAACCCTTTAATATTGTCAACATTTTTGTCCCAATTTGTTGTCCGAACGGAAGTAAATCCTACTTCATTAAACTACAAAACCCCTCATATCACACAATAAAAACTAAATATATTAACTGATTTATAATCTTTACTTTGCAGAATAGCAAGGTTTGATTGACAGGCGAGTAAAATGAAGCACTTAAACCATGTCTTTGGGAGATATTGGGTATTATCGACATGTGTTAAGTGTGACTGTGACGCTTTGGCAGCTCCAACTAAATATTCAGAAGGAGATGGAGGAGAAATGGTGAATTAAGAGCAAATGTATCTGTCACAAGCAGGAATGACCACATCAAACATGTCATTTTATGCGTTTTATTTTTCTGTGGGGATAGTGAAATGAACAAATACAACTGAAGAGATGTGCATTTAGCGAAAGTTGAAAATTACATTAAAATAAAATTTCACAGCAGCAGCAGCAGCAGCAGCAGCAGCAGCAGCAGCAGCAGCAGCAGCAGCAGCAGCAGCAGCAGCAGCAGCAGCAGCAGCAGCAGCAGCAGCAGCAGCAGCAGCAGCAGCAGCAGCAGCAGCAGCAGCAGCAGCAGCAGCAGCAGCAGCAGCAGCAGCAGAACAACTTGATGTAAGCTATTCAAATTCTAATGAAACACCATCAAAAGATTTCACAGAATAAAATGGCAAAAAAAAATACAGTCCATGTTTCACCAGATTTGTTAATTTGAACAAATATATTCAGCTCTTTTTCTGTGTATTTTTAAAGTAGGTCTGGGCTCTTCTATCTATACACGTTTATTTTTTGAAGAGAAGTTCATCCCAGCAGTGCATGTTTGATCTGACAAACAGACATAGAGAAACTTGGTCTTAGAGAAGTCCTTTTGTAAATTGGAATAGAAAATTCAATCATAGCACACATTAATTCAGATTTAGGTGTCCACATAGATATCAACTTGGTCTGGAATGCAACTTATAAACTTTTCATACAAGGCTTGAGTCCATGTGCGCTACATAATTTCAATGTATTTATTTTGTTATCTTTTTCTCCTGGTTTCATGCTGCTTTCTGTTGGAGGAATATCTCTGTCAAAAACTGTTAAAAACAAATGATAGATTCAGGCGTACGTTTTTTGGGCTTAAGCTACAAGACACAAACAAAGAGTTTTGAGTTTTTGGTAGCGTGATATACTTCTGTCATTGGCTCATGGACAACAATTGAACCTGCTGGTCCGTTCCACTGAGCGCTGATGGATGACAAACTGACAGAAGCACACGTTTGCCTCCAGGTGACCAAAGGTGGAGCTGGTTAGGAACGAGAAGTACCTAAGCGAGGCAGCAGATGCACTTTATGGAAGAACTCCTGGTCCTCAGACTGAGCACAGAGCCCCTGTCTACAGTCCTCCACACTCACATAAACCAGGAGGAGTTTAGAGTTGCCCTGAGAGCCCTGCTGCAAGTGCTGCCGGTTCAGGTCACTTCCAGAGTGACCTGAACCTGACTTTAGTCTGGGCCACAGTGTTGATGATCCCTATGGCCTCTCTGTAGTGGTCAGGTGCACTGTCACTCCAAACGCCACAGTCAAACTTGTGTTTGAGCTGCTCTTGGTCTACAGCAGACAGTGTGTGTGTGTGTGTGTGTGTGTGTGCGTGAGATTCGGTGCAACATAAAACAATGAACAATGATAGAACGACCTATATAAAGTAAAACAAAGAAAAACAACCTAAATCTGTAAATAAATATAAAACTAGGCTATAAGACAAAAATAAAAATACTTTTACTATGTACACAAAACGGTTGAATTTATATATGTAGTGCAGAAAGTGAACAGTGCAGTGAGTGATTAAATTATGGTTCAAATAGCAGTGTTTAGGAAGTGTTCATGAGTCCAACAGCAGAGGGAAAGAAACTGTTCTTGTGGAGGGAGGTTCTGGTCCGGATGGACCGCAGCCTTCTGGGAGTGGCCTCCTGCCTTCTGGGAGTGGCCTCCTGCCTTCTGGGAGTGGCTCAAATAGTTCATGTCCAGGGTGAGAAGGGTCGGTTGTGATCTGACAGGTCCTGCAGAGATGAAAGTCTGCAGCTGATCACCTTCTCAGCAGAGGGCACTGCAGTCTCTGTTTGTCCCTGGCTGTGGCTCCAGCGTACCACACGGTGATGGAGAAGGTGAGGAAGGACTCAATGATGGCCGTTTAGTATTGCACCATCATCTGCACAGGCAGCTTGGCTTTCCTCAGCTGCCGTAGGAAGTACATCCCTTTATTTGTTTGGTTTCTCAAGTGAGATGGGCTTCTCTCTGTAACTCCATGATACGAACCATTACAACACTTAATAGATATTACAATATATCTGAAAGATAAATCTTTAGAACATGCTATACAGCAAATTGTTGTACCCTGCAACAGCAAAGCCTTCTGGTTTGTCCCATCAACATCTGATTTATGACATACTGACAGAAACACACGCCTCCCTCAAGGTGACCAGAGGTGGAAGTTGTTTCAAAAGGGAGGAGCTCTTTAGCGAGGCAGCGAGTATACTCACAGGAGTATTCCAGTATGGCTTTATGGAAGAACTCCTGGTCCTGATACTGAGCACAGAGCTCCTGTCTACAGTCCTCCACACTCACATACACCAGGAGGAGTTTATAGTTGCCCTGAGAGCCCATCAGGACATGCTCCTCAAACAGGAGGCTGTTGGCCAGACCAATGGCCTTCTGCAGCGCACGCACAATACGTCGCTTCTCATTTTTTATGAGGGCACACATTTTATATATCATCCATATAGCTGTTAGAAATAAAAACACTGTTGTTGCTGTTTGTAATCCTTTAGGTGCATTATCCCAGAAAGGCAAATTAATAAATAGCGATATTACTAAGTAGTAGGATGCAAGAACTATGATTGCTGCGAGTCCAGCCAGTAATTGCTTCCAGAGTGACCCTAACCTCACTTTAGTCTGGGCGACAGTGTTGATGATCCCTATGGCCTCTCTGTAGCGCTCTCGCTGCTGAATAATCAAACTCAGTTGGTCAGGTACACTGTCACTCCAAACGCCACAGTCAAACTCTTTGTTGAGCTGCTCTTGGTTGACAGCAGACAGAGGCTCCAGGCGCTTGCCGTTGTAGAGGGAGGGCGGCTGGTAGGGAACCACAGTGGAGCTTTGCAGATCCTGGTTTGGTGTGCACAGCACTTTGAGCAGCTGCTGTTTGAAGTCCGGCTGGTGGACATCCAGGTAGGTGAGGTGGGCCAGGTGCAGAGGGATGGGCAGGTCCCGCTGCAGCAGCACTGGCACTATAGGCTTCCTCTGCAGACAGTCTCTGAACATGGACATGTTGGCCTCCAGCAGACACCAGTGGCTCCTCACAAACTCTGCACTCAGGATCAGAAGCACCTTCTGGCTCTGCTGGATGCTCTCAGACATGTTCTCCAGAATGGGACGTCCCGGAGTGAAGTTGTTCTCGTCACACACCCTCAGGCCCATGTCCTCCAGGTGCTGGATGAGAGGGTGTGTCCACTGGTAGTCTGTGCTGCTGTAGCTGCAGAAGACGTGGTAGGGTTCTCCCTGAGAGAGCTCCAGAGGAACGAACTCTGCATTTGCCATTTATCTGAAAGACAGAAGTTTTATAGATTGTCGATCTGATCCGCTTGAATAATAAGACATTCATGGTGATTATAGGAAAACCTACAAATGCACTGCTAATGTAAATGCATGTAAATGCAAATATAAAAGCTGTGTTAAATGTTTGTTCTGCACCTGTCTCCACCATGACTACTCATTGGCAAATCTTGATTCAGTGTTCCTCTGTTAAATGCAGTTCTATGCTCTCTATTTTTGACCCATGGGTCAGCCTCATGCAACCCCCACCAGCACCAATCAGCTAATGCCAAACTCCTGTCTCCCCCCACCAGGACCAACATAACTCCTCCATTGCTGTGCTGTCTAAGAAGGACTACTGGTGTAATGCTTTCCTGCTTTCCATGTTTTAATGCACTTTGTTTTTTGTAAAGGAAGTCAGGTTTTTCTGTGTGCCTGCAACACTTCGTTGCTGCCCTGGAAAACTAACACATTACGTTACTGCGTTACTTTGTTACACATTAGATTACTCTTGCGTCACCAATAATTAACATTATTGTATAACCTATATTGTTTGCCGACAATACCTTTGCGCACAGTAACATAATCATCACCACATCACTGTTACCCTACAATTACTCCGCAGCTACAAAATAGTGGTTACAACGAAGGAGAACGTTTTAAAACGTGCAGACTGAAGAAGGAGGCCTATCAGGCCACTCTGGCTTGTAGGTCTCCGGAGGTCATCGACGGGTATCGGCAGGCCAAGCGAGCCGCGGCTCGTGCTGTCGCAGAGGCAAAAACCCGGGCCTGGGAGGAGTTCGGGGAGGCCATGGAGGAGGACTATCGGTCGGCACCAAAGAAATTCTGGCAAACCGTCCGGCGCCTCAGGAGGGGGAAGCAGTGTCTCACCAACACCGTTTACGGTGCGGGTGGAGGCCTGCTGACCTCAACTGGGGATGTCGTCGGACGGTGGAAGGAATACTTTGAGGATCTCCTTAATCCCTCAGTCACGTCTTCCGAAGAGGAAGTAGAGACCGGGGACTCGGAGGCTGGCTCATCCATCACCCAAGCTGAAGTCACTGAGGTTGTTCGCAAACTCCTCGGTGGCAGGGCTCCGGGGGTGGATGAGATCCGCCCTGAGTACCTAAAGTATCTGGATGTTGTAGGACTGTCTTGGTTGACACGTCTCTGCAACATCGCGTGGCGTTCGGGGACCGTGCCTCTGGACTGGCAGACCGGGGTGGTGGTCCCTCTGTTCAAGAAGGGGGACCGGAGGGTGTGTTCCAACTACAGAGGGATCACACTCCTCAGCCTCCCGGGTAAGGTCTATTCCAAGGTACTGGAGAGGAGAATCCGACCGATAGTCGAACCTCGGATTCAGGAGGAGCAGAGTGGTTTTCGTCCCGGTCGTGGAACACTGGACGAGCTCTATACCCTCCATCGGGTGCTCGAGGGCTCATGGGAGTTTGCCCAACCAGTCCACATGTGCTTTGTGGATCTGGAGAAGGCTTTCGACCGTGTCCCTCGGGGTGTCCTTTGGGGGGTGCTCCGGGAGTACGGGGTCCGGGGCCCTTTGCTCAGGGCTGTCCGGTCCCTGTATGACCGGAGCAGGAGCTGTGTTCGCATTGCCGGCAGTAAGTCAGACCTGTTCCCAGTGCATGTTGGACTCCGCCAGGGCTGCCCTTTGTCACCGGTTCTGTTCATAATTTTTATGGACAGAATTTCTAGGCGCAGTCAGGGGTCGGAGGGTGTCCGGTTTGGGGACCACAGGATCTCATCTCTGCTGTTTGCAGACGATGTTGTCCTGATGGCTCCATCAAACCCGGACCTGCAACATGCACTGGGACGGTTTGCAGCCGAGTGTGAAGCGGCTGGGATGAGAATCAGCACCTCCAAATCCGAGGCCATGGTTCTCGACCGGAAAAAGGTGGCTTGCCCTCTCCAGGTGGGTGGGGTGTCCTTGCCCCAAGTGGAGGAGTTCAAGTATCTCGGGGTCTTGTTCACGAGTGAGGGAAGGATGGAGCGTGAGATTGACAGGCGGATCGGTGCAGCGGCTGCAGTGATGCAGTCGCTGCATCGGACCGTTGTGGTAAAGAAGGAGCTGAGCCGAAAGGCAAAGCTCTCTATTTACCGGTCGGTCTACGTTCCTACCCTCACCTATGGTCATGAGCTTTGGGTAGTGACCGAAAGAACAAGATCGCGGATACAAGCGGTCGAAACGAGTTTCCTCCGCCGTGTGGCTGGGCGCTCCCTTAGAGATAAGGTGAGGAGCTCGGCCACACGGGGGGAGCTCGGAGTAGAGCCACTGCTCCTCCACGTCGAGAGGAGCCAGCTGAGGTGGCTCGGGCATCTGTTTCGGATGCCTCCTGGGCGCCTCCCTCGGGAGGTGTTTCAGGCATGTCCCACCGGGAAGAGGCCCCGGGGAAGACCCAGGACACGCTGGAGAGACTATGTCTCTCGGCTGGCCTGGGAACGCCTCGGGATCCCCCCGGAGGAGTTAGAGGAAGTGTCTGGGGAGAAGGAAGTCTGGGAGTCCCTGCTCAGACTGCTGCCCCCGCGACCCGGCCCCGGATAAAGCGGCAGAAGATGGATGGATGGATGGATTGTGTTTGCATTTTTACCTATGCTAATTGCAGCTAGCTATGCTAACGGTCTTTTCATTGTAATTCATTTCTTTTGTCTCTTTTGTACACGTAAACACAGATAACCTTTGCTAGCATTTGTTTGTCATGTTTTATGTGACTTACTGTCTTTTATTTTATGTATTCAGAGACTGATTGTTTTCTATGTCTCTTTATTTTACAGTTTTACAAAATCTTGAACTTGAGCAAATAGAGCAATAAACATGGCCCCAAGTCATTGTCTTCATTTCAAGTCTGTTTAGTATCTGCCAAACTACAGACGTCTAGGGAGGGCAGAATAATAGGGACTGTCAAATAAAGCCTGCAGTGCTTTGTTAATCTCAGTCCAATAAATCCGCACCATTGGATTTCTCACATGGTAATGGTAGGCAACATATTTTATATTTCAGACATTTCACAGGACAAAAATATAACAAACATCAGGAAAGATATGTGGTTTGGGTAGTGTTGTTTGGGCAGAACCTTCTAGAGTACAAGTGTCAAACTCTGGCCCGCCAGACGTTTTAATCTGGCCCGGCAAACATTTCAAATGTATATTAAAAAAAATAAAATAAAATCGATTCATAGAACCGTAGTTACATCCGTAACTGTTTTTATCGCTAAAACTGCGCGTCCCACAATGCCGCCGGTGCCCCCTCCCCCACGGGGCTCTGCTGCACTGCTGTGTGAGCTGCCGAGGGAGAAGTGCACTTTAAGCACTTTTGAGCAGAAGTTTAGTGGTGTGTCAGTTCAGGTGTACAGAGAACTACACAGACGTGGAAATGTTAGTTAGTACATTTGAAAGTTGTTTTAGATCTTGAGAAGTTTATTTTGTGATAAAGTCAAATGTTTATCTCTGTGTAGAACTGTAGATCAACTCTGAAGTTGTAATGCACATAAACTGAAGCACAGTGTTGGTGAAATTACACTTGTTTTTCTAAATACATTTCAGTTTATGAGAACAAACGTTTTGTAGTTTTTTTGTATCGATCCAGTAATTGCTTCAAAACAGCGTAGGCTATATAAAGCTATTTATTTCTTATATTTTTAATAGTTTTATGTTTTACGTTATGTTCGGCCCGCGACCCAGCCTGAGCGTCGAAATTCTAGAGAGTGAGAATCCCACTTTCTAAACTATGTATCTGGAGGCTTTTAGATTTAAAAACACTCCGTTCAAATCATTTTATCCGTGGGTACGAGGGCCGACAATAGGCGAAAAAACGAGTAGCTTTGGCATTCACCGGACCACGGCTCAGCAGGAAATCAGAACCAAGCACACAAATTTTGTCGACCAATCAGCGCGCAGCATGCAAATTTTCACTTGTAAACAGTAAACTGTAATGGCGGACTATTGTCAAATGCTTCCCGCCCCAATTTAATGATAATATTCCCTTTTTTTCTAAGATTTATTAATAAAATGGCCGTCCCTGCACTCGAAAATGCCTGTCCACATTTTAAAATACCCCGTACAAAATACGGGAAGACTGGTCTCTATCAAAAAGCCTGTGTATCTGGCCTCAATAAATGGATCCCTCTGGAGGTCCTGGGGGCGGGGGAAAAGGCCATCACAAAAAAAAGGATGACACAAGTTGAACCAGTGATCAAGGACTGAGTATTACAATTTACATTCAAAAAATCCAATTACATTCCGACATATTTAACAGACTTTGGACCAGATGGGAAGTATATGAAATTATATAATTGTACTGTGCTAATACAGAGTTTGGTTTATACCAGGAGCTCTAAAGTTGTACACTAACTTTTTCATAACTACACATATATATCTCCTCCATAGTCCTGTATTGTTCCACTGTCTGGCTTTTCTAGATTCAGCTCACTTCTCTGGAAACATCTGACAATCAAATCCAAATAGATATTTTGAATGGTCCCAGTTACAAAGTCGCAAAGACTGCAATTATTTCATAGAATTTCCTCTGAAAACCACAAAATATCCAATAATATTGTGTATAAAGAGGTTTTATTGGACAAACGTGTTATAAAATGCATGGGATTCTTGTATAGATGCAGTCAGCAGCGTGTCATATTAGTGGGCGTGGTCTGCCGTGGGGGGAATAACTCAACTTTCCCCCAATCTAATACTTTTCATGGACAAATTATGTCTATTTTAAGCACAACTAAATCAAGTCAAGTCATATCCAAATCTTATTGGAAGTTGCTTACCTGATGTTACCACAGAAAACTAAACTAATTGTTCTGTAGATGTAGAAATACTGCAGACGGATAAGTTTAAGTACGTGTCTGCATTTGTCACTATATAACAGGTACATTCAGTGTTTGCTCTTGTAGTTGTTGAACAGTGGTGTGATAAAGCACCCGTCCTCCTTTAAAATGAATGGAC
Organism: Eucyclogobius newberryi; assembly: GCF_026437365.1. Lineage (NCBI taxonomy): Eukaryota > Metazoa > Chordata > Actinopteri > Gobiiformes > Gobiidae > Eucyclogobius > Eucyclogobius newberryi. Next base: position 12,685,010 of record NW_027315823.1, read on the forward strand.
TGTTTCCACCACGGAGGTCTATAAGTTGGCTTTCCCTCCGAAGCCGACTGAATCTATTAGTTCAGCAGTGTATTTTTCAGTCTTTACTCAAATGTTTATGCACACGGATGTGGTTAAAACCTATAATTTAATAGTTATTGTATTCAAACTTAAACACAGTGCTTATCAGAACAATTCTAAGACGATATTCAGCACTGATGAATTTGTGAAACTACACAATTCACAATTTACTCAATTTACCTATAATTACACAACAAGATCGCTTTAAAGTTTGTATAATTTACAAAAAAAAACATATACAACATGAAAAATATGCACTGGTAAAATGTTAGCGTGAGTACCTACCTGTGAGCGCAGACCTGAACCAGCAGTGAATGTACTTTGAACACGATAACGGGAAATGCAGGTAGAGTCCCCTTCTCCTTTTTGACGTCAGGTTGTAAAACAATACAATGAAAAGAAGTCAAGGAAACGCGGTAATAAATTCCGTTAGCTAATGTTTAGCCCAATCTGATACACCTTCTTGCCACATCGGTTTGAGCGGTAACAGTGACAGACTAAAGACTGACGGTAAGTCATTAGTCAGCAGAGTTTCCGGAGCAAGACTATCATAGGATGAAAGGATATGGATATTTTCTAGACTTATTATTTTCTACTTTCTAAAGTCTCATTGAAGGTAAACACACAGACAATAATATTATTATTCCATTGAGGATTGAAAACTTCTAAGAAACAGCACATTTCAAATGGCGCGAAGGATTAAGGATAAAACAATGAGATTCATTTGAAGGGATTTAACCATTAGCTATTCATTTATCGCTTATGTTAAAGTTAACAAACATTAGCATGCTAACACTGCACTTTCTGCTTCTCGTAGAATAAAAAACTGATTTTACTTTCTTACACTCAAAACAAAAATTGTAAATTAACTAGTTCTATCACATTTCAAAACAGTCAGAATCAGGTACAGCCCCTTTATGCCACATCATTAATATAGCAGCTTTGTGGAGCCAACCCATGACAAATAATGAGAAAGTTCAACATTTGTGGATTTCTATTTTGGATATTTCTTTCAAAAATCTCCCATAGAGTTAAATAAACCCATAAACTGAGATTAGTACATCATCAAATTTTGCAACATGAACACAAGCTGTTGTTTATTTTCTCATCCCTAATACAAAGAAACACTAAAATATTCAATTAAAAGAATACACCCACATTTGACATTGTACGTGCATTTACACCTTGACTACATTTAATGAATTGTGTCAAATGAAAACACCAAAGACATGTCTAAACACATGTGACCTCTCCTCTGCCAGCACAAAGCCCCGCTGCCTCATTAGTGAAATAAATGGTGATAATGATCTGTAATTGTTGTTTGTTTGCTCCGGGAGGGTAATGCTAATCAGGAGCAGGGGCTAACGAGGTGAAGACAGGCCCACATGGAAACACTGTGGATTCTCTCTCTCATACACACTCTGTGGAATCTGAAGGATGCAAAACTGGGAAGCAGCATGCGGATCATTCACCTTTTATTTTACAGATGCTCAAATCAATGAATACATAATTATAAAATATGGAAACAAGGTTGTGTCTTGTTTAAAGATGCAACACTTGACAGTTACTTTTAGTGGAGAGCAGACAGACATAACAGTATTATTATTATTATGTCATCGGGTTTGCCACTTTTATTTACATGGACATGCACTTTTATTTTACATCTCTTAAGTATAAATCTATTAAGAGAGAAAGAAAGAAGAGAGATCACAAATGCATTTTAAAAAAGTCACAACCTAAATTAATATTTTGACTGATTTTATAATAAAGTGTATTTCTCAGATACTTTTTGATGATACCAGAAGATGTGAAGTAATCTTTTTGCAGATTTAGGGCACAATCTATGCAATTTAAACAATTTAATAACACACTCGGACAAGGTAAGACTCACTAATGTTTAATCTGATTCGTTTCTAAGTTCTAATGTTATTTACAGCTTTGTTTTAATGACAAAGACACACTTTAAAAGCTAAATAATCTGCTTGTTGCTATTGCCGTCATGACCCGACCTCACCAGGCAAGGACACGTCATGACAGCTGCCAATTCAGATGCTCAGACGCCACAATTTGTCTCATGTCAAACTCAAATCCATACACTTCACCAGCTTCTAGTATATCAACTCTGACGACAGAAATATCCACTTTGCTCCCTAGTATATTCCACCCGCCTTGACAAAGTGGTAATCTTCACTTCACAGTCAACGGTAACAATGTTCTGTCTCTTTTGTGAGTTCATATTGATAACTCCAAATGAGCAAATTGCCTTTAAATCCGTCGAGAAAACTGGCCATTGTGTTATTTAAGTTGAACGTGCAGGATTTATGGCTGCGTTTTGCGCCGTGTGTGGTCGCCTTGGAAGCCTCTATCTTCTCGCTGCAGCTGGATCGGGTACAGATTGGACCAAAGCTATCAATATTGTAGCTAAGGCGAGCAACACAGGCAGTAAATACAGGGCCCCTCTGTCAGACAAGATTAAAGAGGGAATACATCACTGGAACACACGCTTCACACACATACATGACGGATTTGTACTTTTACACGAGTTAGCGCGCGGCCGCAGATGCGCCTTCGACTCGCTAAATGCCGATGCCATTTGTAATTTTTAACGAATATCATTTTGTTTAATTATTTATCCACTGGACAAGATCATTTAACCAGCCGAGGCGGATGATTCCTCCCTGATTCCCCGCCTCTGTCGCCAATCTGACAGCATTTTCTAATGCTTCCACGGACGGCGTGTTGGGGACGGACTGGCGAAACCCCCCACCTCTAATGGGCTCACACCTCGCTACAAAAGCATTGCTCTTGGGCGCCGACACAAGGTCAGCAGCGTACTGTATCTCAGCCGCTTGCTTTCATTGGCCTTCTCAACCCGGTCTTCCGGTGGCGTTACTTCTACCCAGAAACGCAGTCTGGGCTTTTTACGGCGTTATTAATAATTCTACGTCGGTCACAGTCTGCAGTGTACGCGCAAAGTTGAAGCCCTGAAAGCTTCATATTGAGCTAAGATAACTTTAGCGGAAACAATGCGTCTGGTTTGTCCTATGTAATTGCTATGTCCATATCAAATAACTAAATCAAAACTGATGTTATGATCTAAACTTTGCCATAATTCTCCTCCTCAGTCCAGGTGAAAGTATAATCTCCTGTGTAGAGCGTGTGTCCTCAAAGAGATGCTGCCGAATCGAAAACACAATCCAATATTTGTTATAGTCTAAACATCCTCCTCCAGGTTTGTGTGTAGTAAAACATCACGCTATCATAATATTAAGCATGAGCTGTTTATTACTGCAGTACGGAAAACAAAAAGTTATAACCAAGCACCTGTAATGACCGAGTACCTGTAATAACAGATGTCACAAGTACTACATATGTGTTAAGATTTGACATAGTTATAATAAGATTAAAAGCTTAAAAAATATGTTTGGTATACATGTTTTTTCATTAAAACACAATTTTAGTATTTTTATTGGTTGAAATGTAAGAAAATTGAATTCTTAAATTATGTTTATTTTTTGCAATGAACTAGAAAAATAACTACTAATCTTCTACTGTAAAAATGTTGCAATTATCAGTATCTGACAATTAAAACTTGTTTGTGGACTTGGATCTACAAAACTTCTCTAATTAACAAATAACAACTACTTTCTCTGCTACAATAACTGGATATATAGCCATGCATGCATAATGTGACTTTTCTACCATAGCGTCTCCTAAACATGCCTTCACACCACGCCTTCAATGTCACTTCCACACCATGAAAGCATCGTGAGGCCTTTGAGGACACTAAGGTGTTTTTTCTGCGGTCTCGTCCTCATTAGCGGCAGATGCTTTTCCCTTGTTAAGCGCACACCACAGCGGCGTGGGGTGCTGCGCTGTGTTCCAAATGTGGGGGTTATTAAGCGGCTAATTTGGCATGAAGCTCTCGAGCCCGTTCAAACTTATCACCGGGCCCTTGTAGCTTTCAATGAGCTCTGGAGGAGGGAGAAGGAGGAGGGAAGGAGTGATCGGCAGAAGATAGAGGAGAGGAGAAGGGAGGAGGGGTCGTGGTGACAGTGGGAGGAGAAGTGGTGACACTACAGAGGGTTATGCCCCATCAGAGGGTTATGCCCCATCAGAGGGTTATGCCCCATCAGAGGGTTATGCCCCATCAGAGGGTTATGCCCCATCAGAGGGTTACGCCCCATCAGAGGGTTACGCCCCATCAGAGGGTTATGCCCCATCAGAGGGTTATGCCCCATCAGAGGGTTATGCCCGATCAGAGGGTTACGCCCCATCAGAGGGTTATGCCCCATCAGAGGATTATGCCCATCAGAGGGTTATGCCCGATCAGAGGATTATGCCCATCAGAGGGTTATGCCCGATCAGAGGGTAATGCCCATCAGAGGGTTATGCCCCATCAGAGGGTTATGCCCCATCAGAGGGTTATGCCCCATCAGAGGGTTATGCTCATCAGAGGGTTATGCCCCATCAGAGGATTATGCCCATCAGAGGGTTATGCCCCATCAGAGGGTTATGCCCGATCAGAGGGTTATGCCCATCAGAGGGTTACGCCCCATCAGAGGGTTACGCCCCATCAGAGGGTTATGCCCCATCAGAGGGTTATGCCCGATCAGAGGGTTATGCCCATCAGAGGATTATGCCCATCAGAGGGTTATGCCCCATCAGAGGGTTATGCCCGATCAGAGGGTTATGCCCATCAGAGGGTTACGCCCCATCAGAGGGTTACGCCCCATCAGAGGGTTATGCCCCATCAGAGGGTTATGCCCCATCAGAGGGTTACGCCCCATCAGAGGGTTATGCCCCATCAGAGGGTTATGCCCCATCAGAGGGTTATGGCCCAATCAGAGGGTTATGCCCCATCAGAGGGTTATGCCCGATCAGAGGGTAATGCCCATCAGAGGGTTATGCCCCATCAGAGGGTTATGCCCCATCAGAGGGTTATGCCCCATCAGAGGGTTACGCCCCATCAGAGGGTTACGCCCCATCAGAGGGTTATGCCCGATCAGAGGGTTATGCCCCATCAGAGGGTTACGCCCCATCAGAGGCTTACGCCCCATCAGAGGGTTACGCCCGATCAGAAGGTAATGCCCATTAGAGGGTTATGCCCCATCAGAGGGTTATGCCCCATCAGAGGGTTATGCCCCATCAGAGGGTTACGCCCCATCAGAGGGTTACGCCCCATTAGAGGGTTATGCCCCATCAGAGGGTTATGCCCCATCAGAGGGTTACGCCCGATCAGAAGGTAATGCCCATCAGAGGGTTACGCCCCATCAGAGGGTTATGCCCCATCAGAGGGTATACGTATAAAGCTCATCATTCTATAAAACAGGAGTCTCCAACCTTTTTCTCCCGGAGAGCTACTTTGACAAAACAAAAAATGGCAGTGAGCTACTCTTGTTTCAGTTCCAAGAAGTTGAGCTGATAACAGTGACGGAAAACCCCAGATGGAGTAAAGTTCGACGTCTGTAAAACGTCATTTATCAGTGCGCTTGTTTACAACCTTTTTTTAATCTCGGCACACTTTTTCTGACTAGTTGTGACGCCGCACCAGCCTGCGAAACATTAACATCACCAGTAATTAAAAACAGATCTGACATATATCTGTCATTGTGTCATTGTGTCATTATTTTGTAATGTCATTTTTGTACTTACAATTTTGTAAATCAAGGTATTATTGCACAAATTTAGGACTACTCAAGTGGTTTATCAGAACAGAATTATTCAGTGTAATATCTACTTGTACGAGAGCGTGGTTGCCCCAATCAAGTAATATTGTCAAAAAAAAAAAAAAAAAAAAAAATGTAAATACCTCTAAATACCTGAAAATCGCTCTAGAACTCAGCGGATTCTTTCTGCACTTCCACTGGACTCCAAGGTCACTCATAATACTTGCTCATAATTATCTATTCATTAAACTGTACAAGTGATCTCTTCATTTGTTCAATACATACAGTTGGTGTAATCCCTCCAGGAGTGTTCCATTTTCGAAAATAATCAGTTGGATCGTCTCTTAGAAATCAGGGTCCAAACGATACAGATTTTTTTCGACAACACAAACCAGGAAGCTGTTAGCATGCTAGTTGTTGTTAGCTTTACCGTGAACCTATCATTTTACTTTAAATCTATTCCTGAAACTTTATAAACTGCTAAGTTCTAACACGTTTTGCTGAATTTTAGGTTTTACATGTGTTTCTTAGACTGAAAACAACCATGTTTTACATATACAGTAATTACCACAGAGCTGTTAATACTTAAATTCTTCTAAAACCCTATGGCAAAAATGAATAACACATTTTTAATAACAATTCAAAAAACGTACTTCAAATTTGAGAGCTGCCCTTTCTTTAAAACTATAGGACATTTTTACTTAAACTGTATGGTCTCTAGTGGAGGGTGAACCACTTGCCTTCGTGGAGTTGTTATTACTTTGACTAGAATATTCCACAGTATGGCTTTCAATGTATCTATTTTGCTTATAATACTGTTACATTTGTTCATCATCTATCTCTTGGGCAACCATTTATTCACTTGGGCCAAACTAAAGTTACCAATTCAACTAATATTTAACCCTCGCTGACTTTTCACACCGGGCCGTCTGAAAGCTCCAAAAGAAGAAAAAAAAAAGATAATTTAACAAAATATTACGCAAAAACTTCACATATTGAACCCTGATCCATTACAGTCTGTTTTTCAAAGCCACCACTGTCCTAAGAAAAGAGAAAGCGAAAAGCGGGACGAATCAAAGACCTCCTGCCTAAGCCTCTCTCTGAAAAACATCACAAACTACGGAAAAATAAAGACACATGTACCGCTGTGAGGAGAGAGACCAAAAGCGCCAACAAAAAGTCCCCGTTGGACAGAGGTAGAAAAGTTTTAATCAAGCAAAGATACGCGATTATTCCCAAGAAAGTTAAATGTCAGATATTTGGGGAGAAGGTTAATAACGAGACGGAAACAGAAGGGAGAGAGCAGTTAGTTATCTCTGCATATCTTTGTGTGGAATTCTGCACATTTCCTCCTTTCAATAGTATGAAAAGTTGAAAGTACATAAAGCAGTTAGAGGCCTCGATACTGAAGATGTATGCTCCTGTGATGAGAAATGTAGTGAAAATGTCTGTTATAAAGCCCCACACTACACTATCCGTCTCATATTTTCCGCATATGAATTGAGGCGCTTTTACAGGCACTCAAAGATGCTTTACGATTTTGTGCATTGTTCATGAATTCCATACATCACATTTATATCAGACAAAGTGGGTAAAGTGTCTTGTCTAAGGACACGCTGCACTAGAAAACGGGAGCAAGCCAGTTTATCATAAGTAGTAATTGAAATTTGGAAATTCGCTATCATTGTGATGTTAAAATTGAATATTATGGGTAGGGTGTGGTCAAATTTGTTTAATAACTACATCAATATTAGGACTAAACCCAGTACTGAATTGGGACTGGATTCGGATTAAAAACAGGAGTAAAACTGTTCCAAATCCATCTGCGACATGACTCAAACCAGTATGTGTGTGAAGTGCGAACACAATCAATGCATTTATAGACTATTTCAATTCCATTTATTTTTTTGTGAAGCCCAAAATCACAACAACGGTCGCCCCGCAGGGCTGGACAAAATTGTTGATTTTTACAAACAGAGTTAGAAAATCAAACCGTGAAACAGTCATTGGTCAATAATAGAGAAGTAGATTAACCAATGTTCAGTGGAGTTAAGCAAATAGAGCTGTCCCAGAGCGTCCTGTGTACTTAGACTCTGCTTCTGAGAGGAAAAACTACAAAAACCCAGTGGGGAAAAGTAGAAAACTCGAAGAGAACCGCAGTGAAGGAGAGATCCTACTCCCACGGACAGACCGAACCAGGACTGAACCAGGACCCAACCATGACCGAACCATGACGAACCAGGACTGAACCAGGACCCAACCAGGACCGAACCAGGACCGAACCATGACCCAACCAGGACCGAACCAGGACCGAACCAGGACCGAACCACGACCCAACCAGGACCGAACCAGGACCCAACCAGGACCCAACCAGGACCAAACCAGGACCGAACCATGACCCAACCAGGAAGAACCAGGACCGAACCAGGACAGAACCAGGAAGAACCAGGACCCAACCAGGACCCAACCAGGACCAAACCAGGACCGAACCATGACCCAACCAGGAAGAACCAGGACCGAACCAGGACAGAACCAGGAAGAACCAGGACCCAACCAGGACCCAACCAGGACCAAACCAGGACCGAACCATGACCGAACCAGGAAGAACCAGGACCGAGCCAGGACAAAACCAGGACAAAACCAGGACAAAACCAGGACATACAGGCTGCAAGACCCACTTTTTCAAACAAGCATTTTAGCCTCACTGACCGAGCTCGAATTTGACTGCGTATTGTTGTATATTTTATTGTATTTTGAATTGTATTTTTTGCTAATGTGTGAAGCTGTGTGTGGCAAGCGCTTTACAAAAGTTAATTGGTCCATTTTTTTTCATTGCAATAAATCTGAACGACTGTAGTTGACCCTCAATTGGCCCTCCACTTGTATACTTTTCAATATCCAGTACTAACCAAGCTAACCCTGCTTAGCTTCTGAGATCAGATAAGGTCAGGCATTGACGAGAAGCTGTGGCCATAAAAACTGCCCTAGCCAAACAACTGCCTGACCCCATACAACCATAAAACCCACTGTCAACACCCACCCACACGGAAATAAAGCCATGTTCACCAGGAGCAGAGATCCACCGCAGCCACCAGCACACGACACAGAGCCCACAGGAGCTCACCATTACCCATTTTTATAGTTATTTGGGTGGCACAAACAGCTCCACTGTCTTATCTGCAAACTGAAGCACATCCGCTTGCCCGTCCGAGGGAGTCGGATCTCTCCTTCCCTGTGGAAATCTTCAAGGTTTCTACTTTTTCCCAAGGAGGTTTGGCAGTTTTTCCTGGCCGAGAAGTAAGGTCTGAGGACAGGGAAGCGTGGGACATTTGTCTAAGGACACGGGATGCTGGGACATTGCTAAATCCCTATGAACATTGTTTAATCTGTTTTTCACTGTCGCCCTCCGAGGAAACTGCTGTTGTGATTTTGAGCGTTACAAAAACAAATTGAATTGAAAACCACAGGCTATTTAAGGACTCAACACTACTGCATGATATAGTCTCGAGGGCTCGTCCAGTACAGAGAGGAGTTGTACAGCAGGTAGATAGTGTTTAAATGTTCAAGTTAGTTGAGGGAAGCTTTTTGCTGTTTCAAAGGATGTCAGCGACTCGCCTGGCAGTAGATGAGAGTCAAGCCCCAAAACGTCTGTGTTCTTGAAAGTATTGCCGCTTTTTATCTTCAGGGTGGTCCGCTGTTGTTAGTGTAGTATCAGAACTATGTAACAGCAGAGATAGACTGCAATGTTAGTGCTGGGCAACGATTAAAATGTTTAATTGTGATTAATCACATTATTTCCCTGATTAATCACATCGCATTTTTACATGCAAAATTCAAAATGAATTCAAAAGAAGTGTAAAGTGCATCAGCATTTTTATTCAGTAGCAGTTAAATAAAATATTAAGTATTCACTTGCCACAAAATTATTATAATATATATATATTAAATATATATGTGATATATATATATATTATATATATATAAAAGGCGCCGGTCCAGCTGGCAGCCCGGTGTAAACGCTCCGCTCTTTTCTCACACTTTTTTCACACTTATTGTGCTTTATCTTTTGTATTTTGTAAATATTTTTTCTACTTTACTTGTACAATAGGGACACGCGCTGGAATCGCTTTGGTTTAACTTGTTTTTGACTTTGTTCGGCTGGATTATTGAGTGTTTTCGTCGTGTCGTCGTGATGTGCGCTGGCTCCAAGCCTCCCCGGCCCCCCCGCGCCCTCCGGCCGCCGCCGACGTACAGTATGCCGCCGGTACACATTTACACAAAAGAGGAACTCATGAGACTGCGGAGAACCGTCGTCTTACCCAGAGATCGTCATGTTATCCCGGCGGACATCCTAAATTTTGCAGGTCTTTCCTTCCTGCTGCTGTCAGACTTTATAACAAACACTGTTAGTCCTACTGTGCAATTACTGTCGTGATTCATGTGCAATTACTGTGCAATTACTGTCGTGACACATATTCATGTGGAATTACTGTCGTGATCACATGCAATGGTATTTATTTATTTGTTTATTTTTATCTTTATTATTTTTCCCCTCCATCCCTTGTTGGGAAATGGGAGGTTTTGTCTATGGGAGTTTTTGTTTATAGGAGATCTTCTACTGAAAGTGTTTTTCAGACTTCCTATAAGTGATCTGTTCTTTTCTTCTGTGTCTGCCTCTGTATCTACCTGCGTTGCATCAATGACATTTCCCCATGTGGGACAATAAAGGAATATCTTATCTTATCTTAAAATCCTGAGCCACAATCATTAAAGATGAACAGGCCACTTCGGAGGTAACGTCAGAAACATTGTAATCTCATTAAACATTAGACAGCATAACCAGTCTAGTACCAAATGTCCCTAAACCAGAAAACACTTCAGTACAGTTTGTAAATTCTTAGAACTTGACAGTAAAGCGCCATAACATTAGTTGTGCAAACAAACACTTAACCAGTTAAATACAAATAAATACATTGTGTACATTTTAACTTAAACAATGTTATCAAACACAAAACTAAAGCTTATTGCCACTGCCAGGGCATTGAAAAGAACCAGAAAAGTTTGTAGATTCCTAAAACTGGGTGTTTTTTTACTCCTCTGCACTAAGCCAGTTGCTAAGGCACAAGATTATTCACGTTTTCAGCTGATAAAGACACGAGGGGGACGCCAACCGAGGCAGCCCGTCGGGACCTGCTCACGCGGGCCCCCGGCGGGACCTGCTCACGCGGGCCCCCGGCGGGTTGCCTTGGCTGACTTTGTAAAGTTAATAAACCAAAGCCATGGTCCAACAACTCCTCCACTGCGCATGTGCAGGACGACTCAGACGCACGTCTGCTGCTGAGTGTATTCTACGGACATGAGTCCAGCGCGTCGAGAACGGTTCTAATGTACACGTGCTCAAATTCTACGTCGGGCGCGAATCGGCCGCAGCGTTTTGTACGAGGCTTTAGAACTGGTGCGGACCAGGGGAATCCAACCTGCGTTAATGCGCGTTAAAATAATTGATCGTTTTAAATAAGTGATGAGTTAACGCGATAATAACGCGTTAACTTGCCCAGCCCTAATACAAGTAATAATCCCTTAAACCGCTTCTTTAGACAACATATCCCGCTCTACTTCAAACACACCAACAATTTCAGACAAAGGACTGAACTCTGAACCACAAACAAAGTGATGTAGTCTACTCCTGTCCGTGTAGTGAAGACTGCAATAAACGATAATCCATAAGAGAATGTACCGACGTCATCGCCAGAACTGCCGTGCATCTCCATCTCAAAGCCACTAACCACACTTTTGAGGCTAGTGATGTTCAAATCTTTTATTTTTTTTAAGGCGGTTTTAATTGTCAGTAAAGAAACGTTATCTCTGAACAAAACTTATCAATGTTTTTACACTCCATCCTCAAGTGTAAACCAAAACAAAGGAAACAATGACTCTTATAACATACTCATTACTTTAAACTAGTTTTTGTCAGTATCAGTGTTGTTAGCTCCTCCCTGGAGACAGATACAAGGCAGTACATATACTATTAAACGTAAAAGATACATTTACCCTTTCCCATTATATTCAGGTCACATTTTCTGCACGTATTAAACCCTGTATTTTTGCAGTTATCTTGTGCCATTTGAACCCAGCAGCTCTCTGAAAACACTCATTTGTTTTTGCTTTTCATTCCCCTCTCACCTCCCGCCAAGGCACTCTTCATCTGCCGGGCTGCTCTGCATAAATTGTCGAACCGCGGCGCTCTAACTCTGCGCGAATGACACTGATTTGCGCTGGAGGCAATCAGAAATCGACACGTCAAGCTGTGTTCGTCGTAACGGGGCTGAGATGAAGAAAATAGTCCTCAAATGAAACGGGGAGAAATGAATTTACAGTGTTTTGGAGTTGTTTGCCCGCTGCGAGCGAGGCGTCACCTGCCGAACACGGAAAATCTGACAGATAATCAAATGTGCTTGTGGAACAACGGAAATCGGTAATTGGGAGATGGAAAGTGCAACTAGATGGCGGAATGAAAAAAGAAATGGTGATGTAATAAAGAAATAAATAGGTCTATGAATTGTCTAACCTTTGTCAGACGGTGGTTGTTCAGAAGATTGACACATTTGACAACAAAATTAAAGGTTGGTGACTCACTTCTGACTACTTTGAGTGTCTAATACTATGAAAATGTCCTGACAAATCCCGACTTTCTGCAATAAACAAGAGCAATATATTCAGGGAATGTAGCCCGAGTGAACTTGAGTTTATATTTGTGGATATTTGCAAACACTAAGAGCATGTAATTAAGTATGTGTCATTCCAACAGTAGTAATGTTTGTTTTGTTTTTTTGGCAAATTGTGCAACTTGGGGACAATACACACTTAACTTTCATAATACAAGAGCCTGTGCATTTCTGTATAAATCCATTGCTTGCATCAGCCACTACATGACAAGTAACAAGCTCCAAACCAGACTTTACTTTAAGACTTTAACTGTTTCTGAAGTATTTCATTATGGGTTTCTATGATGCTGCATGGTTTGTTGTCTTATTTAGGAGAAGAAGAAGAAATAAATTAATCAAACACAAACACAAATTAAGCTATAAGGAAATAAAAAGAAGAAGAAAAAAAACAAAAACAACATATTTTTGAGTTTAAATAATTACAGAAAAAGTAGCAAAATATTTAATCATTTTGAACATGCTAATTTTGTGAGAAAGACATTGCTTATTAGTACGAAAGAGAATCAAGTTTATAAGATTTAAAAGATGCAATAAATGCTGGATGTGCCTGATGACAACATTAAACTATTTTAGTTGAATGCATAAGGCGACGGTTCTTATTATGCATGCGGTCCAAAAAAACAACAGATTATGTTCAGTACAAGCAAGAACTACCAAGAGCTACCAACATATACTTCAACATATACTTCAAAGTGCTCCAGGGCCATATTCAATGCAAGCGCTTCCTTTTAATGAGTATGGTGCGTACCTATCCCCAGTACCTAACGGGGGAACTAAGCTAACACTAGCATAGGCTACTGGTTCAGGTTCCAAAGCCCCAAAAAGTTGTGCTTTCTGTAAAGGTAAGAGACTTGTTCTACTTCATCAGCTCCATCCTGCAAAAGGACAGCGCTCACCCCTGTCACACACATCCATCAACATTTTGTGCCGCCAGAACTGGAGCCTCAATCAACAAGGATTTTGTCTGATCAAACGCAGACCGACCAAACAAACTTTTGGACAAAGAAGGTCAGTTAGGGTACACACAAAGGTTTTACAAAAGCCTCTGTAGTAACCCCAGCTCAGTGCGATTTTTGGGAGCAGTAACAGACAGAATTACCTCCACCTTAGCTTGAACTGGATGTACTTGACCTCCCCCCACCCTTTTTCCGAGAAAGGTCACCATTGCTTGGCCAAATATACATTTCAAAAGATTTACAGTGGTTAAATGATGAATGTGCTCAGTCCAATGAGAAGAACAAATCACAAAGATAAGCCTCACAGAAGGGTGAATGCCGAAAAACATGACCATGTACTCCAGGAAGTCCAGGTGTAACACATGTGGATATTTCCCTGGCAGGCTCAGACAAAGGCACCTGCCAGTACCTCTTTAAGAGGTCCAGCATCAACATCGAAACCCCCACTACTGGAAAACCAGGACGCACCCCAACTACTGCATGCCCACACCACAAATCTGACTGGATCATAATCTTGTGCAAAGGAACACCGATGTCGTGCATGTTAAAACTGCGCACAAGAACGTCAGAACCAACAGCGGTACTGTCAGACACAAAGTAACAACAGAACAAACAAGGGCGACACCGGGCCAACTCCGTACAGGGCCGTAGGAGCCGGTATAAACACCTCTAAAAAGTAAAAAAAAAAACTAAACCCCAAAGGAAACCAAAAATAGGACCACCAGTCCCACCAGGCCAAACAAACATGCTAAAGCAAACAAAAAGATACCAAACCATGCGAGCCTGCAGGGGGCAGCGGAACAGAGAGAGGAAAGTAAGCTCTGACGCACGAGATGGGACGGCGAGCAGCGAGAGAGCGCAGCCAGGCGCTCCATTTAAAGACTCCAGGGCGTGCAAAACGAAGCCAGGAGCCAACCTATCAAAAAAATGTGGAAAAAGGTAGATTAAACAACACCTTCCAAAAACAGGAAGAAAAAAACAACTAATCCTTCTCAAAAACAGTTGCACTATTCAATATTAATTTTAGATATTTTATGTCAAAGTTTTCACCATTTTCAAAGTAGATATATTTTTTTAACTATAGTAATAATATTTTTGTCAAAAGGTGTCTTGTGCAGACTAGAGCCAAGTTCCACTGTTCAGTCCCAGAGCCTCAAACCAAAGAAGAAACAAACTCAAAGCCCAAGAAACACACACATACTCATAAAGAAAATGCAGTACAATTTATGATAGTTAAAATAAAAAATATCTTTTAGTTTTCTATTATGGATTTATTCTACTAAATTAATGTGGCGTTTTCGTTGTCTAAAACAGAATGCAGTGATTTTACCCTCATACAGAAGCAGTCAGTCAATATATTTTTTACCTTAATCAGATGACGCATTTTAAAAACCTTCACTTGCAATATAAATACTGTAATTGTTTGACTAGTTTTTGTCTTTTAATCATTAAAATAACCATAGACCAGTTCACTAATCATTGCTTGCAGTCCAGCTAGTCCCTCTTAACAGTGACCTCTCCGTATTGACGACTAATGCCACTGTCCCACATCGGGGAGGTCAGAGGTCATGCGGCTAATGGCATAAGCCCTTTCTCTGTCTAAATCCTGTCTGTGTTTAAACATGAGTGTGTAAACGTTCAGAGTCTTAAATAAAGTACACTGCAATCCTCTTAAGACAAATGTATGGGGCTGAATATGCTCGGAAACTTTCGATTTGTTACAGTTACAGGGGATTTGTGTAGTGTTATTTCTACTCGTTTTATCTTTATATCAATTTATATTTATTCTGAAGAGATGACAAACACTTTTACAGTCCAAAGTATTTGAGAAGTGTGTATTCTTGGCTGGCCTAGCAAAAAAAATCTGCTAAATCTGCGGCTGTGTTGTTGTATTGGGTGTTCTTGTTCTCCATAGCTACAAGTTACAACTGTTTCTAGATCGTCTTTTCACAATAAGACTCTTTCAAGAAATGGTAAACACTGGAGCTTTTATGTTGAAAGCGTTCCGTTGTTTGTCACGGAAACCCATTTTCAGATGCATGTCACAAAATTCAGAAAATACAACATTGAAGAATATGTTTTGTTGTTTAAATTTGTATCTGTCACGTCTTTGAAGAGCACCTGGTTTTTATGATTTGTATATTTTTGGATCGAGAGTTTTCCCAAGTTTTGTTTTTTAAAATTGAGACCAGATGGATGGATGGAGCTCCTGTAGAACATATATAACTCTGATGTGGGATGGACAGTGTATTGACCACTACAGCACATAATGAGCCTGCTTGATATTCACATTATATAATTGGAACACATTTTAATTATACTAGACAATGTTGTTTAGGGCTGTACGATAATATCACAATTTTCCAATACATGCGATGATCTATATATTGCTCATGATATTCTGTGATGTATTCCACTATTTTATAAAGAACCCAATACATTTTAACTAATTTGTCATTGTTAAACCACGACCTGTACAAAAGAAATACACAAATGTTAATCATCAAAACAGTCAAAATGTCACAAGTCAAATGACAAGCTTCCTTTCTTTAAACAAGCAAAAAAAATGTAGTTCGGTCACAAAATAATTAGGGAAATTATACCAAAAATGACTCATGGCGATATGTCGATACAGCAGCCCACAATATCAATACTGTATCACCAAATTTAGTATCATGATACTGTATATAGATATTTCGCCACAGCCCTAATATGGACCCTTCTAAGTTGGTACCAATAATAATGTCCTAAAAATGAACGAACAAGCTCAATAAAACTATGAATTTCCAAGTGTTTGACCACATAAAAAATGCCAAGTGTAGTTGGAGATGTTATTCGTCAACTTGGGTTCAGGAGCAGGACCACGCCTCAACCTCTACTCCTCCCGTAACCATGCCCCACTCTCTAACCACACCTCTAATTACCCAGAAGCCCTATTTATAAGGCCTATTCACAGCATCTCATGTTGTCTCTGCTCTCTCGACCCCACCCTCCCACCCCATGTCTCTATCATCTTCACCTTAACACATCACCATCTACAGAGGGGGGGTTCTGAATTGGGCTGGGCTGATTACCCGAGACAGAGCCCCCATCCTGAGTCTGTACCCAGCCAACTATCATCGCTCTATCGTGGCTCCATCGTCGCTCCATCATGGATCCATAGTCGCTCCATTGTCGCTCCATTGTCGCTCCATCGTCGCTCCATCGTCGCTCCATCGTCGCTCCATCGTCGCTCCATCGTCGCTCCATCGTCGCTCCATCGTGGATCCACAGTCGCTCCATCGTCGCTCCATCGTCGCTCCATCGTCGCTCCATCGTCGCTCCATTGTCGCTCCATCGTCAATCCAGCGTCATTATTATCAATAAACATTCTTTCATATTCTATTGTTGTGGCGTGGTCCTTGCTAGTGAATTGCAACATATGTAAACTAAACACTTTCATAGCTCTAAGATTGAAAATACTTTGTAACTAATATAGAATAGTACCAGCCTTTAGAACGCACACTTACTTTTTATAAACACTGAAGGGTCTACAGAGCAGTCCAATAATTTCCAATTAATTCTTCTATCAAAGCAAACCAGAAAAAAACTGATACCCTCTAGCTTGCTCTTCAATGCATAATAAGTGACTTCAAATCCTTCTGGATCATCATGTCTTGTCCAACTTTGAGCCTCCTAATCCATGTATTGTATTTGAGCCTCGTCAGCACACAGAGGCTTTCAAACAAAGATGTAATGTTGCCTGTTTTTGAGACCTTTATTCAAACAAAACAAGTCTTAATATGGCATTTGCAGTAACAATAATCCCTCTTTGCGATGAATATAGCTCGAAAGCATCCAAAATGAACCTGAAAAGCATGTACAGTCCATTATGGTCCTTTAAATCACGCACATTTGCGCAATCAAACTGACATTGACATCGTGAAATAGTTCAGTAATATAAGTGTTTGAATAATACATGAATGTGTGTCTACCAGCAGTAAAAATCACACAAAAACGTAGCCTTCTTTGTTATTTTGTGTATCGTCTGCTTGTCTGCTACGAGACTTTGCTCTTTGGGGCGAATGGAAAATCGCTCATCGGCCCCTTCGAGACTCTAATCTTCTCTTAAAATAATGCGTCAATAAAGTCTCGGAGTGGTGTGCGTGTAAACACCTGAGCGGCTACAAACTCCTGCTCCAGCTCCAGAATCACATGAAAACAAAGTCAGACTCCATGTTCAGGAAAAGGGAACAGCCTCAATGACATCTGACATGAGGTGAAAGAGATTAGTTCGTGTACTGGAAGCGTTTTGATGAACTTTACTGAAAGAACCTGAACCTGGGACTTTAGCTTTGCTGTTGTAGCATTGTTATGAGCTCGTCTGATTTTCTGCTCATTGAAACTATCAGGACAGTCCAGGATGTCTTGGACTAACCTGTAATTTATACCAGGAGCTACAGCAGCACGTAACGTAGGTAAAGCTGCATTTACAAGTGTCAATCTACACCAGAGCCATCAAAGCTGCTCCCACAGCTCGAGTCTGTGGAGTGTAGGGTTTTGGCTCCCTCAAAAGTATGTGATGTTTTATTTTTGTTCTATTTTTCCTCCCCTTTGATTAATTTGTTGTAATAAATACTTTGTGGCTGAGTAAAGTGTTTGTGAGATACATTTTTACTACAAAATATATTTTATGACATCTGAGGGCCCCATCACCCCTTTAAAAAGTCGCAAATGGTTTGAGCCACGCGTGTTGTGTGGCTGTTTGTTTCGTCAGATCCAAACCGCCAGGAGAAAAGCGCGGTCTTTCATTAAGACAGAAAGATAGATGAGCTAAATACACGTTGCCGTCACCTACACTGTAACATGACGCGCACACTTCTACTGACTTAATTGTTCAGCAATGTTGTGCACAGGGAACTTGGTAAAGGATGAGCTTTCGCTTTTGATAAGTGGTTTCCACAAGTTAACCTATAAGATAACCTTTCTAAATGTTGTCATATTAAATAACACAACTCAGAGGCCAATCATTACTTTAGTATAAATTGCCAGTATATTTATCGTTATCGTGTCGGACGCAAGTTTAACTGGAGTCAGCTTTGTTCTTGTTGAGACTTGTTACAGTCGGTCATCAGTAACTCACCAGTTACAGGAAAAAACAGCTTGGCCATCACATGCCTTTTGCGGCTGGATGGCGGCGCAAAATGTGCTTACAAATCTCAACTTGACATGATAACTCCAAGAACTGGAACACTGGGGAGCTGCGGGTGAAGCCGGACGAGCAGGATGAGCAGGACGAGCAGGACGAGCAGGGCGGGAGAGCGGCGGAGCCTTGAGTGCTGGGAGCTCACATAGACATATTCCTGCATAAAACATTAAACAGAGTAGAAGCGCTAACAAATAGTTTTGGAGTGTCCAGACGTACTTTTTATTTGCTGCTCACATAAACTAGGTGTCAGCTTCACGCCATTTAAACACTGGTGTTTGAAATTGCTTGCACATTAAATGTTGAGTATTTTAAAACAAAAGTTGAACAGAAGGAGATAGAGTTGTGGCTGCTGTGCTCGGTACTTACATTCAGAGTTTGGGACATTTCACACCACGTCTTCTCCTGTCTTAAGCTGTCCTTTTACATTGATGTTTGAAAAGCATGTTAATTTCTCAGTTAGTTTATTTTTAGGTAATTCATTAATTTTTTTGTTAGTTTATGAATCATATTTTAACATATTTTGAAAGGGCATCGGCAGTTTATTTTGACGCTACAGGACCATTTCCTGTGTTTGGACAGGGGCATCCACAACTTAAGTATGAATTAGAGGCGAGCGATTTCAGCGAGCGCTACTTGCCACAACTGAACAGAGCAGATTGTTGTTAATGATATGTAGATTTAATTATAGTCTATTCGAAAAAAAGCAGTATATTAAGCACGTGGCTATCGATCAGTACAGTGGTCCGAAACAGGTACAGTTGGACCTTGGGCCTGAAGTAGTGAACTTTAGTGTGAGTAGTAGTGAGTTTTTGACTTTTTCCTGTATTTTTTGACTTTTTCCTGTATTTTTGTTATTTTTGTTTATTTTTGGGGGGGTTTGGCCCATAGGCTTTATTACACATGACAGTTCAGTGTGAAATGGGGATGAGAGAGAAGGGAAAACATGCAGTAAATTGTCAAAGCTCTTATCCTCTGGATCACCGGGCAGCACTTTCCTGTTGTTTGTTGTGCGCAAAAGTCCAACCTTTGCTCATTTACTCACATTGACATCATATTTTGTTGAAATCATAATCTAATAGACCTTAAGACCACTTATTGTGTGGAGGAATTCAGTTGACTTCAGTTTGTCTACGTTTCTTTTTATTTGGACCATGTTTGCTACTGTTTGCTGCTCAGACTGGGGCCTTTAAGATGTTATTTCCATGTATATCGCTATGGTTTGACCTGGGATAAGGAAATGTGGAAACTATGGTGACGATTGTAACTTTCCAGCAGTCCCTTTCCCCTCACAGTCAGTGCGGGCTTCCAGGAATGAACACTGTGTGTGCTTAGCCTGGAAAGTTCCACAGTGTAGATCATTTTTCCTTTTTATTTATTGTTTATTGTCTCAGCTTTTATGTAACTACCAATACGCATATGTATTGGTTGAACAATGTGGCAGATTAAAATCCTTACAAGTTTAATATAGTGTAATATTCATACACACAGTTGATGTGACAAAAACATGCTTCCACTTCCTCAGAAAGGGTTTGTTGCAAAATTGTGATTCAACAAAATTCACAAGAAAGGACATGTTTGCACAGGTGATTCAGTGCAACATACAAAAATGAACAATGATTACAGCACCTCTACAGCGATTTAAGGAGTGCCAGAGACCCAGTGTGGGAAGCTCTCTGCTCCAATCAGCAATGTGTAGATATAATATAAAAAAAAAAATACACCCGCATATAAAGAGAGTGGACTTGATTTGATAACGTTACTTCCTCACTCCAAAGAACACCTCAAGAGCTGACACCCACTATACACAGCCACTGCGACAGGTGAGCAGCTTTATCGAACCACTTTCTGCTGTACTTAAAATGTTTTTCCATAGAACTGCTGCTACTATTCAAAGTAAATTTCTTAAAAATCTCATTCATAAAGTAGCTTATTTAGGCCAAGATTTTGGGACCTTATTGTGGATCATTGAGGGCAATTTTTAAGCCGCAGCGCTCCTTGTGTTTGCGGTATGAATATGACTGAAAGCTGCACTTGGATATCGTAAATCATCACCACGACAGCAGCAGCTAATAAGGCAGAGCCTCAGGAGCAGACGGGATGATGGACACAGAGGTGCAGTCATACTCATGCCAAAAAAAGACAACACACCTCTTGTAAAACTATAAAGTCAAACTGTAGCATTCTCATACATTTGGCCGCAAATTCACGAGAACCAGTGAACAAAACATTTCCATAAAGCCAGTTTGAAGAATTCTTCAAAAAACAAAAGGTGAGAAAAAGGCCGGGACGTGACAGCGTTTTCGCTGTCAAGATCGATGAAGCTGCTGCATTTAAGCTAATGTACAAGATCACTTACGGTGTCGTTTTTGCCCACTTATTGTGCTAAATGTTTTCTTTTCAAACAGTGTTGAGTAACCAATGAGAACAAATGATCAGTGTATTATTTTCTTTACAGAACGCTGACAATTTCCAGAGGAGTCCTTAGCTTCGGTCTACTGCAGTGGTCAGCGAACGGAAGAGTGAAAGTGGAAATCCTCTTCTTCGCCCGCATGTTGAAATGGCCTCCAAAACCATACGAGTGTTTAATCTGTAAAGCATGCGTCTATTGTCAGGGTCTAATGCTCTAAAGTACTCCGCTCTATGCGCCACAAAGGAGATTAGTCTAAGTAGTTCAAAAAGGCCCGGCTAATCCGAAAAGTGTGCCTCCATTACACAGCGGTTAAAGGATACTTTGTGAGTCAAGCGTCTGTCTGCCAACGCGGAGGGACCACTGACCTAAAAACACACTATTGTCTTAAGCTTCGGATAACCTTTACGTGACGGGGGCTGCGGTGGATTTACGATGGAGCATGTGGTGGAACGCTGAAGTGGTGATGGCTAGTTTGTCAACATTTGCAGATACCGTCTACTGACATCTACAGGAAATATGCTGTCAGTTTGTTGAGTCGACGTTTTGAATTCAATGCAGGGTTATTATAATGTGAACAATAACTATGTGGTTCGGTTCTTCCATCAAAATTAGGCAATGGGTGAGAGACAAACTATAAAACTACCGTATTTCCCGGAGTATAAGTCGCACCAGTCAAAAAATGCATAATAGAGAAGAAAAAAACATGTATAAGTTGCACTGGAGTATGAAATGCAGTTGCAAGTGTGAAAATAACAAATAATATCACATATAAGTCGCTCCAGAGTATAAGTAAATAAGTATAAATAAGTCGCACACCGGCCAAAACAACAAAAAACGGTGCGCCTTATAGTTCGGAAAATACGGTATGTGTAACTACTATTTATTCATGATTGTAAAGGCTACAAGTTAGATGTTTACAATGAAAATAGACTAACTGGAACTTTACAACAGCAAACCAGTTTTAACAAATGTGCAAGTTCTAAAGAAAGCAACGGAAATCTTTAGGTGGTGAGCTTTAAAATTAGAGGTTGGCGCGTTTACACTTCTTCCTCTTGTTTGTTCTTGATGTAGACTTTGTTCTGTCGTCCTGGCCATGTTTAGTTTCAGGTTCGGTCCCAGTCTAGTCCCAGTTTTAATGCAGTGTTTGTGAAAGTGTGGCAGTGAAACTTGCACAAAATGAGGCTATTTGGAGAATCGGATCAGTATCGGAAGAGATGTAACCGACATCCATTACATTATATTTTCCTGTACTGGTGCCAAAAACAAAACTGTATTTTTCTTTTTCAGTCTCTGTGTTATGCCTCTGCTTTTAGTAAATTGCAGTGACAAGTAAAGATATTTCATAAACAGTAACACTTAAGTTTAGATACCACATGTGTACAGATACAACTCAGTGGTCATTCATATGTTTGTTAGTGGTTTATCACTAGTATTGGGTATTGCTAATAAAGAGTGTATTATAATGGTTAAGGTAATTTCCAACAACAGCCATGTGATGCTAAATAAAGTTTGATGGTTTATATCAGATTGTGGACCAAATGAAATAAATGCAGAAAACGTGTTGAATAAATGGTCTAATAAAACATTAGTAAGGGACAAATAAAGACACAAACTTTATTAATTCCAAAGTTGTATACTACATATAACCAGTTAACATCAAATTAACAATTTACACATATGCAAATCAGCAGTCATAGTTCGATTTTAATAAGTGTACCCTAAACTAAAGTGTTACCGATACTTTGTACTATGTTGATGCCTGACTAATGTACAATATAATTACAGCAGCTCATCACGCACTATTGGCAAACCCTGTTGTACATTTTCCCCATCTGAAAATCACCACACTGCGTCTAATTACTGTTTACGTGTGCATTTGTTTGTCATTTACGGCTGTTATCCGACGAGACGGCTCCCTCAGTGCTTTTTTACCAACAGCACAGAGACCGTTCATTATGAGCCAGGACGTGACTGAGCATCGCTGTGGAGGGGAGACGCTGATGCTGTCGTGTTTTTCTTACAAATACATGCTAATTTAAGATGACCCCTGGGTTATTGTTTCCCCGACTGAAGGATAATTACAGCATAACTAGCCACAGCCAAAGCCATGTGTTTTTTTTATCTGATTTTGTTTTGAAAATGTGATGCAACGTGTGTGCAAAGTAATGGGATGTAATTCACCTGCCTCGGCTGCTTCTGAGCCTTGCAAATTAATCTAAAATGTGTGCTTGGAAGGTGCAATATGAAACGTTAACGTATTCTTTTATATCGTAATTGTGAGTTGGAGGGTCTTTATGTGGACTTGTATGTACCGACAAAGCCTAAACTTCCACAAACTTGCTCAAACTTGTTCAAACCGAGCTCAGATCTTCTTCTGCCTCAGCTCTGAATGCCCCAACATAGTTTTTGCACCAGAATATACATTTTCTCATTAAGTTGTCGTTTTATTGATCTCTAACTTAACTTGGAGAGTTTAGTCTACCATAGTTTCCGCACAATAAGGCGCACTGTCAATGAATGTTCTATTTTTGATCATGTTTCATGTATAAGGCGCGTTAAGCAAACCAAAACGTATACCACACAAAATCAGAATCAGGACCAGAATGAATCCATAAGGCGCACTGGATTATAAAGCGCACTGTTGTTTTTTGAGAAGATCAAAGGCTTTTAAGTGCAATTTATAGTGCGGAAAATACGGTAGTTCTTGGGCTTTTTTGCACCAGATTTAGCAAAGATCTACTTTCCATGGGCAGTTGCGTACAAAAGGTAAAACAATCATGTACATAATCCACCTGTAACTCGGCCTGGAAGCTTTACCAGCTTGTGTCTACATGAAGATGCACATGTTAAAGGCCGTACTGTGCAATATTCCAGGCAAAGCAATAACCGCTCCATGGAGACAAGCAGGTGGCAGACCCTCCGCCAGAAATATGCCTCCTGACGGCAAGCACTTTGTGATGAAAACACTGCGACCCACGCGGGGAAGGTGTCCAGCTCTGAGCCCAGGTAAGCTAAAAACGAAGAGCCTAAAGGGTTTTTAAGCACGCCTATTCTCCATTTACCGTAACATTTGAGTGATGACCTGATCTCTCGCGCCTCAGCTCACGACCATCACGTGTGTGATGTGACAACATGGCCCAGGGCTGGCGGTCTGTGGTACACAAAAGCCCACACTATTACATATTGATTAGCTATTATTAAACTAAAAATGAAGCACAGGCATTATAGGCTACAGTTATTATTGCTTATTAGGTCAGCAATTCAATGTTATTCATGTTTCTATTATCAACAAAGAGACTTTAAGGTACACAAAAGACTTTTAAACATTTTTAAAAATGCGTGATAATGTAATTTTACTATTTTGAAAAATGCATGGGAATATTTGTAATGCAGTGTCCATTTTCTATCGTCTTTAACTATTTATAGAATTAGTTTGTGTCAGAGACAGTTAATAACATTGCTGGCATACAAATAAAATACATCTTATTAAAATAGAAATACATCTTACTAAAATGACATGGTTATTTGACTTAAAATCTAAAAAAAAATTTAAAAATTCACCGAGTCAAGATCAGGGGTTCAGGGTTCAAGATACATGAAAAAATAAACAAATTATGATGTTATTTTTTTAATAAAATCTTACCTTTCTGTGTGCTACTTTTATGTCTTGCTGTATTCTAATTGATTAAAAACAAAAACAAAAATACCTCAGTGGATGTTACATTCTTATTTAATGAAAACTATAGAAGTATTAGGCCATTCATGATATATTTTTTAATGTTTAGAAGTGAATGTGCTGCGGTGTGACGGGATGGATGACTTCACACTAATTGAGTTTCAACACGACACATCTTTATCCCAAAACAACTTGACACAAAATGTACAGTATGTTCTTATTGCATTTGTTTCAGTGCTATTCTCGCCCACAAGAGCAACTGTTTTTCTTTGCTGGTTTAACACAGGCCCAGATTAACTACTCATATTCAAAACCTGCCAAAAAAAAATGGTAGAATAAAGCCAGATTACCCTTCTCTCTCACAAACAAACAAACAAACACACACACAAACTCTGGCAGTCAGTCATTTTGGCTGGATCCTCTCAGAGACAAGCAGGGAATAAGCCCCTATACCTTTCATGTGCGTAAACAGTTTCTATTTTCAAAGTCAGATATTTGCATACGGTTCGCGTGAGAGACTGCAGTATTGAGAAGAGGTTTAAGGCCAATGATATTCTGAGTGGAAAAGTTAATCCTACCTCAACTGTATTAGTCACACTGAATTGGTTTTACACAGCTGCATAGACGGTGGGCGACAGGTGAAGTGTGATCGCCCCCTACTGTACATTTCATTTGGATATTAGCATTATTATCAGGAATCAGTGAGGTTAACCCTTGACTAATTTAAGATAAAGGCACGAATTGTAAAATGAACAGTCCCATTTGGTCTGTCAGAAATCCTCATGTTCAAATTATGTCTGAATGTTCCCTGCCCAGTCTTTGATTATTGGTGCAGTTTATTTCATCCACTTTGTGTGATTGTCTAATTCCCTTCCACAAAAAAAGAATACTCCAAAGGTATCCATTCCCCGGGTCCATGGAAGGAGTTTTGACCTTTATTTTAAGACATAGCACATGTATGCCAGGCTCATGAGTTTGATTCCCGACTCCGACAATTTGCTGCATGTCCTCCCTTCTCTCTCATCCCCCATTTCACGCTGTACTTTCAAGTCAATAAAGCCTACGACCACAAAATCTTCAAAACAAATCAGAAAAAAGGAAAAAATGTCTTTTTACTGCCTATAAACAAAGACACTAGTGCTTATTATCATAAATACCGTATTTTCCGGACTATAAGTCGCACCGGAGTGTAAGTTGCACCAGCCAAAAAATGCATAATAGAGAAGAAAACAAACATATATAAGTCACACTGGAGTATGAAATGCAGTTGCAAGTGTGAAAATAACAAACAATATCACATATAAGTCGCTCCGGAGTATAAGTATAAGTATATAAGTATGAATATAAATATAAGTATAAATCGCACCCCGGGCAAAACTATGAAATAAGGTGCGACTTATAGACTGGAAAACACGGTAGAACAATTTTTCATATTTTAAAGCTTTACTAAATGTTCTATAGTTGTCACTACCAATCCTTCACACATTCACCACTCTCATGCAGACTGGTTTTTGCCCAAGCACACAAACCAGTCTGCACTGGTTGAAGCTGGGCTCAAACATCATGCTCCAGGTAGATGGACAAACACTCTAATCACTGAGCCATTTTCGGGAAACATTTGCATGACATTTGACATTACCAGTCCTATTCTTAAGATTTTGACCTTAAGGAAACACAAAATACAACATTTCACAAACCATGTTACTCTATGGACTCACAGACACACTATGGTATACACACACACTAAAGATGTTTGTAAAAACTGTGTGCCATTTATGTCTTTAGTTCACTGAATAACAACTTAGCATGAGAACACCTGACACGTTTCACCTCCTCCCTTTGGCGTGGATTTATGGCTAATAATTCATATCTAAACTGGCTCTGAGCAATAACATTGTCAATCTAATGCTTACTACAGTGTTTTGGACGTGTCTCTTCTGTTCCTCAGGTGAGGTACGTTCAGTGATGGATGAAAAATACAATGTTTGACTCCAGGCATAGTGTTGTTTTTGGGCCGTGATGAATATGATTCTTCTCAAAAGTCTGCAGGGAACTGTTCCATAGCAAACAACTTATGATAGACACGTGGTGAAGTGTTGCAGGGATGAACTCAGTATAACTTCCAGCAGTCTCATTTTCCTTACTCCCGACACTTCAAAGTACAGAACTGCAACAACGCAAAGTAGTAGTAGCGTCAGTAGTAGTAGCTGATTTTAGATGCAGGAACAGCAGTGGGTTACTGACAAAAAATAAATACCTTATAGGACTCACAAATGAATGGCTTTATGTATTATCATTCTTAGGCTAAAGATGAAAAAAGAAAAAGAAACATTTTTTTGCTCCATTAAAAAGATACTTTAAATTTTGTGATTTTTCATATAATCATAGAAAATGCATTATGTTTTTATGAATCCATGCATTGATACTACGCTCACTAAAACTGGCACGGCTTTTTGATTATTTATTATTTATATATCTTTGGCAGGTTGACAAGTCATTTATGAGATTTTGACAGTGCCTTTTTGGGGTCAAATGAAAACTTCAAGAAATCCATGATCTGAAGTGCTGGTTAGATTTAGATATTCTGCAGACAGTATTTTATCCAAACTGTCACCACTGGATCAAAGGTGATGCTTCAGTTTGACACCGTGATGTGAATGATGCGCCGGGCCAGGTGAAAACATTTGTGGGCGAGGTTTTCAATCACAAACACACACAAATATCGTATTCATCATATTCATAGCTGCATTAATATTAAAAGCACTAATTTGTGTTTATTTATTTGAATAGGTGGGCATTACATTTGTTCTGTGCTGGCCAGTGGTGTAGTTTTAGGACGGAGCTGCTGCTGTTACGCCAGGCTGTGTTGTGCCTGACAATTATTACAGCTACGTCCCTCGTTGGTAAGTTTTAATGACCATCACTCATTTGCATTGTTGGATTATCCCTAAAATCGTGTTTGCTTGGAGTGTGCTGGCATCTCCACGCCTCCAACCTTGGGGGGTTCTTTCTGCTCTCTGCCATCAAATAAAAAATGTTAATGAAAAGAAGAAAAAAAAAATAATGCCACGGGATAGTTGGACCAGGACCGGCTAAATGTAAGGCACGGAGATGTGTTGTTGATTAGCAGAAGCTGAATTCGAAATGTAGCAAAAGGTGCACTATATATTTAATGGTTTGACATTTAAGTTGGAATAGATACCGTTTCATTGTTAATTTGTTAAAGGTTCGTGGTTCCAATAACAGTCTCCGAGGGCCACATTCGAATCCAGGCAAGTAGCGGAGGGCCGGCACGCGATCATTGGTGTGGTAAAAAATGTAATATCAAAGAAAATATCTGTCATATTTTCTGTCAAATATAGGCTATTGGAGATGGATGAAAACATGCCGAGGGCCACATCTTGCCCCTGGGGCCACAAATGCACAGGTCTGTTCTAGCGTCTGTCTGTCCACGCCTCCACTGCACTTGACCAGCTACAACTACAGATGTGTGGCGTAACCCAGGTGATCTAACAGTCATCTTAGCTGTACATTCACAAGGGAAAGTATTGTACATCTGAGCCATGGAGCTAGAATATGCTAAAATGCTAAATGTTAAAACCAGTCCAACCAAGGACTAAACCTCCCAAACACCGCACCAGTTTTACCCATGCATCCCAAACTTTGAAACTTGCAAACTCATCTAAATATTGTTACAGAAATAGCTCCTCCGCCTTAATACTTCCTGCGTCTACCGCTTATTACCCACAATCCTCCGCTTCCTTTAAAGCCCGACAATGAGCGGTCGGCTACATCAATTAGCCTGTTTTAGCTGGCGGACCTCGGGGAGCGTAACAATGGCTGTGGTGAGAGGAGATTAGTGCCTCTCTGTGTTAAAGCCACTGGGGCAGAGGCGGCTGTTAAAAGGCTGTAGTCGGAGGCCCCAGATGGAGGATCATGAGGGGGATGTTCTCTATAAATGAGAACATGGAGGAGGGGTAGAAAAGGCCAAGTCATGAGGGAGACGCAACGCAACTAAATGGGTCATTTTAATGGTTTTATCCAGTTGGACAATAAAAATGCTGTTTTAATAATGTGTTGTTTCATCAAAAGTACTTCTAGTGGTAGGTTGCGTTGACGTTCAAGAATGTGATGATGGTGGGCAAGGGCCTATGTAATTCTATGGGAGATTGACTGTTTTTGAAAGAAATATCGTTATTATCTGTTAGGAATTGGGATGCACCAGCTCCAATTTAAATCTGAAAGATAAAACCAATTTATAGTTACGACCAGTGCACCAGCAGGACTTAGGCCCTCTGTGCTTTACGCCAAGGTGTAACTTTTTGCTGCCCGAGCTCCATAAATGTGCTTCTTGTCACGTCTATAGAATAAATAACAAAATAATCCAAGACTGAAACTACACAAGACGGAAGTTCCCTCCGGTATTTGTGGAAGGTTCACTTACAGCAACTAAACACTTCCCGTAACACTTATAAAAATATAAAAGGGTTGGGGTTAGCTACAGAAGCAGCTTTATTGTGACAAGGTCTGACTGAGACAGATCATCTAATAACAAATGTAGACAAACAGAGCTATAGTAATTTTGATATGACATGTGCAATCCCTTCTAACACATTTGTGACACAACTCCTTTGGATAATATACACTGTTAAACTGTTAATGTTTCCAGGCGACAACCACAGAATCCTCTGTTTTCCTGTGATAGCTGCACTTGGTCTTAACTCCAGTCACTACGTCGGGCGTAGCTAGGTTACGACCGACTTAACCTACAACCAGCTGGTGCACTCTGCTCCTGTAACATTAATCTTATGTCTTAAAGTCCTTTCAAGTAACAATTATCACACTTCTGGAGTTGAATAATGGCACCGCTCACTGAAGATGGTGAAAACAATGATTTCACTTCGTATTCATGCAAACACAGGAGATGCTGAACTTTATGCCAGTTTTTGTTTCATGTGAACAGGCCCAATAATTAAAGAGATATGAACCATAATCATCATGAGAAAACTCTCTACACCAAATGACCTGATGTTGAGCTGTTCGCTGAGCTTCAAATCCTTTTTTTCCTCTTATTTTCTGTAAGTAGAACCATAACATTTACAAATGCATTTTCTCTGTGTTTGAGACAAGTTCTGGTACAGTATGCACATTGAGCAGTGGTGGGAAGTAACAAAGTACAAATGTAACTGTGCTATACTACCATTTGTAGGTCAATTTGACAGTGAATACTTTTTACTTTTGCTTCATTAAATGTGAGAGCAAATATTTGTACTTTCTACTCCACTACATTTCTTAACTTTCTTAAAGTTTAGACCTGCTGGGTTTTACTTTCATTATAGTTTCAGTGACATTTTAGAAACTCCTTGCATACATTTTTTATGTTCCCTTTGGCTCTGTTGAGTAAAATGACTAGGCAAATTGCTTCAGATGGTTTAAAAAAATCTGCAAATTCTTTATTGAGAGAATCATTTGAAGCAATTCTCGAAATCTGTCTGCATTACTATAACTTTTTACACTCTTTTGACTCTTCTTCCACCACTGAAGTTGAGTTATTATAATCTAAACCAAGACCAAATTTTGTGCAATTCAGAAATCAACAGAAAATACTCCAAAAGTAAATCAAGAGACGAGCGTGGGATTCTACTACTAACTACTACGCTCTTCCACTCATTATGTTACCAAAGAAAACAACAAGCTACAAAGTCTGTCAATTCAGATATCCATTCGAGAAGCTTAGAGACGCACTATATATCCGTGATGGGCTGTAGACTTGAACTGAGCCAATCCTCTCCCTCACCAGAGACAGTGAAGCTGCGTCTCACGCTCTGACTAACACTGAGCTGACACACGGAGAAACAAAAGGGGAAAATGAGTGGCTTTTCTTGTTGGATAAATGTTCGTTCCAGCGATTAGACCGTGACAGATGTAACAATCACTGAGACGAATCAAATGGAGTCTGCTGCCGGCTCTACAGCAGACTCACAGAAGGGTCTGGAAGCATTTCAATAAAGGCATTCTAACCACAGATTTAAGAAGATCACTTCAGGTAATATGTCAAATGCAGATTTTATTCAAATTCTGTTTGACGTATGGCATCAAATATGAGAGAATGAGGGGTAGATATTTTTGGTGTTGATTTATTATTAGGTACTACCCTATAATAACGACCTAAAGAACCCTAAATAAAAGTATCCACAAAGACTTAATTCAGTTTATTAAGAATGATTCAGACTTCGTAACTACTTAATTAAAGGGTTAGGGTTAGTTATGTTGGTTCTAATTTACTGAGAATAACAAGACAAGATTTTGGTCGTTAGAATTAAAGTATTTATTCCCTACGATTACAAAACTAACAGATTAAAACGCATGTCATGTCCCTCAAGTTCCCATCAGACATCTGTGCTCCTCATCTGGGGGCTTCTCACGCACAGGACAAAGAATATGAATATTCATAAGAAGGTGGATCTTTTCTGGCACCTGGCTGTACCTTCCAGGACATCCTAATATGGTCATGAGATGCGACCCTTGACCCAGACAGAGAAGCTGGGGGAGGAGCAGAGACAGACCCAGCAGAGCAAAGAGTGTGTGTGTGTGTGTGTGTGTGTGTGTCCAGTCTGCAATAACAATGAAAGGTATATTAATGCATTACAATATTAAATGCTTATTAATTCCTTCAGTTATTAGTTCATTACCTTACCTTTTATTTTTACTATTATTATTTTGTTTTCAAGGGACTACATTACATTATTAATCATTATTAGTATTTATAAAGCGGCTTGTGTTTCCATAAGTACCAGGCTGTGTGTTGTAAACTATCTCATTCATTTAAATGAACAAAATAAAAACAGGAATCAATTCAATTTATCTTTGTAATGCCGAACACAACAGCAGTTTTCTCGATTGGTGAATCAAGATGTTTGTTGGCAGTGACAAAAGGCTGTTGTTTACATGTTCATTACATTTGCCAACAAGTAATCATCAAAATCGAATTTCCAGCTCTAGTTTCTAAAGTTCACAACTTTACTTTTTAGATTTGCGCTGCTTGGTGAAGCAAAACAAAAAAAATATTTGTTAAACTGCTGTGGCCTGCTACATGTTGGTGCATTATTGACAAGTAGGAGCCTTTAACCACATTCAAATTGCCCCCACTGCTCTTTACTTCATTCTGCAATTTGACTTTCTTAAACAGTGACATGCGTGGCCATAGTTGGGCCGACAGCACTTTGTTGAGACGACGGTGACATCCAATATAAAATGTCCAAACTATAATATAATGTGGGTGTGGTAGGTTTGAGCTATATACAGACAAAAGCAGGTCTTCTTTAAGGTTATTTTTTCTAAAGAGGCTCTGGTTGTTATTCGCGTGTGGTCGAGTGGTTGTGAGTCGCCAAAACTGTTCTGGTTTTTCATAGTCTTTCATAGTCTAATTCTCCCTCTGACAATTGGAGGTGATGAATGGATGTGTAAAAGCCTTTAGAATGCAAGCGTTCTGTTATCTTGTCTATTGAGATATTGACCAAGGAAAGCTTGACAGTGAAGTGAAGTAAAAGGGATCGTGATCACGTGATACTGCAAGGATTAGTCT
Organism: Eucyclogobius newberryi; assembly: GCF_026437365.1. Taxonomy (NCBI): domain Eukaryota; kingdom Metazoa; phylum Chordata; class Actinopteri; order Gobiiformes; family Gobiidae; genus Eucyclogobius; species Eucyclogobius newberryi. The sequence continues at coordinate 12,717,279 of NW_027315823.1, forward strand.
CACCGTACTTGTAACGGCAGTATATTATATAGAATCGAAAGCTTTTGAAGAAATGCTTTTTAAATAATATCTTTATCATGTGGAACTTGGCTGCGTGTTGTTGTGGGTTGGTCTTAGTGTGATCCCAGTTTATTTCTGATATCGACTTTGTTTGGGCCAGTTTAGTAACGTCATGTCCAGAAATTCCGCAATAACATTAAATCTATACAGAAAACAGATCCAGAAAAATACTGCAAAGGTGTACATATCATGTTGTATTGTAAGATTTAAACATGGGTACATACTGTTAAACCTATATATATATATCCAAAAATAAAAAATATGTATATAACTGAAATAGATTCACAATATATTAATGTTGTCTCGAGACTATGACTTGAAAACAGCTTTATAATCCACATAGTTTCAATTGTACTTGTGTAAAAAAAAACACATCATTTTATATAATTTTGCAACAAAGTCTTACATCACGTTTTCTAATCATATAAATGCGTCAAATGGCTGAACACCGCGTTTTACCATCTGTGAGTTAGATATAATTATACACAAAAAGAAAAATGAGAAAAACAAATCAAACATAACCATATGTTTTGAGTTTCATTCTAATCATCTCCACAGATCTGCTTCGGGTTGCAGAAAAAGCACTATAAATAACCACTTCTCGAATTAGACTGGTGAAGAGTGTTTTGCAACTGTTATAACTTTGTCAAATTAAAAGTGTTTCTTCAGTGCTACACATGATTTTGTGCTGTTTGGGATAAATAATATAACAAACTATAACAAGAGAAACGTTTTTAATTGTTGTTGTTTTCATTAATTCTTTGGCAATCAGTCAGCGTCCAGTATGCCCTTTTCTTTGTTACCACTTTATAATAACTACACCTTAATAATTAAGTTTTAATAAAACATCAGACTTAATGCACAATGAACAAAGAGTTTATTACGCATGATTCAGGCTTAGTAACTACTTAATTAAGGGGTTAGTGTTAGAAGTTATGGTTATTGTATTTATATTATTAGTTATACATATATCATTACATCCGATGATGTGTTGAACTTATATCACTATTTGGTACCACTTTTAAAAGCATTAATAAACTATGAAGAAATTAGTTTGAGGTTCACTTGGATAAGTGTGAAATCTAAACAAGAGGTGTGATTGTACCAAAATATGAGGTGGAGTAAAACAAACTGAGGGCGTGGTCTGGTGCATTCTGGGAATGTCCAGAATCGTAACAAATAAACTTCAAAACTCGTGCATTGGAGTCGACGAGAGAGTCCATAATAAAACAACCTTCATGAACATAAATAAAACAAATGTTATAGAATAATGAATACAGTCAAATTTTACTTTTTTTTAAAATTCCCAATATCTCCGCGTTTTTCATCTTAAATACACCGTTAACGTCACAATGTGAACTGTTATCTGTGAAGCGTGTTATTCCCACATTACTGTTAACCCTAATCCTTTTATCCCCCTTTTCAGAATTGGCAAAGACACCCTGACTGACATGACCTGTCTCTACGTGAAGTCTGCTAAGGAGCGTGGTAAGTGTAAAACATTATTTTGGTGATTTTCGTGTTTTAATGATTAGAGTATAATTAACCATAAGCAACATCTGTTTTTCAGGTGAGCCTGCAGTTTGTACATCAAGCTTCAGATCACTGTGGAAACAGCTTCTCCAACACATCAGAAGCTGCAGGCCACGCAAAGATCATCAGATTATCAAGCGAGCATACATGAAGACCAGGGTTGACACTTTGGAAGACATCGCTGAGGTTAGTTTATATTATTTGACTACTGTAATGTGTAAACATTAGCCTGGCAAAACTTCAGTGCTGCTCTTCAGTGCATATCTTAAGCAGAGCTTAAGATATGTTTCTTCTGTTCTCATTTTTTTACATTGTCGCCCTTGTCATCAGGTAGTGGAAAACAGCTCTCCTGAGTCTCACCTCAATATCCCACAGCTTGTTGGAACGGCGGATGGCAAAGTGTTTGTCAAGAACTTGGACTGGCAGAAGCATCTGAGTCCCTTCTTCAGACGGCTTCCAAAGATCAAGAGTTATCAGCACTTCAGGTATTTATATTGAAACTCTCACATTGTGTTAAAATAAATAAATAGTTAATGAGTGTTTTATGTGAAATAGTTAGCCATTTCTTAAATGTCCTGTTATTTGCTTACAGCTTTGATGCCAAGAGCCGAGAGTCACAGCACAGAAGAGTGCACAGACGAAGAAGAGGATGAGGATGTGATCTCTGATGTAATTGGACTCTGGTGGTGTACATATCATATCTATTATCTCATATCTCATATATTCAAAGCCACGGACCCGTTGCAGTTCGTATACCTGGCCCTGGCATCTGTTTATAAGAGTTCTTCTATTAAGTGTTTTTTAAACTTCCTATAAATTATCTGTCCTTTCCCCCTGTATCTACTGCGTTGTAACATTAAAGGCTATCTTATCTTATCTTTTGTTGTTTGTGTTGAATCATTCAGTGCACCATTGTTGGTGCACTGAATCACCTGTGAATTATGTTTATCGACAAATGCAATGAACCCTATTCTGATTCTGATTCTTTGATTCTATTCAGGGCCTTTTGTAATCCAAGTATTTCCGTTTTAATATAGTAACTTCTAATTCTGATTCAAGTCCAGTTACCATCAATAACAACACTCCTCTTGAGTCTTCAGTGACAGCTGTAGGGGAAGGTGGTGTCAGTGTGACAGGGGGGAGGGCTTATCTCAATGAGATGCAAATGAGCCCCCCTGTGACTCTGGGCTCACTCCGGTGAGAAACTTTGGAAGCCGTTTTCTCAGTGAATGGGTTTGAGAGTTGTATACATTCAAATGACCACAACTTACTCAAATATTATCAGATCTACATAAGTGAGACATCATTGGAAAGCTTTGAATTCACACTTTCAGAATCTGTGAAACTCAAAATGTCTCCGGGTAGACATGTAACTGGATTGGCCATGGTCAGTCCCATATGTGACTCGCCACGGCAATTGTCGGACCATGTCGGCCTCGGTGAAACTGAGAAAAACAGCATTTTACTTTTTTTCCCCCAAATTTGTGATTTTCGTTTTTTTGCATTATGTGAAAGTTGAAGACGTGGACCAGCCATTCGATGTATCAGATAACAGTATTTGCAGCATTAAAAGCATAAATAAAGCCGTTTAAAATGTGGTGTTTTCGGGCGCTCTCTGGACGTGCAGAGTGGGTGTGACCGCATTTCCATATGAACAGCTGCGCTATTGTAGTCAGCCAATGGGCTGAGCCGCCAGCCGCATGGCTACTTGATAAGCAGCAACACAGGGACACGCAACACACACTGTGTAAAATCAGTTGAAAAATGGATCCTTCTGCTATCGCTTCGGATCTTAACAGAGGTTGTTACAGCTCCACGCTTTTGGATTATTTCTGCGAAAAGTCCGCTTATCCAGATGACTATCTAAGTTCTGAATCTGAAGATGAGGTCACAGATGAAGAGTGCGATTTCATCCAGCTGGAAAATATCCCTAGTCTACGGCTGACCTTAGATGAGGAGGAAGATGGGTTTTGGACAGAGGCGCCCGGTCACGCCGAGGAGCTGGAGCGTGAAATAACAGACGCTATAGCCACGGTTACTTTTGCAGGAGAGAACGAAGAGTTGGAAAAGATCCGTAACTTTGACTGCAAATGTTACTCAAGAAGAAAAGAAAATTCTCTACTCTCAAGCAAATCGTGTAGCGGGAAACTCACTCCAGAACTCATGTACAAGCTACGGAGCGACTCATTAGCAGCAGAAAGAGAGTGGCAGGATATGAGGATTATCGGACATATGGAAGCAAACAGACGTTCTGTCGTCACTTCTGAGCTGACGACGTCCACGAAAAAGCCCCAGAAGAAGCGCAAGTTTGCCCGGACAAGCTTTTTCATAGGAGGCACGGAAGTCGGCAGAAGTACTTTCCTGTTCCTTATGGCGTAAGTAATGATTAATATTAAATACGCCTGTTTTAGTGTGCTTTTTGGTCGTGTTTGTGTTGTGAGTGCCTGTTTTGTTGAGCCATCACAAGCTAGCTAGCCACGTAGCGCCGCTAGCCCCGGCCGTGTCCCGCTCCTCCGCATTTTAAGTCTTAAATACGACGTAAACGTCAGAATGTGAATAATGCAGAATAAATGGCATCACAAACACGCTTGAAAGTTATGTTTTGATGTGCTGTTGTGGTCGTGTTTGTGTTGTGAGTGCCTGTTTTGTTGAGCCATCACAAGCTAGCTAGCCACGTAGCGCCGCTAGCCCCGGCCGTGTCCCGCTCCTCCGCATTTTAAGTCTTAAATACGACGTAAACGTCAGAATGTGAATAATGCAGAATAAATGGCATCACAAACACGCTTGAAAGTTATGTTTTGATGTGCTGTTGTGGTCGTGTTTGTGTTGTGAGTGCCTGTTTTGTTGAGCCATCACAAGCTAGCTAGCCACGTAGCGCCGCTAGCCCCGGCCGTGTCCCGCTCCTCCGCGTTTTAAGTCTTAAATACGACGTAAACGTCAGAATGTGAATAATGCAGAATAAAAGTGTAAAACATTATTTTGGTGATTTTCATGTTTTAATGATTAGAGTATAATTAACCATAAGCAACATCTGTTTTTTAGGTGAGCCTGCAGTTTGTAAATCAAGCTTCAGATCACTGTGGAAACAGCTTCTCCCACACATCAGAAGCTGCAGGCCACGCACAGATCTCTGTTGGCAGTGTCAGAGCAACAACGAGCAGCTGATACGAAGTGCAAATGTCCCAGATGAAAGAAAATCTGAAGTTGTCCAGAAGCAAGTGCATCATCTTGCCCTTGTGCAAAGTGAGAGGACTTTTTACAACACTTTGATTGCTGCCTGCAGACTGACAACAGAATCTAATGTGCTGTCTTTCGGACCCTCACCGCCAGCAAGCAAAGACATCAGGATGCATTACAGCTTCGACTTTGCACAGCAGGTACTACTAATAGTGCAAATGCAGAATAGCAATTATAGAGACATATACGTCTTAATCAAATGTCATATGTATTAATCTAATCTCCTTTCTCTCTCTCTGTCTACTACAGGTACACTTTCCCTCAAACCCTCTGCAGCCGGGGCCAATGTATTTCCTGACTCCACGAAAATGTGGCCTTTTTGGTGTCTCCTGTGAAGGGATGCAGAAGCAGGTCAATTTCCTGATTGACAAAGGCATGTCGTCAAGTAAGGGAAGCAATGAAGTCATAAGCTACATGCATCATTTCTTCAACAACTTCGGGGTTGGAGAAAAATACGTGGATCTTCATTGTGACAACTGCAGTGGCCAAAACAAAAACAATTTCATGTTGTGGTATGCTGCCTGGCGTGTTGGACACAAGCTTCACCACACAATGGACATCCACTTCCTCATTGCTGGCCACACGAAATTCTCCCCTGATTGTGGCTTTGGACTTATCAAGCAAGCATACATGAAGACCAGGGTTGACACTTTAGAAGACATCGCTGAGGTTAGTTTATGTTATTTGACTACTGTAATGTGTAAACATTAGCCTGGCAAAACTTCAGTGCTGCTCTCTGCTTAAGATATGTTTCTTCTGTTCTAATTTTTTTTTACATTGTCGCCCTTGTCATCAGGTAGTGGAAAACAGCTCTCCTGAGAGTCACCTCAATATCCCACAGCTTGTTGGAACAGCGGATGGCAAAGTGTTCGTCAAGAACTTCGACTGGCAGAAGCATCTGAGTCCCTTCTTCAGACGGCTTTCAAAGATCAAGAGCTATCAGCACTTCAGGTATTTATATTCAAACAAAAAAAAATAGTTAATGAGTGTTTCATGTGAAATAGTTAGCCATTTCTTAAATGTCCTGTTATTTGCTTACAGCTTTGATGCCAAGAGACCCGGTGTTGTGCTTGCAAAAAGTCACTGTGGAGCAGAACCAGTGGAATTTCAGCTACTACGCACTACAGCTGTTCCGCCTCCGGTTGACAATCTCCATGTCCTGGTCCCACCTGGATTGAACATTGACAGGCAGACCTACCTGCATGAAAAAATCAAGCCTTTCTGTGCTGACGAGGCAAAAGACATCACATGCCCAGCGCCGAGAGTCACAGCACAGAAGACGAATGTGCAAAAGAGGCTGCGGACGTAATTGGACTCTGATGGTGTACCTATGATGTCTATTATCTCATATGTTGCAGTTCGTATACCTGGCCCTGGCATCTGTTTATAAGAGTTCTTCTATTGAGGGTGTTTTTTAAACTTCCTATAAATTATCTGTCCTTTCCCCCTGTATCTACTGCGTTGTAACATTAAAGGCTATCTTATCTTATCTTTTCTTGTTTGTGTTGAATCATTCAGTGCACCATTGTTGGTGCACTGAATCACCTGTGAATTATGTTTACCGACAAATGCAATGAACCCTATTCTGATTCTGATTCTTTGATTCTATTCAGGGCCTTTTGTAATCCAAGTATTTCCGTTTTAATATAGTAACTTCTAATTCTGATTCAAGTCCAGTTACCATCAATAACAACACTCCTCTTGAGTCTTCAGTGACAGCTGTAGGGGAAGGTGGTGTCAGTGTGACAGGGGGGAGGGCTTATCTCAATGAGATGCAAATGAGCCCCCCTGTGACTCTGGGCTCACTCCGGTGAGAAACTTTGGAAGCCGTTTTCTCAGTGAATGGGTTTGAGAGTTGTATACATTCAAATGACCACAACTTACTCAAATATTATCAGATCTACATAAGTGAGACATCATTGGAAAGCTTTGAATTCACACTTTCAGAATATGTGAATAACTCAAAATGTCTCCGGGTAGACATGTAACTGGATTGGCCATGGTCAGTCACATATGCGCCAAACTAATTGAAAAACAGAAATTCTAATATATTATTCTGTTATTGCTCACTTCTTCGTTGCCTGTATACGAGGCCATGACAAACATCTCCCACAGGAGGTGCTTTTGAATGCCAGTTATCAGTCATTGGTTCAAACACTATCACCATATATTAGGGCTGGGTATTGCCAAGACCCTCCCGATACAATACGTCGTATTGTATCGGGAGGGTATACCATCGTAACCCACTGCTGTCTCTAAGCGGAAAACAAGCCTTGTCAACTATACTTTTGTATTTGGCAACGTTGTTTTCGTTTTGTGATTATACTGCACTATTTCATTAAAATAGAAGAGAATAAAACAAACAAAAAAGGTTCTTGAGCTTTTGGATCTGTTTTCTGTTCACAAGGGAGCTGCAGGGGGAGCTCTATCTCTAAGTTACTTAGTACTGCTTCAATTAATACCCTATGTATATGGCAGTATAATCACTCCTCGATTAAGTAGTTTGTTGCTTAAATCATTCTTAATGATGTAGACAGAATTCCCTAATTATGAATGTTGACAAGACCAAAGAGCTCGTCCTAAACCATGCTAACCCTCTCAGTCCTTCATCTCTGAGGTCATTGTGTGGTGAGGAGCTTCAAGTGTCTGGGAATTAACATTAATGACAAGCTTAATTTCACACAGAATGTGGATCAAATGTATATGATCAGAAAACTCTGTGGCTTTGGTGTGAGCTCACTTAATTTGGAAAGAGTTTAGTCAGCCTGATCCAAAGTGTCCTTGTTTTTAGCATGTCTGTTTGGCTAGCGGACAGTGGCAGACGAGAACAAGCGGAACAGAATTTTTAAAACTGCAGGGAAGATAATTGGCAAAGATCAGAAAATATTTTAGCTTCTTTACCAGTCAGCTGTGAACAGAATGGCCAAGTCTATCACCAGAGATGCTGTGCATCCTCTGCATGATGAGTTTAAGCTGATGCCATCAGGGCGTTGATGCAGAATGGCCTCAGTGACCAAGAATGCACAAAGGCTCATTTGTGCTAAACAGTCAGTTTATTAAAAAAGCACTGATGTATCTCTTTTATCTTTTAAACGCAGCAGACCTTTTATAATATGTATATATTGTGGCTCTTGATGGCCTGATTGTATGTGTTGTGTGATGGTGAACCAAAGACACATTTCCACTATACACTGGACAATACATTTAAAGTTAGGAACTTTGTTCATCATGATTATGATTTTGATCATTATGATTAAAAGTGTAGTTAGTATGAAGTGGTACCAGCCATTGTAAATACAGCGAGTCAGAGCTCACCCACAAACCCAATGCCTGTTCAATCACAGCCACTGAATAATGCCTTTGTGTCCACGGGCAAGACACTTCCGTAGCAACAGATTGGCATGTTTCCGCTAGTTTACAGAATTATAGCTTGGACTGTGAACTTATGCTTGAAATGTTTGAGATGTTTGAGTTTGAGAAAATAAAAATCTAAAAGTATGAAACTTATAAGAAGACACATTAAAGGGTTGTAAAATACAGACAATTTAAGAAGCATCAGGAGTCGCTGGTTCTCTCTTTCAAGAAAATAATAAGGGCACCGTCAGAAACAATTTAAATCTCTATTAGGGGATTTCTTTGACTGTTGTAAAATTGCAAAGAAGGTGTTTTTCATTTGGAGCTTTGTAAAAATTGGACAGCTCATAAAAGATTCAGATCAGAACAGTGGTGCATCAGGAAGACAGGGAACAGGAAGTGGCATTTATAGAGGAAGAAAAGCTTAAAGAATCAAAGCGAGCGATGGTTAATGAGGCTTATGGCCCGGACCCAATACAACCACTTTATAGAGCGTCATGCAATTTAAAGCAGGTTCCTTTACATTTCAAGTCAAGCAATGTTGTACGTCTTCAAATCCTGCTCAGGTTGAAAGACTGGTCAATATGGAATCAAAGTCTGTGCTTTTTGACTATTGAATATTGAGAATATGATCCATTTCGTTTCTGTTCAGACAACATTTGGAACTTTGGCAGTGAGTGGCAAATTATTGTTTGAGTAAATGGTGACACATCTAAAAAGTGAAAGATCTGCTACAGTCTAATAATAACAAGCAAGTTTGACATCTAAGAAGATAAACTTAAGTAAAGAGTTGCAGAAAACCAGATAAACAGCAGGAACTCTGCATTTATCACTGATACAGATTTTTAGATGACACACAGATGAACTCATTACCTTCTCTCCTTGAATAAGAAGTTTTTGAGTCTGTTTCTAGAGCTAACAATGGAGAAACTACTTTCAATTTCCATTTGACTGTATATAAAGTACATTTTAATGAGACAATTGCTCCACAGAAAAATGTTGTTTACTGTACAATTGTTACATCGGATGGGAAAATAAAAGTTCTTTGCACTTGACCCAACCATCAATGGTGACCTGTTTGAAAAAAGGTCAAATAAATAAATAAAATCCACGCTTGTTTTATTAATCCTGTTTAAAAAGAGCCCTGTCCCTCAGAAAACACATCTAAATGTCCTAGTTTTGTGACGTCAAAGATAAAGCTCTGCGATCACCTGTGCTGTTGTTTCATTCCATAAATCATCACCTCGTTCTGAGCATTTCTGCATCAAACCAGATTCATTAAAACATACTTACATTAGCATGTCAAGGGCAAGCTAGCGATTGTTTATTCCCCATGGTAAATCCCTCTGATCCCAGTAGATGGAGTGCTAACACATATCCTGATGAGGGAACGCCTTACTGAGATAATGTGAGCTTTTCAATACATACGGTACAATGTTTGAAGTTCTAAAACACGAGATGCCAAAGCAAACATACTCAAGAGCATGTTTGAAGGCCAATGGCAGCACAAATACTCCATCATGTGTTCTTTCATTTTTTATTTTACATCTATGGTATTATGAAAAACTTTGCAATAAAGACTTTGATAGAGAGTATTTTAACTAACTGTGTTTTGTTATTGGTTAGAAGAGTAGATGAAGAGGCTGATGGTTTTTCTGATTCGCTTTAGAAAGGGCTTGATATGTAAATGTAGCTGTAACATTTTGGTAGAAGGTGAGAAAGTGCATTTACATGAACCTGTCAAGAGGTGAACAGCGGAGAGGCTAAGGTAGCAGGGCCGTGATTGGTCGACAGTGACGGATGGGTGATAGGCTGAAGGAATTAAGTCTACGCATTAAGCTTAACGTCTTCCCGTTTTTATTCTAAATCTAGCACGCCACTCAGAATCTGTGCCATTCACTTTCATGTTTCAACATTAAAGTTCTCTCCTTGGACTTTTTCTAACATTACATCAGATTTGCCGCTGTAGAGGGATCTTTCTATTGATTTACACGGAGGCTTGTTCAAACGCTTGTAGGGACATTTGCCCTCATACACAGGGTTATTGGAGGGCGGAAAAGTAAATCCTCGCCTGAATGGGTCTTGGTTTTGAAATGAAATCTAAAGCGCGGCTGAAATTGGGGATGAAGACGATGAGTGGATTCAGCTGCAGTTCACCACCTGTTTTCAAAGCATAGAAGTGAAGCTTTGTTGTAAAACAAAGAAGAAGAACAGAACACGGAAAATACTTTGAAGCTGGAATTTTGCAGGTATGGCGTCAGATGAGACTTACCTTATTATTTAAAGATGACATACTTTAAAAATATCTAACCATGTTATATTGGTTACCCCTCATCATTTACTCACTCAAAGTTGTATTGAGAGTGATTCATGCATAGTTAAGTAATCTGTATAACCGACCTGAACTCGAGACACCATCGCTCTGAAAATTCCCAATTTCACTTAATATACACCCTTTTTTAAAATGAACGAAATGTAAAATAATGCTACTATCTAAATATTATTCTCTGATCTACTATATACCAGAGAAAAGGAACCGTACGTAAGCTTTCATTTCAGATTTCATAAACATGTCTCCGTGTCCCAAGTAACATGTATTTTTCATGATATAAACATTGGACATGATTTAGTGTTTTGGTTCTCAAGGCGATTATCCAATCAGAAAGCAGATTGAGCCTCCCATGACAACGCACTCACACCAAGAGCGACTTGAGCGACTTGAAGGAGTAGCTCCCATTCATTTCCGCTGTAGCCTCGCGGAGGGACTAGATTAGAAGAAGTGACGAGGAGCGTGGTGAGGTCCAGGAGTGCAGTAGAGTTTAACTGAATTCAACTTGATGCAAATTCAGAGCAATATCGCCAAGGTGACAGCCACCCACTCGGTGACCGCCCCTTTGACAGACACTTGCCCCTTTGATAACTTCCTGTAGAGAGCTGGCGACACCACGAGAGCGAACAAGGCTCAGGGAGGCAGGTTTGTCGCTGCTGGTGTGAGAGCAGTGTTAGTCTTTCATTTGGGTTGCCAGTTTCTACGACTAAATCCAGCTGGTTTAAATAAAGCCCAGCACCTGCAGCCAAACATGAATCAGTGCCAGTCCAGCCCGTGAAACACTTGGATGTGCCTCTGTCTGCAGGTTAAGGCTCTGGCAACACAGGTTCAGTTGTGGTTGTAGTTCCTTTTTTTTGAACCATTGCAGGTTGACCACAGCCACAGTCAGTCACAGATGCTGACAGATCGTACAGCTCTGCATTGTCCTGCACTGAATAGGACAGTGGCACTGAGATAGTACAAGGCCTATAGTGATAGACCTACAGTATCTCATATCTAACACAGGACTAACTCTGGACCCGCCCAGGACTAACCCGGGCCTAACACAGGACTAACCCAGGACTAACACAGGACTAACCCAGGACTAACCCAGGACTAACCCAGGCCTAACACAGGACTAACCCTGGACCATCCCAGGCCTTAACCAGGACTAACCCAGGCCTAAACCAGGACTAACACAGGACTAACCCAGGACTAACCCAAGACTAACCCAGGCCTAAACCAGGACTAACCCTGGACCATCCCAGGCCTTAACCAGGACTAACCCAGGCCTAAACCAGGCCTAAACCAGGACTAACCCAGGACTAACACAGGACTAACACAGGACTAACCCAGGACTAAGGCAGGACTAACCCAGGCCTAACACAGGACTAACACAGGCCTAACACAGGACTAACACAGGACTAACACAAGACTAACACAGGACTAACCCAGGACTAACCCAGGACTAACACAGGACTAACACAGGACTAACACAGGACTAACACAGGACTAACACAGGACTAAGGCAGGACTAACCCAGGCCTAACACAGGACTAACACAGGACTAACACAAGACTAACACAGGACTAACCCAGGACTAACCCAGGACTAACCCAGGACTAACCCAGGACTAACACAGGACTAACACAGGACTAACACAGGACTAACACAGGACTAAGGCAGGACTAACCCAGGCCTAACACAGGCCTAACACAGGACTAACACAGGACTAACACAAGACTAACACAGGACTAACCCAGGACTAACCCAGGACTAACACAGGACTAACACAGGACTAACACAGGACTAAGGCAGGACTAACACAGGACTAACCCAGGCCTTAACCAGGACTAACACAGGCCTAACACAGGACTAACCCAGGCATTAACCAGGACTAACCCAGGACTAACACAGGACTAACACAGGACTAACACAGGACTAACACAGGACTAACCCAGGACTAACACAGGACTAACCCAGGCCTTAACCAGGACTAACCCAGGACTAACACAGGACTAACACAGGACTAACCCAGGACTAACACAGGACTAACACAGGACTAACACAGGACTAACACAGGACTAATACAGGACTAACACAGGACTAACACAGGCCTAACATAGGACTAACACAGGACTAACACAGGACTAACACAGGACTAACACAGGACTAACCCAGGACTAACACAGGACTAACACAGGACTAACACAGGACTAACACAGGACTAACACAGGACTAACACAGGACTAACACAGGACTAACCCAGGCCTTAACCAGGACTAACCCAGGACTAACACAGGACTAACACAGGACTAACCCAGGACTAACACAGGACTAACACAGGACTAACACAGGACTAACACAGGCCTAACCCAGGACTAACACAGGACTAACACAGGACTAACACAGGACTAACCCAGGACTAACACAGGACTAACACAGGACTAACACAGGACTAACACAGGCCTAACCCAGGACTAACACAGGACTAACACAGGACTAACACAGGACTAACACAGGACTAACCCAGGACTAACACAGGACAAACCGAATCACAGCAGATCAGAGGTGTGTAGAGTAGCCAAAATTGTACAAAATAATAGTAACGTTGCTTTAAAATTACATTACTCAAGTTCAAAGTAGTAGTCTAAGAAATTTAAGAATAAGAAAACTGTAATTGTAGACAAACCACAACAACAAAATCATATTCATAACTTGAAGTTGATGTAATTGGAATGACGAAACTTTGAATAATTCACAAAATATGATATTTTCAAAAGATAGACCCAAAAATGACTTTTTCTAAAGGAGCAGTGCTAGAAACACAAATGTTCAAATCATTTAATATGGTCAAAATGAAGCTTTTGTCTCTCAAAGCCAGTTAAAAACCCAGCTAACAGTAAAACCTCTTACTCAAATGAATACCACTCTGCATCTGAGTGCTTGCTCTACAAAGGTGGTTGGCAAGAAGAAAACAGCCAGTAGAGAGAATCCGTTTATCTTATCTTACCCAGACCACTTCACTGCTCTTTGCTGTATGACCTCTGACCTCTGAGGCCCTGAGAAATAGATGGCCTCTTCCCATAAGCCTTTGCAGGGTTGGAAAACTTGTTGGAAAACATTTTCATTTTGTATTGAGATTAAGGAAGTATTTGGTAGCTCGATATAGATTTTTTTTTTTTTTTTAAGGCAACAAATCATCATGCAAAATGGACTTTCTTCAGCCTCATCAAAAACACCAGGAGTTGTATTTAGCTTCATTCACACTTGTTTATAAAGGTCCTCTCCCCTCAAAACACTCTGTTCCAAAGTGTCCCGATACGTTTCTTCAAAGGTGGAAATCTGGAGATCTCCTGTGTTTTTAAATCCATAAACAGTTGCACTCAATCTGAACATTAATACATTAATACATTAATACATTAATCTGCCGGGGCCCTAACTCTGCCGAGTCACATTATGTGACTCGGCAGAGTTAGGGCCCCGGCAGAAATTTTCTGCCGGGGCCCTAACTCAATTCCTGAGGTTCGGAAGCGACTGAATGTCATGTGTGCTTTTAGAAGACATATTCTTTTAAGTTCTAATACAGATGGCTTCGTGGGCTCGTTCCACATTCTGAGCTTTGTCTGCACCAAAGAGAGAAAAGTGCAAACACTCGGCACTTGGAAAAACAGACCGACTCGAGAGGAGCAGGTGTGTCATTGGCCTGATTTACACGAAGCTGCTTTTGGAGGCTTTTGTTTGTTTTAGACTTCGACAAACTTTATCGATGCACAAGGGAAATTACCGGGTCACAGAAGCTGAAATGAGTATACTGTAGTAGAGTATACACTGAATCCTGACCAAGTACATAAGATGGGCATGAAAGAGAAATAAAATGGTAGCATAAGTACAACACAAGGCTAAAGCTAAAGTTGGTTATACTTCAAATGTAAATGGAATACAGCCACAACTTTTTGTAAGTGCTAAAAAAAAAAACTATACTAAAAAAACAGCTTTATATCAACATTTTAGCTGTTTATGTTAATTCAAAGGAATACATTGTAAATCATCCAAAAATGTGCCTTGATGTCTATGTTAAATTTGTTCTTTGTGTCATTAGACATCATGTTATTTATGTAAAAAGCACATATTCTGCATTATTTGTGTTTACCTTACCTTTACCTTTATAGGTTTTAGGGAAAAGAAATGTATGAAGTCTCTACTGATAGCACAGATTACTTTATATTTACGAGGCGTTCCCGCATCATCTTTGGTGTTAGCATGTAAATGTTAAATGTTTAAGTAAATTAACAAAAAATCTTAAAATGGTTAAAAGCTCCTAAAAGCTATCTTGCATATATATTAAAAGTCAACATTTCATTAATATATTTATAGTGGGTAAATAACTGTTAAAGGAGCACTATGTGACTTTTGTGGTGGAGCTTGTGCCTGTGGTCCTTGGAGATGACAATACGGCATTAAACTCAATAGAAGTGACACCAACAGGCCAGGTTACGGGTCAGATCTGTGAAGGGGCAAGCCCAGTCCCAGTGAGATTGCAGTGTTTGTTTTAGAGCAATAAAAACACCTGTTATTGAATACATTTCATACAGTGGAACAAGCTGTAATATCTCCATAGATACACGTGACTGATCCCCATTCACAAAGGTTACATAGTACACCTTTAACTACTCCAATCAATCCTATTTAGATAAGATATACATTTTTTACTTGAAGTTTCTGGGTGTAGCCTATTTCTGCTGACTGTTAGAGATAAATGTTTGTTTTATATAGTTATACTTATTATGCAGGACTTTGAAAACTGTCTTGTTAATAAAAAGTGCTATACAAATAAACTATAATTGGATTGGAGACAATACAACACAACAAGACAAATGCAAGACAAAAGGCTCTGATGGGGCGTTTAAGAAGGACGAGTGTTTGTGGGACAGTGGAGAAACCAATCATTGCGCCATTGATTTTCCTCCCGAGCAACCGAAACAATTACAAGTCCATGAACACACCAAGCCGGGCGCGAGGCGTTTAAAGACGTTTAGAGAAACAGGGATGCTCCATTGATCGGAGCCATTCCAACACACTGGCAAACACTTAGCATTAGAAGGTGCTAAATTGCTCTTGTCCACGCCACGGTGATGCATCGTGGGTAAGTGATAATCAAAAGTGACAGGGCTAAAGACAGCCGTGGCACTGCAAAAGGCGAGACGGGGGCGGAAGATTAAACTGGATTAAGAAATAGTGTTTGAAAAGAAGAGTGTGTGTTCTGGTGTGGAGTTCTATTTGTCAGATCTCCACTTGTGATTCTGCAACTTTTCAAGCCCAGCGTTAACTTGGAAAAGAATGTGTGGTTTTCAAAGCGTGAAAATGATCATCAGGACCTCCGAATGAAAAAAGCAATGAGGGAAGTCTAATGCCATACTGTGGAACATTCCAGACAAAGGTCAGTTCTATTCATATATGTGTTTTGCTTGACCAAAAATACATTATATATACCGTAGTCATCGTTTGAAGCATTTAAAGAATAAGAATTACTTATTTACACAGACATAGTAATTCATTCGAGGAAACGTCTAAAATGGACTGTGATAATTTATTTTGAAATACAAATAAAATACTACACACTTTAATCTTAATCCTAACAATTCACTGCTATGAGTTTATACGAGTTTTTAACAACTTTCAGAGACGAGAAAAATGCTCTAGAAATGGATGCAGACAGCACACAGAGGTCTCATTTTGACCATAAACGCTGAATTTACGATATTTCTGCTCGCGAAAATACAACTGATTCAAGTGTACGGTGACGTTCTGATTAGATTTGACTTAGCGTCTGACTGATTCTTCGGCGCCAGCTTAACCAAACCGCACCGCCGCCACCGCCCAATTAAATACGCACAAATACACAGCCAGTTTCCCTAACGATATAAGACCACGGCGGCATTCTGAATTGACATTTCTCTTCTCTCAGGACTACAGCTTTTCTAGGTTAGTGACAGTGACAAATTACCTCCTCTGAGCCAAGAGACGCTCAAATCCTCAACATTATTAATAAACCTCTCATCCCACGAGATGCTCCTCTTACACCCAAAGACCCTCGCCCGCTCCCATAGCTCACTCGCTAATTGATTCTTTTAATTTTGTCTAATTATTTTGTATAAGTTAATTCAATTGCGCACTTGCCATTTTTGGAACAGCCCTAACAGCGTGTGGGGGGGAAGGGGGGAAAACGGCAAACTAGTTAATTTCATGGTTTAACGTTACAAAGCTAATTAACTGGAATTAATTGATCATTTAGTGCTAATTGATTGTAGTTAGTTAATACGATGCGATGCCAGTGGAGGGATTGTGTCGTGAGCGCGGTGCAGATGACGATGTAGGTGTTTTGAGTCTAACTAGGTCTTCACAAAGCGTTCCATCAATCATAGCAAATAAACCTCTTCATTAAAAGGAAAGTGGTGATATTAAAACCATAACAGTGCATTAAAAGCATGTCTTGATTGAAATGAGACATATTATGCTTATTTTTTTCACTCAGGATTGAACTGTAACATAAGTAGATCATCCTTTCACGTGTTGTTCATTGCAAACCACAGTAAGTCCCTCCTCTTCGTTCATTGTAACATTTCACCATAGCAAACAGAGGATTGCCATTACCGTATTTTCCGGACTATAAGTCGCACCAGCCAAAAAATGCATAATAGAAAGGAAAAAACATGCAAGTTGCACTGGAGTATGAAATAAGGTTGCAAGTGTGAAAATAACAAATAATATTACATATAAGTTGCTCCGGAGTATAAGTATATAAGTATAAATATGAGTATAAGTCACACCCCGGCCAAAACTATGAAAAAAGGTGCAACTTATAGTCCGGAAAATACGGTATTAGTTTTTTAAAGTGGCTATGTGACATTCTACAGCCTCACATGTATTACTTGGTGTCTTAATTTTTCAAATAATTGCAACTAAGGACAGGGATGTGGGCGGGGATAGGGTGTAGGCAAAAACAGGGATTTTCTGAACATTCGACCCTCAGCTGCAGGACATTACAGGACATTGCAGGATTGCTCAAATATGCAAGAATCAAGCAAAATGCATACGTAAACTCATTATCAGGAAACACAGTTTAGGTTAAAAGCTCAATAAAGTTGATTTTGCATACGGTGTGAGAAGGGACAAAACAGCAAATTCTAGCATTTACAACAATATTTTGGGTTTTGTTTGTACCCATTAAAATACTACATTTTTCATAAAACATTTAAAGTTAAAGTGCCTTTGTTGTCTCTTGTCCTCTGCATTTAAGTTGATGGGAGAAACTGGAACACGGCAGAAACCCACCCACAGGAACACAGGGAGAAACACCTACACTCTGCACAGAAAGGTGGTCACATCAGGCATCAAGAGCACAAACACAGACTTAAGTACAGTATATATATTGTGTCAAATACAGACATGAAGACACGGCAAAGAATGAAGTGTTCAAACAATGTGTATGAATAACCAAGGCACTTGCTGTATTTAACCCACTACAGAACAATCCATATACAACGTCCGTTAAGACTCAGTTGTGACTCGATTTGCATTCATTGCACTTAAAATATACATACTTTTCCAGACTTTTAAACAGCTGTCAGTCAAAGTCTACTTGTCGAGTTGAATTCTGCCGGGCTTTGGTCCTGTTGAGCCTAACGTTTAAGGCCCGATTACAGCTCTGAAATCAACTAATCACTGAGCGAGGGGCGGGGTTTAGAGGTATAGTGGTATAGTATTCAATCCTTTGCTTCTGCAGTCCAGTTTCGCAAGGACAAGAAAAGTTATAATGTCCCTTGTGGATCGATAAAGTTTGTCGAACATGCCATGCTACTTGATTTGAAATGACAAAATGAACAGATACATTTCTCGGATTGAGTCTGCCTTGAACTGATATGATCAAATACATTCCAGGGAATCTTCTCCATACTGTTTCTATACATGGAACAAAAAACGAAAAAAACACAAGTCTAGGCCACCCAATTTAATCCCTCCCTTGGCCCGAAGAACTCCAATGTGTCCAGTGTAGATCTTGTCCGTGATTGTCAGCCTTCCATTTCGGCCTCACCATTTATTTCCTCAAATTGGACTTTTTCGAGGGAAGACGGCACGATATATAGAAGGAGGAAAAGGCTGGAGATTGTGGGGTTTCAGAGGAGATGATGACGGAGCTTAAGTTTGTGTTGCACCAAAGAGCAGAGACAGAGAAAGTAGATAGGACTTGGGTGGAGATTGCTGGCGTCTATTGCAGTGTGGTCGGAAATTGCACCGCGGGGGGACAGAGCGAATCTTCTGCATCTATCTGGAAACCCCCACAAATGTTCGGATATTTTAACTTTTTGAAACTTGATGATTTGGTTGTGAATAAACGTAGAAATGCCTGAGGAATCAACGGCTGTATGCAATGGCAGAGGCAAAATATATAGAGTTGCTTAGTTAGAATAACACAATAAAGCTCAAGTATTTAATTCAAGTATTATATAAAAGTTATGATGTGTTGCTTGGATGCAGTGAACTTACTTAGATGTACGTTGAGTTTATGGTTGCTTGAGAATTGAAATTGTATTGTGATAAGATTAGAAAATGTGTCTTTGTAGAGTTACGTTTCTTTACACGACACATAGTAACCTCAATTTACTTTTTTGACCATGTTATGTCATTGTTTCCTAATCAAACACATACCTGGAGTTATATTTAGCTTAATTCAGGCTTGTTTTAATGTCTTGTTTATGAGGTTGTCTCCCTATGAGGCTCAGAAAACTCTCTCAAATTCCCAAAAATGTGACTAGAAAGGTAAAAATCCAGAGATCTTCTGTGCAGTTTTATACCTAATACACAAATCATCATCAGACTTGTTCTGAGGATTACTGCCTCAAATCGCGTTCACTACTGCGTGCCTGCATTAGCATATCAGGGGCGAGCTAGCTTTTGTTTATCTCCCCATGGTAATTCCCTCTGCTGCCTGTAGATAGAGTCCTAACACCAAATCCCAAAGAGGAATGATGTGTGGTTTTCAATCAATACATTATGTTCTAAAATATGTGGTCTGCTGCATTAACCACTCAACCACCGGGCCTTTACTTTTAAGAGTGATGAGAATAACATCATTACATATACAGTAGTTATTATGATCTGAGACAGTCGTGGGTCAATACAAGAAAAAAGGCTGACTTCTGGCTGAAACACTACTTAATCTTGTGTGTATCACCGTTTAAGAAAAAAAACTGGGACCATCGTAGTAAATGACATCTTGACTGACTGTGGATAAAGATTATTCAAACTGTTAAATACAAATGTTAATTACAACTTTGAGAGCTGGAAAAAATTATATCAGTTGTGTGAAAAGCTCTTAAAAGTTGTTGTGTCTGTAAACTGTCTTCTGAGCTAATTACAGTACGTGTTTACTCTGACCTGTGCTCTTACATTTTGCACATCACATACGCAGTGGTATACGTTATTCCGCGGTGACAGCATCCCGGTGTCACCTTGACGACGGTTGCTGTGTGATGGAGTGTGCTGTTGAGTGGACTGGACGTGTGATACCGACACAGCAGAGAGAACATATTGGGACCCCACTGTTCCACGCACAATCCAATAACTTTAATAACTGGAGAAAACATCAGGGGGCAGTCTATTATACTGCACGGGTCACACGGTCGGGATGGTCATGCTCAAGCTGGCCACTAAATTTTGATGGTAACGGGTTATGTTCATGTGACAAAACACTTTTAAATGGTTGATTTTGAATGTTAAAGTGACAGGTCAGACTAATGATTGAACTAAAATGCAGTTAAAGGTTGAATGGACATTTTTTTCTGGCCCAAATCTGAGTCTCATTTCCTCGTGGCGTGGACTGCCGATTAATCCTGCCACGTATCAATCATAGAACTCACCTACCGCTCACCTGCAGCCGCGTGCGGCTCGTCCCCATGAGCAGCACGTTTCCGCGTGTCTAAGCGCATTGATCTATCATAATATAGTTCCCTCAGTGTACGGGACAAAATTAAGACGGAGAAAGACAGTTCGAGCTGACTCAGAAGAGATGGAAATCTACGGGAGACGAGAGATGCGATGTGATCCGTCGCGCTAATAAACAAACACACGTGTGTGTTGTATCAAACTTCCTTTAAGTTATCTATGTTCTTTTCCTCTGTACCTCTACCTGCGTTGCAACAATGAAATTTCCCCATGTGTGGACAATAAAGGATTATCTTATCTTATCTTATCAGTCCGCACAGGGGGAGTGCGCATGCGCACTTCCGCCTGAGTTCTCAAATTGCCGAAAAATCGTCCATAACACCTTTAAGATAAATGTATTATCACAGAATAGCCATTATTTTAGGTTTCAAATGTTACTTTCTGGTTGTGATTGATGACATCACACTAGGAAATTCCCCAGGAAACACTGGGCAAAAACTCATGTAATGTCACAGTTTGTTTTATTTGACGAATTACACTCTCAGAAACGTTGTTTATTTTGTAAATTATGCATAAACTTTGACTGGAATGAGTGTCGCTTGTGTGATTATAAACATGACTCATTTTTGTTTCGGATGTGAACGAAACATGTTCATATCAAATATAGCTTTTACAGGTAACAATTGTAATGTTTACTCTTGCAAAACATTGGCCATGATGGTCAAGTTGTTTTGGTTCTCAAGACATTTATCCAATCAGAAAGCAGAATGTATTACTTACCACCCAGGCTACATACTGTACCTTTAACCGCTCTTTTAACCTGATGTATGGTTCATATTTCTGCACATCACACACACAAATCTATACATCATTATTCAAGCACTGAAAATGTTCCCTTGTTTTCTGTATAAACATTGTAGGTTGTTTCCAAAAGTAGTTCTAATTTAAAGGACACATAGACTTTTTTTGTGTTGTTATTGTCCTTTAAACATGCCGTTGAGTACCTTAACATTTTCTTAACATAGATAATGTAAGCATGAGTATGGTGACACCTCGTGTATTTTTATCGACGCAACAGTCTGGGAAACATCGAGTGTTTTCTAAATAAAGCTAAATAAATCATGGGTAAAAGCTAAAAATATAAGGTAAAATGTGTAGTGCCTGGTGTGGACAAACATGATCGTGGGATGGACAAAGCGGTGAGATGGAGGAGTATAATTATGCACAAAGAACAGGGGCATTGATTTAAACCGAGGAAGTGTTCGATCATCTGGCTGACGTGATCGTAAACTCAAGAGATGAATGAGAGTATGTTTGACAAACTGCCCATTCTAAGAGCAAAAAGTAAAACGCATCAAACAGCAAACCACAAGTTTGTTTACATGTTGTCTCTTTCAACCCACACATACTGTAGATATTCATTGTATTGGTTCAAAAGTACAGCAATGTAACGAGGCATAGACCTATAGAATCCATATACCCGTATTTTCCTGACTATAAGTTGCACCGTTTTTCATAGTTTTGGCCAGGGTGCGACTTATATTCATACTTATATACTTATACTCCGGAGCAACTTATATGTGATATTATTTGTTATTTTCACACTTCCAACCTTATTTCATACTAGTGCAACTTATATATGTTTTTTTCTTCTCTATTATGCATTTTTTGGCTGGTGTGACTTATACTCCAGTGCGACTTATAGTCCAGAAAATACGGTATGAAAAATTTTGTCAATCTGATATTGGTTCAAGATATCGATGAAGAGTTGATTCATTAATGCAAAAAAAAAAAAAAAAAATTAGGCTGCAGGCTTTCAAAACATCTGATATTGCTGACTTTTAGCTTATCTTGCACAGAAAAGGAAACTCCCACAAACTGCCATGATCGTAATAAATGTATTGCGTACATTTTGATGAGTGAGGTGAAGAAACTGAAGACATTTATATTTTTTAGCTTATTTAGGTCACTTTATGTCTACAGGTTGGTATGGGATATTGACAAATCCTCAAAACCAAGAAGTCATGGTTGAAAAAGCCTTATTTGTGCATCAAAATCTGGCGGAAAATAAATAAATACAAAAGTAAATAGGTGAAAGTATGTGTATAAGTTGGAATTTCACATATTAATACAGTATTTTATCTTTCAAATCCATCTATCTTTCAATGTCCCTTTCTGGTATGCAAGATCCTAATTGTGATTCATCTAAAAGCTTAAATTATATCCTAAGATGCATCAATATAAGGTTTATTGACATTGCTAATGAACAGAAATACTTTTACTGTTGTCCAACTAGACCATTTAATTTAATTAGTCAAACCACAAGCAAAACTCAGTCGATAGTCAATACCCCGCGCAGCAGCTCCTCCGTCCAAAAATCTATGCGGGAATAAAAATTGTGTATTGCTCTGTTCATAACCTGTTACTCGTTACACCAGGCATGTCTAAACTACGGCCCGGGGGCCGAATGCGGGCCTCAGACCAATTTTTTTTCCTGCAAAGTTGGTCCAAACAACAGAAAGTAGTACTTTTTACTGTAAAAAAATAAAATATTCAAGCATTTTGATGTTATACCAACCTAATATTAATATTCCAAGTCTTATTAAAGGTGTATAGGCTCATCAAAATAATGTCAAATGCAACATTTTGAATGATTCACTTCACAAATTCAACATTGTCAGGTTGTTTGTGACCCTCTGATCCGTATAAGTTTCAAAATGCGGCCCACGATGAAAAAAGTTCAGACACCCCTGCGTTGCACTTAGCGCTTCACAGAGAGCCCAGGCATTTATTTATACTCCAATGGATACACAAACAGATTCAATTCAATTTTGGGTGGTTTTAGGCTGACACTTTGTCAGAGTCGTTTTTTATCACTTTGAAGCCCATGGATCGGCTGCAGAAATGCCTAATAAAAATCAAGTAGAAAGAATCTAGAATAACAAAAGGTTCAAGCGTACAGTGAAGTAATATTAAAGGTGGTGAATGGCGCTTTTTTTTAACAGTGTTTAGTATTGTAAGTAAATTATGATTTTACACTTTGTTAATCGTAAACAACATTATTGATCTAAAACGGGTAGAAAAGTGTCCATTGACTTTCTGTTCAAAACTGCAGGACTGATAAGCTCCGCCTCTTTGTCGTCACATTTCACCGTAACAAGCAGCAAATTATCCTTTACGTGTTTTTATGTTAGAAAAGTGGCTACGGGACAAATTAGAACCCAACATATGTCTGCACTAAGTTCTAAGATATGGGTAGGGATAGGGAATTTTAGGAATAGGAATTTTCAATTGCAAAACAATACTCAAACTTGCATGAATACATCCAAATATGTAAACAGAGGAATCAAATATTGAGAAAACACTGTTGTAAAAAGGTTGAAAAATCTTTGAAGTTGTTTTTTTGCGCAATACGTCCCCTTAAAAAATGTACCGATCTGATCTGTTTCTGACCTGGGCTCATCACCACCATTGACACTGAAAGCGAAATTACAAATGGCTCATTACAAAATCGTGCCATTATAGAATTGATTTAGCAAGTCATGAAGTAATTGCCTGACTATTGGCCTGACTGCACTGCTGTGCTATCCGCATGCTAAGTTTGGGACTGGGCGATGTGGCCTGTTGCCGCATGTCGACCATCATAGGACTGTAAGTTTTGATCAAATTAACAACAGAACACGAGGGCCTTTTTTCCTGGCAATTTATCTAAAATTAAGATTGTTATCAAATGTAACCACACACAGCCAAGCACTCCATTTTGAGCTGTTATTAACTACGTTCACACTGCAGGTCATTTCCGATTTTTTTGCCCATATGTGACCTGTATCAGATTTTTTTCAGGGCAGTGTGAACAGCACAAATCCCTGTACCAGTATCTGTACTTTTAGAATGCGACTGGAGTCTGACCTAAACATCATCAATAGGCAACATATTCCAAGATAAATGTCACAATTCTGAGTCAAGGCATCAGAAAACAACAGAGAAAGCGGAGAAAAATGGCAGACAAACAAGCCAAAAATCAGAATTGGGCCTCCTACGCTGCAGTGTGAACGTAGCCTTAGTCTATTAGTTGTATTTTTATTGACTTGAATCATGGACACATGGTGGACAGTCAAATGTTTTTGTGCAATTTCATGTGAACTGTTTGTGCACCTGTCTTTTGGTAGGGGTGTGCAAACACAATGTAATTACCGTATTTTTTACACTGTAAGGCGCACTGGATTATAAGGCGCACTGTCAACAAATGGTCTATTTTCCATCATTTTTCATATATAAGGCGCACCGGTCTATAAGGCGCATTAAGCGAAACAAAACAAGTACCACACAAAATCGCTTCGAGGTCAGTAAGCACACCCAGAATAAATCCATATATAAGGCGCACTGGATTATAAGGCGCACTGTCATTTTTTGAGAAAATTAAAGGCTTTTAAGTGCACCTTATAGTGCAGAAAATATTGTAAACCATATATAAACCATGCTATAAGCTCGAAATAACCCACTCAAACAATAACAAACCCCACACACTCACATTGTTATATCACATAGTAGAAAAAAGCTTCAGTTGTAGTCATCTGGACTCAGTTAGACAAAATAGACGTTTCGACTCTCATCCAAGAGTCAATGTCAATAAAATAATTTAGATCGAGAACTCCGATATTAATACTGTTCTGTGGTAAGACCCGCCCATTGGGCGGAGCCTTCCTGAAGTAGAAAGAGTTGTTTGTTTCAACAGAAACTCCCCCCTTGTATCTACCGAGCTAGCCTATTCAGAATTTTAATGGGCTATTAGAATCCTCTTTGTCTTTGTGAGACCCTGGCTCAACCACCCTGAGTACCTGATTAGCATCTAAATGTCCTGGTCCTGGTCTTCTACCTTTCCAGGGGTTCAGTATTCCATTATAGATACCAAGAAAATTGAATCTTAGCCCTCCATTTCTGTTTAGAGAAGGTCTTTCTTTTTTAACAAAAATAGCTTCCTTGACTCCTCTTTCAAACCATCTTTTCTCCCTGCTTAAAACCTTCACCTCACCGTCTTCAAACGAGTGATTAGAGGCTTCAAGATGGAGATGCACGGCGCTCTGTGGTCCTGAACTTGTATTTCTTCTGTGCTGATAGAGCCTCTTGTGTAGAGGCTGTTTCGTCTCACCTATGTACCGTTCTTTACAGCTTTCTTCACTGCATTGGATCGAATAAACTACATTGCTCTGTTTTTGAGTCGGCAACTTGTCCTTAGGGTGAACCAGTTTTTGTCTTAAAGTGTTTCCTGGTTTAAAATAAACAGGGACTTCGTGTTGTCTAAAGATTATCTGCAGTTTTTCCGACAGGCCAGACACATAAGGGATAGAAACACCCTTCCTTCTCTGTTCAGTTTCCCTTTTGTCCTGCTTCTTGGTTCTCTTCACTCTGTTGAGAGCCCAAGCGGGGTAACCACAGGCTGAGAGGGCATTTCGGACATGTTTTTCCTCTTTCTTCTTGCCCTCTGAGCTGGTGGGCACACCTTGAGCTCTGTGTTGTAAGGTTCTGATTACACCCAGCTTGTGCTGTAGTGGGTGGTTGGAACCAAAGAGCAGATACTGGTCCGTGTGTGTAGGTTTCCTATATACTTCTATTTGGAGTTTCCCGTCCTCTCCTCTGATCGTGGAACAATCAAGAAAGGCCAAGCGATTCTCCTTAGCGTCTTCTCTTGTAAACCTGATATGTGGGTCCACAGCATTGATGTGATCAGAGAAGGTTTCCAGCTCTTGTTTCTTGATTGTTACAAAAGTATCATCGACATAGCGAAGCCACAGTTTTGGGGCTATGCCTGAGAATGAGGCCAGTGCCTTCTTCTCAAAGTGCTCCATGTACAGGTTGGCCACTATGGGAGAGACGGGCGAGCCCATGGCACAGCCATGAATCTGTCTGTAAAATTGTCCCCGGAATTGAAAGTAAGTGGTGTTCAGACAGATGTCCAACAGTTTACATATGTGATCAGGTGTCAGTTTGGTCCTTTCCTGTAGGGTGGTGTCTTCCTGCAGTCTGATCCTCACTGCTGCTACTGCATCAGAGGTCGGGATGCAGGTGAACAGGGACACAACATCATATGAAACCATGAGGTCATCTGGGTCCAGTTGGAGATGTTTCACTTTATCCACAAAGTTGAAGTGGAACATCTCCAACTGGACCCAGATGACCTCATGGTTTCATATGATGTTGTGTCCCTGTTCACCTGCATCCCGACCTCTGATGCAGTAGCAGCAGTGAGGAGCAGGCTGCAGGAAGACACCACCCTACAGGAAAGGACCAAACTGACACCTGAACACATATGCAAACTGTTGGACATCTGTCTGAACACCACTTACTTTCAATTCCGGGGACAATTTTACAGACAGATTCATGGCTGTGCCATGGGCTCGCCCGTCTCTCCCATAGTGGCCAACCTGTACATGGAGCACTTTGAGAAGAAGGCACTGGCCTCTTTCTCAGGCATAGCCCCAAAACTGTGGCTTCGCTATGTCGATGATACTTTTGTAACAATCAAGAAACAAGAGTTGGAAACCTTCTCTGATCACATCAATGCTGTGGACCCACATATCAGGTTTACAAGAGAAGACGCTAAGGAGAATCGCTTGGCCTTTCTTGATTGTTCCACGATCAGAGGAGAGGACGGGAAACTCCAAATAGAAGTATATAGGAAACCTACACACACGGACCAGTATCTGCTCTTTGGTTCCAACCACCCACTACAGCACAAGCTGGGTGTGATCAGAACCTTACAACACAGAGCTCAAGGTGTGCCCACCAGCTCAGAGGGCAAGAAGAAAGAGGAAAAACATGTCCGAAATGCCCTCTCAGCCTGTGGTTACCCCGCTTGGGCTCTCAACAGAGTGAAGAGAACCAAGAAGCAGGACAAAAGGGAAACTGAACAGAGAAAGAAGGGTGTTTCTATCCCTTATGTGTCTGGCCTGTCGGAAAAACTGCAGAGAATTTTTAGACAACACGAAGTCCCTGTTTATTTTAAACCAGGAAACACTTTAAGACAAAAACTGGTTCATCCTAAGGACAAGTTGCCGACTCAAAAACAGAGCAATGTAGTTTATTTGATCCAATGCAGTGAAGAAAGCTGTAAAGAACGGTACATAGGTGAGACGAAACAGCCTCTACACAAGAGGCTCTATCAGCACAGAAGAAATACTAGTTCAGGACCACAGAGCGCCGTGCATCTCCATCTTGAAGCCTCTAATCACTCGTTTGAAGACGGTGAGGTGAAGGTTTTAAGCAGGGAGAAAAGATGGTTTGAAAGAGGAGTTAAGGAAGCTATTTTTGTTAAAAAAGAAAGACCTTCTCTAAACAGAAATGGAGGGCTAAGATTCAATCTTCCTGGTATCTATAATGGAATACTGAACCCCTGGAAAGGTAGAGGACCAGGACCAGGGCATTTAGATGCT
The DNA here is from genome assembly GCF_026437365.1 of Eucyclogobius newberryi. Lineage (NCBI taxonomy): Eukaryota > Metazoa > Chordata > Actinopteri > Gobiiformes > Gobiidae > Eucyclogobius > Eucyclogobius newberryi. The sequence goes on from NW_027315823.1 coordinate 12,745,146, forward strand.
AATCAGGTACTCAGGGTGGTTGAGCCAGGGTGTCACAAAGACAAAGAGGATTCTAATAGGCCATTAAAATTCTGAATAGGCTAGCTCGGTAGATACAAGGGGGGAGTTTCTGTTGAAACAAACAACTCTTTCTACTTCAGGAAGGCTCCTCCCAATGGGCGGGTCTTACCACAGAACAGTATTAATATCGGAGTTCTCGATCTAAATTCTTTTATTGACAATGACTCTTGGATGAGAGTCGAAACGTCTACTTTTTCAAACTGAGTCCAGATGACTACAACTGAAGCTTTTTCTACTATGGAACACGCCTGGACGAATGAGGGATTACACCGACATTGTTATATCACGTCATCATTTAGCCTGTCTCCATCTGTTGACGACTTCTTGGGCAAGTACATAATTTTTTTTAAACGTTACTCTTATCAGAAGAAAATTGCGTAAAACAAATGCATATAGACACATTGTTCCATCACAGCCCAAGCCCTTGATCCCTGGCACATTGATGAACACTCCAAACGCCTCTAAGAGCAGATTATGGGGCAGTGGGCAGCGGAGAGGAAAGGTTGTTTGGAACGTGCAAAGATTTCCAAAGGTTAATCGAATCCTCAGCTTGTTGTGTGTGTTTAAATCTATCATAAATGCACAAAAGAGCCTGCATTTTAATCCCGTCAGTCAAAGCAGTTTTCTAAATGCAAAACAGCGGCGTTGGAAGTTCATCTTTTGCTTTGAGGCAGAGATAAATTGATAGTTGGCTTGTAAAATGAGTTGCTTTGAGGCATCTTTATCCACTAAACTGTGACCCAAGTATTTATCCATCTTTGTGCAGGGAAAATTAGAATAAAAGCAAAATCTATTTCTGTGCTTCTGAAGTGTAATGGACCATGGGGAAAGAAGGCAAATTTATTCAAAAGTCAAAGCCAAGCATGCCAAGTGGAATTAATATTAAAAGGGAAGATTTTGACGTGAGCATGCTGCTAAAAGCAATAGACAAAAAGGGCGACATTGTGCGATAATTATATGCTTGATTTTAAAATGATCCATGTTAGTAGATATGTAACGCTACAGTTGTCAAAATAATGAATGTGTTTGTGATTTTTTTGGTTACTTTGTATTTGTACCTTCTTCAGCTTTAGTGTATGCATTTAAAACATTTAAAATGAACTTTAAGCGGTGTATTTTGAGTACTATTGGGAATACAATTGGGAAAACTATGTAAAAGAATGAAAAAAAAATGTGTGTGTGTGTGTGTGTGTGTGTGCGTGCGTGCGTGCGTCTGTGTGTGTGTGTGTGTGTGTGTGTGTGTGCGTGCGTGTGTGTCTGTGTGTGTCTGTGTGTGTGTGTGTGTGTGTGTGTGATTTATCTTGGAGTTTTGTTGTTTGAAATATTTGTAATTATGTCGATGTATGTTAAAGTGCCAGGGTTGTAATATAAGTTTAAAGTGCTAAAAACTGCACTCCAGCATGCACATGTTAATCATTGCTTCAGGCAGAAGTCACAAAAAGGTTAATATGTGTTCAAATATATTTTTGTAACACCCGAAATCACAAGAGCAGTTGCCCCGAAGGACGACAGTTGTTGCTCTTGCTGTCAGTGAGTGAGATGTGTTGCCCAGAGACACAACAACTGGCCCAGTGGTAATAGCTACAGTAGTTAAAATGCCAATAAATTTTACTTCCTGAGCATATAAGGTGGAGGACATTCCACAACTGTTACCTAGCAACCAAATGGTAAACAAGGGACGTTATCCATATAAATTACACAATAGTTATTAGTTAAATCAAAAAGATTTGACCAAAAAAAAAAATAATGTATGTATATAATTTTAACTTTTAGTTTTAATTGTTTCTTCACAAACTGCAACTTGACTGATGTGAATCTATGATCAATATTGACCACAGGTTCTATCTAAAGTCATAATTAGAAAAACATGTGAACCTGTAATATGCACTTCTCTGATGACAATGATGAAAATAGAGTGTTTATTTTACCATTATTATTATTATTAGTAGTATTATCTTGTCTTACTCTAGCTGTTTTTATTTTATTTTATTATTTTATTTTATATTTTATCTTTAGTTTTCCCCTCCAGTCCTTATTAAGAAATGAGAGGTTTTGTCTATAGGATTTTTTGTTTATAAGAGTTTTGTTTATAAGAGTTCTTCTATTAAGAGTGTTTTTTAAACTTCCTATAAGTTATCTGTCCTTTTCCTCTGTATCTACCTGCGTTGCAACAATGAAATTTCCCCATGTGTGGACAATAAAGGAATATCTTATCTTATCTTATCTTATCATCTAAAATATAGAAAACATTTAACATAATAAACAGCTAAGCTCAAATGTCAACCACAGCATTCTCCAGGAAAAAAAATGCTATCAGTCACACAGCAGCAGCTCCACTATTCCCCCTCTACGTGCAGTCATTTCTCTTTAAAAGCTGTCATTAGCAGAGAATAACTGTGTTTTGTCCTTTAAGTGGCACCTTGGATCTATGCGGCGCTGTCAACGTGATAATAGGCATCTCCTGTAACAATGGTCTGTGGCTCAACGGAACAGTTTGACAAACACTGTGGTGGGAACATGCAAACAGATGTGACCTTAACCAGGCGACAGGATGAGTGTTTTTAACGAGGTTTTAGAGAAAGAAGCCACTCGAGTGTTCATTTACAAAGGTCAAGCTGTCTGTGTTTATTGGATCCTGTGATTTGAATAAAAAGGGTGTTTGACGTACTTGTGCATAACAGGTGTTGGTGGTTATTCATTGAAACATACTCTCAAATAAAAGGGCATACTGGTATATATGAGAAAATATTGTTCCTACAGGATACTTTAAAGGCGCTCTACCCTATTGTTGCTGTCTTCAAGGAGAGCTACCTTTTAAAAAAGTCTTTGAACGTCCCTGTGACTAGTACATTTGTATTTTAGGGGCGTTTGAAGCGTCTGCCGTCTCCCCCTGCTGTGTCTGGGCAGAAAATCAGCTTTTACAACTGTTGCCGACATCGGCACAATCCATTTTTGTATATTTGGGGACGTTAAATGTTTTTGTATGTGCTTATACTAACTTTTTTTTAAAATAATAACTAAGAAATGCTTTTTGGTCTGTTCTGTGTTTTCACAAGGGGGCTGCAGGGGGAGCTCTTCCACCAAATGTATTTAGTTGCTTTAAAAACGTGAAAAACAGAACCTTCATTTTAAATTGTTTGCTGTCATCCAAACTTTTTTTTCAAACCACTTTAAGAGGAATTTCCCATTACGCAACTGCTAACAATACCTAGCGAGCTAACAGCACCACAGCGTTACTTCCTGGATCGCAGCCGATAAAAATGCTTTTTAATGGTATGCCGACAGCATACAGCAGGGTGCTTTTGAAACCCATCCCTCCTGTGAAGAGTTCACATGTCAGTAATGTGTCAGTGTGAAGAATGCGTTTGGATACGTCTCTGGCATTCATAGTTTGAAAACAGTAAATAATGTAGCCCCTTTAAAAGCCTTTATACAAAGCAACCTAAATGCAAAAGTCTATAGAAGTCACCAAACTTGTACAAAAGCTAGTGAATAACTCACTCATCCAAATATTGAAATAAACACTACATTGTAATTTGAATTGTAATGGACATATCGTTTAATCATGTGATTCGTTTTGGGGGCACAGCATGAGTTTCTTTGTTTTTGCTCAATGTTGTGTGGGTACAAGTTTGTCCCAAAAATGATAACATATGGTCAATTGGTGGAAAAAATTGCTTCTTTTGGGTTCAAATCGGTCAGAAATTGGTGTAGTTTTTGTTTTTGCTTCTGCAGCCCTCAACCTGTGCCTGAGGGCAGCCTGTCATGGGCAGTGGGTTATCGCAGTGCAGCACCTGGGGACCCGTCTCTATCTTGGTCAGGAGTAGCTGGAGGAATAACCTGCTTTATTTTGTATGTTTTGGTTGCTAGGGAAAATGTAGTTCCTGCATCACTGCGCACCCTGGAACGGCCCCACTGCGCACTAGATTTAATTCTGTTCCCTTTTGAGTCAATCTTGTTCACATGAACAGCTAATCATTCACTCCAAATAACTATATTCTTATGGGCTTTAAGTGAACAGAGCCCTGTGGACGTGCAGACGGACTCTTTGCTGGTGCCATAATACGAGGTGGTCTTTGTTCACTTGTGGTTAAACGATGTGTGATCGCTGCTAGCCATCTGGGTGTCCTAAACAGAAATGCTCAGTGGTGCCCTCATGCCCCCAACCCACTTTGAATGTGTAAAAAAAATATGTTTATTACAATATAATATATATGTTTTGTATAAATGTTATTTTATAAATACTGCATACATTACATTATGTATTCTGAGGAGCCCTGCAGTCCCTAGATGTCCCTGCTCCGCCCCTGCTCCAGCGTCACCAGAAGCACTTCTGCTCTTCTGCAGAACAGATCGAGGCTTTAGAAAGCACTACAGACTGCAAACTATTGACATTTGTCAAAGAAGTTGAACCACTTTGGTGGTGTCAGCTCCGTGGTTTGCTGCACCAGGTGGACGCATCGCACGTCTTGTTTCGTTCTCTCTTTTTCATAGTTTCTAATTGAATATGAGGCCAATTCTCATCATCTAAAGACCGTTTAGTTGCTTTGATTTTCTTGTTGACTTCTGTTAGTTAGGGCTTTACAAAAATAAATGGATTTGAACATAGGGAGAATATTCACATGTAAAGTAGACACAAGAAGCCCCATCCACACCATTCAATCTTAACCCAGGCCCGTCTCGTTATCGTCCACCACACTTCCACGTGCTCAGGTCGCCTCCGGTGCAGTCATAAGCAAATTAGAAGATTGAATCAAACTTTGTCTTTTCACACTTTCCTTATTCCCACTGGCTGTGTTATAATGAAATTACAAATGTGCCTGACTTATTAATATTTCATCATCTTATACCTGTGTTAGCTTAATAACCCAGTGAGGTGACCATCTCCCTCTGCGCTGTCAAACCAATGAATATTTAAACACCACATATCTCTGCTACAACCGATACAGACCTGGGTCAGTGCGCTAACAGGGGGCTGGAAAAAACATTCATTGCATTATGGGCGTGTGTGTGTGTGTGTGTGTGTATGTGTGAGAGAGACAGGTGAGAGGTCAAAGGTCAGCAAACAGGAAGTGATTTACGCAGCCAATCTGTGAAATGACAACAGTAATTTTCCGGATGCGCGCACACAGACACACCCCCCCAGGCAGAGCAGCGGAGGCACGAGGAGAGGTGAGAACTGTGAGAGAATTTTAATGAATAATGACAAGTTACGAAATACAACGGGTGTGATTGATAGGAAGTGAGAAATATAGTCATATGTGTTACGCTGTTCAAAACAGTATGAATGATGTTTTTGTTTTTTTGAATCTAAGTTTATGTAGTAGTTATAGTCTTCTTTTTAACACTGTACGCTCACCATTATATTGGCATTATACTTTTACGAAGAAGGTGTATTGGGGCCACTTATAGATAAAAGCAAAGCAAATTTTCTAGTTTAAATGCACAAATCTGAAAGAAAATGTCAGATTTTGACTTGGCACATAGAGACTTGGAACCACAAACTAGATCTAAACCTTTGTGTGCCTTTTGCCTCTGTTAAACTACAATTATATAGTTTATGGCTGGCGTTTTTGACAATGTGTGCTGTTCTTTGGACTTGGATGAGACGTTTGATGGTCGTCGCTGCTGTGGGAGATCTACACTTGGAACAAAATGGGACTAAATCTTATCAAGTTGAAAGAAGCTCATGGAGATTGGCCGCTTCCAAACTGTGTCTGCTGTTGTGTGAACATTTGACACTAAATGCACTGCACTGTATTGCCACAATAACAAGACATTACCCACACACACAACAGTTTAGACCAATGTTAGCTTGTGTCCTGTAATAATGTGAAAGCCCAAAACAAAGAACTGATGAGGATCATTTCCTGCTCCAGCCTCTGCTGCTCTGGGCTGTGGGAATAATAATAAAAAAGAAGCAAATAAATGAGAAAAAAGTGGCAAATGACCATGTTTTTTCTCACTAGCAAATTTGCATGTTCCAAAACTTGTAAATGTGTGTATTTTTTTTTATCTTGATCCTAATATTCCTGTGTAGTCTGTGTCTTAAAGGACGTTTATTATCTATTATTTGTAGTGTTTTTATCTCATGTTTTAGAATTTAAAATACTGAATGCGTACTTTACTTTATATCTGTGAGAAATCTGTTTGAATCTACTTCGCAACGAAAGCAAACTAAATGACAAAGTGGAGATAAACAAAAGCTAGCTTCCCCGACATGCAAATATTAGCAGCAATGGACTGATTGACTCTGATTGATTCATGGACTTAAAAACAGCACAGAAGATCTCGAGCTCTGGCTTCGAGCTCGGAAATTTTGAGCTGAGTATTTCCAGAGGCTCAGAGGGGAGAGGACTTTAACAGGATTATGATTATGAATGAATGTGAATGAAGCTAAAACAACTCCAGCTTTGTTTTTACTGAGAGTGCACGCCTGACTGACAATAATGTACATTTTCAGTAGTTAAATTATGTGTCCTCATTAATTCATGAATAATACTTTGCACAATGGCTTCACTGTGCAAATGTACTTCCCCCGGATTATAACTGTTTGCATAGAATAGAAATGCTAACTTGACTAAAATAATACGACTCATAAAACATAAACAGCGTTGCCCTTTACTTGCACAGAAAGCTCCTATAGACATTGAATAGGTTAGATAAACACACATTGACAGTGCTAATGAGAGGAGCTGCTAACAGGATAAACACTGACTACCCACAATCCTCCGGGGCGTCGGATGACCTTTACAACTTCACAGCTGCAGTCTTGTGGAAACTCGCTGTGCGCTGTTTAATGATATAATAGTCGTGTACAATAAATATAGAACAAAACGATGAATTATAATGAGGAAAAGCGCGTCAGTCAAGTCAAGTTTGTGAATTTAACAAAGCAAAACACAATCTAAATACAGTCCATAAATGTTTGACCTGATTATTTATATTAGTGATCAGGTAAATTATTCGATTATTTGATTTACCGTACCACAAATTCTGCACATCAGCAATAGATATTTGGCCAACCTCCCATTTAAAGAGACATCTAGGACTGTATGGACCAACAATACTATATTTGAATAAGTTACAATTATTTTGGTAACACTTTAAAATAGGGTTCCTTAGTAAACTATTTATAAGGTGTTAATAAGCACTATATATAAGCACTTATAAGGCATTTGCAAGCATTTTTTACCTGGTTATTGAAAACCTCTTATTGAAAAACATCTTATTAATTCTCTTGTTTTTTTATGTAATGGTTAGATGCTTATTGACATTTATAAAGTGCAATACGCCATCTGCCAATGTCAGTAATTGTATAAGTGCTTATAATCAAATAACTAGTACTTATTAACGACTTTTAATTATATTGATACGGAGCTTTATTTTGAAGCGTAACCACTATTTCTAATTTATTGCATTTATTCGTTTATTTTGTATTTATACCCAATTGGTCTTGTATTTTGTATGTATTTTATGTATGTTATTCATCAATAACAATAGACTGCTTCAGGTCCTGCAGAAGTGGTTCCAATTTACAGGATAATTTAATAATGAACCATTATTCAAACCATTTATCACAGGACTAGTTAGGACTGAGTGCTTTTTCACTTTGTATGCAGAAGGCTTTATTCACCACAATTTGTTTGACCCTCACTCTGGCAACCATTCCATTTCATTTGAAGCTACAAGTGTTTTTAGCCTTGAAATCTTGTTGTATAAGAGTAAAATGTACGAATGAATAATGTATTTTTTTTTCAATGCCTTTGCTAACTTTTCTTTATAAATCACTTGTGAGATTAAAGGGTATTAATTGTGCAAAATGTATTTTTATAAGCTTTTAAACATGTTACAAGAATGTTCCATGCTAAAAGTTTTATTTCTACTCATTCCTGCATGTTTGAGTCTTGTATTGTCCCAGAGGCAATCAAGGCAATACAATAGAACATGACCCTATGTTACAAGTCTATTTAATTTTTTCGAAATGTATCCAAATAAGCCTGTTTTTCCCTCACTTCTGCTACTGAAGCTTGACCTGAAGTCACGGTGACTTTTAGAGGCCATTGAGCAGTACTGCGGGAAGTTCGATGTTTGTTAAATCTTCTTTTAGAGGTCTTCACATGCGTTCTGAGGACCACACAGCCTCAAACCCATGGATCTCTGCTCAAACCACGCTGAAGAAACCTGTGTGGGAATCTAGGATGGTTACAGGTTGTGCAAACTATCTTTTAGAGAAGTGTCTGTAGCCTAGGCTCTGTTCCTGTTTCTAATGATTAGACTTTAGTTTGAAATACAGGCAGTCTTTTAATAACATAGAGCACTAATATGTGTAATAAATGAATCTGTGAAGTGAGACCATTCAATCCATCCAGCAGAGATAACAGGCAAGGGAGTTTAGATCAGTAAGGTAGGCATTTGCCCTTCCTGAGAGCGGGTTTTCTGGTAATCAGACAAGTTCTCAAGGGCAAAACCGTGTGAATCGTTGCTTCGTTCGTCAAATACAGACCACATTGCACTGGAGTCGGTGTCACAGGCAGTCGGCAAGTAACCAGACCAGTCAGCGTAAACCCGCCATCAGACATTTTTTAAACCCATGCAGATCCCTCCATTGCGGACCAGCACATGTTTTGGTTCCGCTATGGGACGTCGCTTCTCTATGTCTGCCAAACGAATAGTTACTGTATATGTATTGAACCCTGAACACCTCTCATGCCGGGTGCACACCTAATGCGAGGCGGGTTTGGTACAGATTTTCAGCAGTTTGGTTGCTGATTGCCTGTTACACCACCTACAGTGCGCTGTATATGCTGAACGCAGCACAGATTCACGTGATTTCGGTTCTTTGACATGCTGTAGACTGGGACAAGAGCGGTCTTAGTGTCTGTGTCTAAAGTCCATGCAAGTCTCGGTCCAAGCAACGACTCCAAAATGTTTTCAGGCATTAAAACACCTAAACCATGCCCTGTAGGTCAAATCCTCCAGTTAAGGTTGTCCTGACCAAGCCTATCTCAAGCTCTGGAGATGGATCCCCAGCGACCACTGCTCCTGACAGGTTGCTCCAGCAGCATTGAAGGATGGGCCAAACCTAGAGGACACATTTCCCTATGGGGACAATAAAGTCCTAATCATAATCCATATATTCATTGACACACACACACACACACACACAAATATTTCCACTCCCGACCTCCATCTCTCCATCCCCCTCAGGCTCTTTCTCCCGTGGTGTCTGTCCTGACGGTTTGCTGTGACCCCTGGCTGTGGCGTGAGCTGCTAAATGCTAACCTGATCAGTCAGGATGGATTGGGCCTGTCCGGGGCAATTGACATAAGTGATAAATGATTCTATCCAATTACATGGCTGCTGACAGATTAGCGCCGCTGTAGTCTGCAACGAGTCACAAGAATCCACAGAAGGATGCGTTGTGTTTTGTTTTGAACGTACAAGCAAGATACTAAAAAGTGATACTGACTTGAGTGAACGGTTGGCAGTTTATTTTGCATTTTACGTCCCCGATATTATATTTATGGTTATTTTTTTCTGTCCTGCCGCGTAATGAGCAGTTCTGTTCCACAACACGTTTAAGGGAGGTTCTTCTCGAGCATTAAATCATTTTAAATAGTTTGCATGTACTACAGAGCGACATCACTCCGTAGCTCATTCACTTCAAATTTGGCACGTAAAAAAAAATTAATTGCCTCTATATAAAGTGAGTTTATTAATTGTGTAACCGTCCCATCTTGTCAGGATTTTTTTTTTTAACAATAAGGCGATCACACCTCAGGACATCAAACTGAGACGCTCTTTCACGCTCATCCTCGCCTAAATCACCCATCTCCGTTGGTAATGAAGACATAACACTCACAGATTCATTCAAATCTGTCTCGACGCTCACATCAATAACACACAAAAATGGAAACAGCATGCAAACAAAATCTATACAAAAGCCAATAAAAGACAGTTTTATCTCAAACAACATTCCACGACTCAATCTTCAGTGCACAGTCCAGCTATAATATTTCAACACAATTTTGAAATCTATAAAAAAGCCAAAAAAGACACGACGTTCTTCTGCAGTTCTATACAGCCATTATGGAAAGTATCCTCACCTTAACAATAATAGTGCGGTACGGTCATTTGGACTCATGTAAAGGCTCAAATCATCTAAAGTCACTGGGCACACTCACCCTCCTATTGACTCACCGAGCTACAGGTCCATCACATCCAAATCAGTCACATTCGAAAACAGTTTCCCCGCAGCCATTCTGACTTCAAACCGATCCCTTAAGAAACTACTTTGTCTATTTACTTGTTTGGTACTTATATTGTATGTGTGGCCAATTGGTTTTACTTGCAGCTTAATCCCACGACCCCAAGAGTCCTGGTGCATAACAGATGGAGAGATAAAAGTTGAATTTTAGTTAAGACTGTACACATTCTTATTCTTTATGCCAACACCTAAAAATACCCCAAAAATTAAACACAACTTAATAGATTTTTTTTTAGATTTTTTTGTTTTGTTGAGTTTGAAAAAAAATTCCAGAACGGATTTTGGTAGTTTTTACTTTAGTTTATTCATACTTACAACCTATATGACCTTTTATAGCAAACAAATTCAAAATAGCCAAAAATAGCCAAAAAGAACACATTATCCCCCGCCCTCTCCCTGTCTCTGACTCAAGTAACTCATTCCAAAAGTCACACCACAGGGCATTTTAGTGGTTTTGCTAAAAATACAACAAAAATTAAACACAACTTAATAGATTTTTTGCATTTTGTTGAAATTTAAATTAAAATTTGTTGATTGTTTTTACTCTGGACAGCTCACTTATTTTATACAACCTGTGTCACTGACAAGCCAACACATGATTTAGCAAAAACAATTCAAAATAGCCACAAATAGAACAATTATTTTTGAAAAAGCTCTCATTTCCCCACAGCAGCGACGTTGAACACATTATCCCCGCCCTCTCCCTGTCGCCCCTCAATTATCACCTCGTGGATCGGAATAACAATACGTATAATCCATTACGCTGCTATGTAAATGTCCCCGCGAGCCTTCAGTTATGGATGCCCCGCTCCGTCCTGTTTTGAATGCGCTGTCATACATTTATCGGATTGAGCGATCGGCTGTCACGCCGCCCCGTGATTGGTCGACAGGTGGTGATAACCTCATTCTATATTCGCGGCAGCCCTGAAACCTTTGACAAATGCGTCTCATGAATTCAGTCGGGGTGTAGGTGCTTGACAGGTCGGGCATAATGCACTGAAAATACACTGTAGAGTTTAGAGTCGATAGCATTTGCACAAGATGGGGGGCTGATGATCTGAGAGTTTATAATTTGGGCCAGACTGTGTATGAATATGTGGGTGAATGGGTGGAAGGCTCTTTCATTAATAATATGCAACACTGTTTTTATGACAGAGTGCACTGAGGAGTGAAGCTGTTTAGATAAGGCTTAAAATAATTGCTGATAAACTGCAGTTTCAAGGCTAGTGAAGGCAATATGGTTTACAACAATTTAAAAAATGTATGTCGACCCAATAGTTGAATATAAATGTTATAAACTTTTTACACTGAATTATATTATGCTGATCTAAGTAAATAATTATATATTTAAAGTAGACATATTATTCTTTATTCAAATTATTATTGTTATATTGTTGAATCCGACTCTTTATGGCATTTCACTGTTTTATTGTTGAAAAATGGCTATATGGCATTTTTAAACACAAAAATGGGGGGCGGGGTTAAGAGATATAAGCATAAGTTGCAGGACAATACAGGATTACTCAAACATGCAGGAATCAATTAAATTACAACTATGAGTAAACTAATGTGAACACCATTATAACATGACTAAAAGCTCATACTTAAACACTTTAAAATATGTTAATTTATTATCCATTCAACTTCTTCCACTTATTGGAGATCGGGTTGCGGAGGCAGCGCTCTGAACAGGGACTCCCAGAATTTCCTTGCCTCAGACACTTCCTCCTGCTCTTCCGGGGGACCCTAAGACATAGTCCCTCCAGGGTCTCCTAGGTCTTCCCCGGGGCCTCCTCCAGGTGGGACGTGCCTGGAACATCTCCTCAGGGAAACAAGCGTCCAGATGCACGAGCCACCTCAGCTCGCTCCTCTTGACCTAGAGGAGCAGTGGCTCTACTCCAAGCTCCTTCTGTGTGACTGAGTTTCTCAAAAGATATTGATATTGATATTAAAAGATATTTTAATGGTTTTGTAATGGCCATAAACTCATAGCTCTTGCTTGTTTGAATATACTCTGTCCATGAACGAGTGCTTTGGTAGAGATCAACGAGAATGTTTTCCTACCTTTGTTTGCCATTTCTTCACCCTTTTGTGTTTATTTCCTCCCTTTAAACAAGTCTATTATTTATTTCTTTGTTTCAATGCAGAATTATGATTTATTCTTAATACTTTTGTGCAAGATCAAAGAGCAGACTGCCCTTGGCCACAGTTGTAAGGGCGGCGGAGGAAATCAAAATATCTAATGTAAATGGAAGCAGTGTTGGTAAGAATTTTTTGAAATTGTATTTAGTTATAAAATACTGAATACCCGCATTAAGACAGATTCTGTTCCATGGCCCAGACACGGTATTCTGAATACTTAGAATACTTTCACATCAAATTGGATTAAAAGAGCTTTGTTTTTATACATTTATTTGTCACTGATTTGAGAAGAAGAAATAAATTGCACACACTAAACCTAAATTGTGTGATCAAACACCTCAACGTGTTCCTTTGATATTAGGAAAGTCACTTTTTTTTGGCAACCTTGCACTGTTTGATGTACAGATTATTGTATTGCTTTAATAATATGAGGACATTCTTATAATGAGCCTGATTCATGTCAAACCTGCACACAGTACCAGTCTGAACTGTGCCACACTGGTTCAGCTGTTTGTTGTAAATGTGTGTTGAAGGAGTGACGTTTGATTGTGGTGTCTTTTAACTTATTACCGGTAATACAGTTTTTAATGATGATGATTCTGAATACCGCCAAGTACATATGCCTATATTTACTTATTTCTCATCACAGAAACACAATATTATTTTATTATTTATACAATCCTGATCCATAATACAAAATGTATTATTATGATTATTCCAGGCTATAGAATAATGAAATTCTTTAAATAGGTTAAATTTAAGTCAGATTTCCTAAGAAAGTTTTAGAATCTGATGGATAAATTAAACTGTTAAAAAGGTGCATGTTTATATCATATTTTTCAGCATAATGGGAAAAATGATATAAAATAATATTGAGGATATAACAAGAAATGCCCTTGGGCCTTGGCCGTGTGTATTTGGCTGGTGTCCTTACCGTACCTATTACAAACCAACTCTCTAACGCATTCACTGTATTTATTAGATTGCAGTATGTCTTTGCCCTTCGCTATATTGCCCCTCACAAGGATAGTATCATTAAATTACATCAAATTGTCACAGTCGAGCAGTTATTTGTATGCACTGTACAATATCGCTCAATTTGCATGCTATCTTACTTCATGAAAACTGATAAACTGATCAAGTGTGATATTTCAAAATTTTTGCCATATTTTGGTGGTTGTTACTGCAAATCCACAGATGTAAAATGTATTATTTGTTGGATACCTTTTGGCTTCGGCAAAAATAGCAACATGAACAGAGTCGACTGCCTGGGACTGGGCTGAAATAACTGTTGGATATTTACAAAATGGAAAAAATGAAAAATTTACGACTACACTGGGACAGACATGTACACAGGGGAACATATGACTGACTGATGTTATGATTATTTTCTGGTTTAGTCTTTGGGCTGTTTTACTTCATTTTGTCTTTTCACTTGCTGGTCTTGTTGTGTTTTTTTTCTTTGGTTAAATAAAAAAGTGAGGCGCAATAGACCCTGGCAAGTAGAAACAATGGAAAAACATACCGTCTCACTACACTATCAACAGAATATTGTGACAAGCAGTGTTCAAAATGATTCGTTGAAATCAGAGTGAGGAGTTTGACGGCGACAGACAGGAATGAAACGTGGCAGGGAAGCTATTGTCGAACGAGCTCTCACAGCTGACCAGTACATTGCGGAGCGGCTTGGAGTCATTATAGAGTAAACAGGAAACTACTGCAGCTTTATTTCACTTCTCAATGTAAAATGCACTGGGTTTGGATAGAGTTAGACGCATTATGCACTGTAAATACAATATTTTTGGTCCGTACTTCAATAAACAGGACACCGCTGATGCTAACGTGCTCAAGCATAGTTTTGCCTAGCATGTCGGCTAAACATATACCGTATTTTCCGGACTATAAATTGCACCGGAGTGTACGTCGCACTAGCTAAAAAATGCATAATAGAGAAGAAAAAATATGTATATAAGCACTGGAGTATGAAATGCGGTTGCAAGTGTGAAAATAACAAATAATATCTCATATACGTTGCTCTGGAGTATAAGTATATAAGTATAAATATAAGGATAAGTCGCACCCCGGCCAAAACTATGAAAAAAGGTTCGACTTATAGTCCAGAAAATACGGTACGTTAGCATCAAGAGTTTGGAGAGAAATTATGATCTGCTTTTTCACAATCGCTATTGTCAATGAACAATTCACAAACTAGGAACTCGCTGAGCCTGAGTTCTGTCTTGACCGATCATCTCGCTCTGGTGTGTAGCAGTGTGTCGGAAGCTAGACCTTGGGGGCCCGCTTTAGATCCCTTAAACAGGCCGGTACGGTTCACTTAAGACTTACCGATCCGGTCCAAAGTGAACCAGTGGAAACATGGCTATAGGGGCCCTCACACAGTAGTTAAAAGTGTCTCGTTGTGTGTTTTGTTTATATTATTTCTATGTTATTTAGTTAACAATTTTTTAATTCACGCCTTATTATTTTGTATTTGTTGTGTTTTGCGATCATATTGTTGTTTCATGTTGCACCTTATCACAGAAGAAAGAAAGTTCATAGTTTGTGAATCTGATTCTGAACGCTTTGGACTCCATATTCCAGTCTCTAATTTATGATGGACATTAAATCCTTGGCTATTTAACAAAAGAACTGCATCAAAGGCTTTTCTGTCTAATAACAGCTAATAACCCGTTCAGAACCATTACCAGATTCTTCATGCGGATTGTTTGAAAAGACAAGAGCAGTGAGAGTAGAGAAACCGCTGCCATTTCTAAATTTTTAATATATTTTTACGGCCCATTTATCTGAAGAGCCTAATGAAAGGCCCACAGTTGTCAACATCCATTTTATCTAATGGAGTCTCTAATACACTCAGAAATCACTGTTCTGCGCGAGCACTTTTAACGACGCAGATGTAATTATGGACAATTAGTCTCCAATTAGACACACTTAAAATTTTTGTGCAATACTCTCCCAGTTTTCACCAGATTCTGCCAACGTTTTGTCGGAAATACATTCTTGCAATACACCTAAATGTATTTGAAACATTTACAGTATGTACAATTATATACAACCCAGTGTATGCGTTAGTTTCCTTTGTGCAAAACACCCACAATGCAGTATCCAATGACTGATAAATGAGGCACGTGGCATCAAAATGTATTATAAACTGACAGCAACTATTACATTACAATATGCGTTTGTGACTTTCAAACAATGAAACTTGCACTGTACGTATCTACCATCTAATCCTTTATGTTCCAACAGAAGACTACACTGTCCTTTGTGCCCTCAGGTGTACCAGGATGTGACAAATCCTCTGGGACACTCAACCCTACCCGCACATGCTTATTCTGTATTAAAATAAACGATATAAGATCAGATAAGAAAACCTGTATTAGTAGTACAAAAGGTCAACTGGAACATTTTGCCCTATTGTGCAACACTTTGATTTTCATTTGGGCTCATATTTATAATTTATACATTGCTCTTTCCTATTCAGTATTAAAATAAAGAAACTATAATAGATATAAGATCCGATAAGAAAACCTTTATTTGTAGCACAATGGGAAACTGTAGTGTGTTTTACCCTATTGTGCAACATCTTGATTTTCATTTGGGCAAATTTTTTTGATTTTGTTACTCATTCCTATTCAGTATTAAAATAATCCAACTATATTGCTATAAGATCAGATAAGAAAAGCTTTATTAGTAGCACAAAAGGGAAACTGGAACATTTTACCCAATTGTGCAAAACTTTGATTTTCATTTGGGCTCATATTTATGATTCATACAAAGCCTAACATAACTCTTTTCTACTTTTATTTTAGCAGCAATAGACACATTTGACAATAATCGTGCACAGTGTATACAATCAGGAGATGTGTTTTCTTTAGCATTTTTCAACTACGCAACCTTGGCAAAAACCCTATGGTGCAACATCGTCTCTCTTTCCTATTCAGTATCACAATAATCAAACAGATCAATAAATATAAGCTCAAATAAGAAAACCCTTATTTATAGCATAATAGGAAACTGTAGCGACTTTATTTTCATTTGGGCTAATTTTTCTGATTTATACAAAGCCTAACGTTATTCTTTCCCATTCAGCATTAAAACAATCAAACTATATTAGATAAGATAAGAAAACCTTTATTAGTAACACAAAAGGGAAACTAATGTTTTCCCCTATTTTGCAGCAACTTTTTCATTTGGGTTAGGGTTAACCCAAAACATTTGCTCTTTCCTACTTTTATTTTGGCAGCAATAGACACAATACAATAATCATAATTGTTATGATCATCTATTTTGAAGGTGCACAATGTATACAATCTTGTAACTTGGCAATATTGTAACTATAAATTGATGTTTCATTCTCCTATATCACGTTTTGTAATTGTGAACTCGAACAATGGAGCTTACATGTATCTACATTCCTACAGTGAAACCTCATCCTACACTGTCCCTTGTGCCCTCAGGTGTCCCAGGATGTGATAAAACCCCACGCTGTCATACTTTTAATGATGTCTGCTCCTCTGGGACGCTAAATCCAGCCAAAACGCCCTCACGTCCCCTCTGCATGCTAGCAGGTGTATTCTGGGTCATGGTATAATGTACGGCGGTAGGTCTCATTATAGTTTAACGCTGGATATCCGGCTCTGCTCTGAGTTGTCAATCACGTGGAGCCAGGGATAGAGACGTCTGCTCCTGCCAATGCACATTTTAAACGCTTTGTTTTTGGAAAGCAGCTACTTGGATTTATTTTTGCCAATTTTCTTTGTAATTTTCCTATTAGTTATCACTTTTAATATTTTGTAGGGGAATGGAGATGGACATTCCACGGCCAGATAACAGAAAATCTCTCTTTGAACATTGGGGTTTTTTCGTTCTCCGTCTCCCTCACCGCAGGGGAGCCGCTGTGACTTTTCTGCTAACAGATCTTCTTCTCCCCACAGTCTTACAGGAAGACGCCCCGATGAACTATGTTTAACGTGATTATGCCATGAATGTTTGTCCGAATCAACTCCCTACACCGCATGTTTCACCTTGTGTTACGTATTTTTCCACTGTTTAAGGTTTTATATTCCCAATGCTTTAACTCGAGCGCCCATCACAGGTGAAAGAAGATGTAAAATGTGTCTACCTCAAGAAATGATGTGCACAAACTGCCAAAAGTGTTTAACGTGTAAATGTTAAAACAGGGTTCAATGTTTTTGCCATTATTATTTACGTTACTCCAGTTTTATTTTCTCGGTCAGGAAAATGTTAAACAGGAAGTTTTCGCAGTAGCGCCCGCCCCTTTCGCTCCCAGCATGCCCTGCGGGCCAGGTATCAAAAGGACGCTCCAAGCTAGAAACGCTCTCTTGTTCTCTTGTTCTCTTCTCTTGCTTTGTCTTCTCTCTTGGAAGCTGTCTCCACGGACGAGCTTTCACTTTTCCTTTGTCTCAACAAAATCCGTCCGTCACGTGGTCGACAAGGCCGTGCCAGCCCTGGACTCTGAAACCACCTGAAACCACCTGGAACTACCTGGAACTACCTGGAACTACCTGGAACTACGCTTAAGCGCTAAACCGGACAGAGACTTTCTTTGCTACTTCGTTTCTTTTCTTTTTGAAGTAATCTACGCCGTTTACGTGGATCAGCGCTACGTCCTCCTCAGAGTAAAGGCCGCGTGAGGAGCTAACACGCCGCTAAAGCGTTCTACCGCTAAGGAACTCTCGGATATTACCTCCGTTGCCGCCGCCGCTTCAAGGAGGTCGCAGCACACCGCTCCACGCGACCCCTCGCTCCCCGGCGCAGCACACCGCTCCCCGGCGCCAAGGACCCTACAGCACGTCGCAGCCTCCTCCGCTCCACACGACGCCTCGCTCCCCGACCGCCGCCAGCACCACGACCGCCGCCCGCTTCACGAACCTTCGCCGCCACACCGCTCCACGCGACGCCTCGCTACGGACCTCGTCCGCGCACAAGGACCAGTCGGACCGAGTCTCTACAGAACCGTAAGCCGAGTCCATTGTGCGGTTCTCTTGTGGCGTGATTTGGGTAGAGCTCAGCTGTCCCTCCTCCCTTTAGCTTCTCACTTTCCCTCTTTTTGATATAGATTAGCATAGACACGTTTGGTTATCAAAGGCAAAACCCTGGTTTAACATTATCTGCATGAAATCTGCTGTTAAATCTGATATAACGTCACCTGTGATTTACCTGTGCGCATTTCTGCTCCGGTGTTTTGATTACCCTTTTGATAAATAAACTACACGAAAGAGTTATTGACTATTGTTTGTTTGAATAGACTATGTGTAAGTCCCTGAATCGTGAAACACCCTTCAGACCCTTTTTAACGAGCGCGATTAAGGACCGTATCTTAGCTCTTTGGGTTTAACCCTGGTGCCCCGTCTTGTCTCGTTTCTGCTAAGAAATCTTCCTTAATCATAAACTGAATACATGTAGTTTGAGACCCTACAATTTGTTTCAACTTCTTTTACGTACTAATTGTGAAAAAACAAAACGAAACCGCAGTTTACGGTATACAGTGCAACGATGTGCAATATTATTTGTAACAGATTTTCATTTAAAGGTGCACTACGTAACTTTTCTGGTGGAGGGTCAGCTGCTTTTCTCCATGGAGACAAGTATACTTCTTCTTCTTTTCTTCTTCTTTGGTGTTTTATGGTGGTTGGTATCCAAGTGTTACATTACAGCCACCTACTGTAGTTAGACATTAGACTTTATTCTTTAGACTTTATTCTTCAGACTTCACTCTTTAGACTTCCCTCTTCAGACTTCCCTCTTCAGACTTCCCTCTTTAGACTTCCCTCTTTAGACTTCCCTCTTTAGACTTCCCTCTTTAGACTTCCCTCTTTAGACTTCCCTCTTTAGACTTCCCTCTTTAGACTTCCCTCTTCAGACTTCCCTCTTCAGACTTCACTCTTCAGACTTCACTCTTCAGACTTCAGACTTCACTCTTCAGACTTCACTCTTCAGACTTCACTCTTCAGACTTCACTCTTCAGACTTCACTCTTTAGACTTCACTCTTTAGACTTCACTCTTTAGACTTCACTCTTTAGACTTCACTCTTTAGACTTCACTCTTCAGACTTCACTCTTTAGACTTCACTCTTTAGACTTCACTCTTTAGACTTCACTCTTTAGACTTCACTCTTTAGACTTCACTCTTTAGACTTCACTCTTTAGACTTCACTCTTTAGACTTCACTCTTCAGACTTCACTCTTCAGACTTCCCTCTTCAGACTTCCCTCTTTAGACTTCCCTCTTTAGACTTCCCTCTTTAGACTTGACTCTTTAGACTTGACTCTTTAGACTTGACTCTTTAGACTTTATTCTTCAGACTTCCCTCTTTAGACTTGACTCTTTATTCTTCAGACTTCCCTCTTGTTGTTGTTGTTGTTGTTGTTTTATGGCGGTTGGCATCCAATTGTTGCATTACCGCCAGACTTTATTCCTCAGACTTTTCGTAGTCCTCTTTAGACTTCACTCTTTAGACTTCACTCTTTAGACTTCACTCTTTAGACTTCACTCTTTAGACTGTATTCTTTAGACTTCACTCTTTAGACTTGAGTTGAGTTGTAGATGATGCCACCAAAGCATGTTCTACACAGTAAGAATACATGTTTTTCAAAGTGTTTTAAGCGATAAAACACCCGAAATTGAATAAATGCTACATAGATACATTTAATGCCATATTGTTGGAAATTCAAGGAAAATTCCCTCACCAGAAAGGTTACACCGAGAACCTTTAATAAATGAATAAGTCGACAATGAAATGAAACCTTCGTGTAAGCTGGAAGCACCTCTTGCAGTTTAGCAATTCTCTTTTAATCAAATCAAATTACTTAAAGGCGAAACAGCACGGGAACAAATGCGTTTTTGGTTTCTTTACTCCCTGAACATGTGCATTCACCTGGAAACAATAACAATGTCCAATCTGCACCCAAAGATGTTTTCATCAATTTAATTAATTTTATCCACTTAGATTTATAGAGGACATTTCAAAGGCTGTTTTCTCCAGACGAATTTCCCGCCCATAAATATCTTGCTTTTAAAGTAGCACCTACACAACAAACTAACACAATATTGATGGATTGTACAGAAGGATTTGTTGGTATGTAATTCTAAGCCTAATTTATAAAAAAGACAAAAGTGAGGCAGCCTTTTTTAAATCTAATATGACAACAAATTTGACCGTTTTTCAGATTTACATGTCTCAAACAGCATTTTACGCTTAAAAAAACAAAATTAGGTATTGACCAAATGAACAATGGAAATACATAAATTATATCATAGATTAATTTTCCAAATATTCTCCCAAATATTCTCAAAATGCTATACCTTTAAACCCTTATCAGTGCTCAGAGTCCATCATGGCACAAACTGTAGCAGCACATTTCTACTGCGCTCTGAAACTTGGACTTCATGGAGCAATGTCTCCCCCTATGGGCCCACGCAGGACACAGCAGCTAACAATGGACAAATCGTACTTTTGAATGATTAAAATGTCTTAATGCTGGACACAACTATTAAAAAAAATTGCGGAATCAAACAAAAGCTAACTATATTCAAACAAAGTGGCTTCTGGATAATAACAGGCCTGCGATAGCATATTGAAAATGAATGTGTAAATTGTTAAAGTGTATTTTATGACCGTGTCTGGGGCCCTTTTTGTGAGATAAGGTCGCTTCTGGGCTTGTTTCCTTTTTACAAAGCTGTCATAAAAGTTAATTGTATTGTATTGTTGCGTAAAAGATAACTAAAACCAGCTATTTTTAAAAACCATTGAGGGTTTGAAGATCACATCACCACATCCGGTCGTCGAGTTTTTGTGTTCCAGTCGTCAAGTCTGAAAAACATTTACAAGATTCAATCAAATAATAAAAATGCGGGTCCATTTTAGTTACATTATTGATCTGGACAGTGTCATTAAAAATCCAGTTTATAAAAGGATGTTTGAAATTGAATTTTTTTGCATTTGTTTACATTAGCTTCGTGTAGACGTTAGCAACATTAGCAAAACCGTGCATGTATTTACACACAGCAGGTGGACAAGAGAGGGCAAATAAAGCTAAAATATCACAATACTATCACTATTTAAGCTGCCACATGTTTATCTTTCATCGACTCAGAAGATCCGAGCTCTGAGGACGACTGGAACTTGCCATTATTGTGAGGGGAGATTTGCCCAACCGTTAGCGAACAAGCTAGCTAAGCTCTGCACTGTCAGAGCCATAATGGAGAAACGACTTCCATTTTCCCACATAAAGTCAGCTCCTCAAACAGTTGTGCTACCCATAATTCTGCCACTTTATAGACCATTCTCAGTGACATCATTTTCTTTTTGTATAGGCAAAAAGCTATCAATTAAACGTGTGTTTCTCTCGTTTAGAGCTGAGAAGGCAACTTTAGCCTAATTCACTAGCAAGGACCACGCCACAACAATGAAATACGAAAGAATGTTTATTGATAAGTCATGATGGGTCGATGAGAGATCGATGAGAGCTCGATGGGATGAGAGAGAGCTCGATGAGATGAGAGAGAGAGCTCGATGAGATGAGAGAGAGCTCGATGAGATGAGAGAGAGAGCTCGATGAGATGAGAGAGAGAGATATCGAGAGAGCGAGATATCGAGAGAGCGAGAGAGAGATATCGAGAGAGCGAGAGAGAGAGAGCGCTAGAGCGATATCGAGAGAGAGAGCGATAGAGCGAGAGCGGGAGCGGGAGCGAGAGCGAGAGAGATCGATGAGATGAGAGAGAGATCGATGAGATGGCTGGGTAGAGACTCAGGATGGGGGCTCTGTCTCGGGTAATCAGCCCAGCCAATTCAGAACCCCCAAAATGATTTAAATGAAGGAAGTTGATCTGGATCTTGACGTAAGCCTGGCTGAAAATAATGTTATGAGTGGCACGGGGGAAAAGGAGCTGGATAGCCAAGCACTCTTGAAGAGTAGCTGGATGAAATCAAAAGCAGTCCGTCCGTTACTGAGACGAGGGTTAATTCTGGTACATTTGAATAGTGTTTTAGCGTTTGTGGTCGTCGACGGAAGCAGATGGAGAATGAGATGCAAGAGTGATAGGATTGAACGGACAGTCGATAGAACTGGATTTATGGTGGAGTCTCCTTGCTCCGGAGTGGAGAGCGAGATGTTTGCATGGATTTAGGAGTTGACGAGCTGCGGGTAGCAAAGAAGTCAATATGAGCGATGAACGAGGGAACTTAATTGAGATGAATGAGATTGAGAATGAGAGGAATGAAAGATATGAGGGTAGTAGTATTGAGGAGTAGGAATTGAAGCGATCGTAGAGCATCGGATTTGGGACGGTGCATCGAGAGTAGGAGTTGGTCAATTACGGTGACTTGAGTATGAGCAATGCAGGAGACGGATTGCTAGAGGGGAATAGAGTATTATGAGTTGCGCATAATAAGATATCCCTTATTGATCTACTAGAGAGGTGTAGAATAAGCCTTCCGACTGATCAAACCCCCAAAATGTCCAGAACGATAGTGGGGTATAATTCTGGCATTATGTGAATGCCTGGTAGAGAAGACTAAGCGCCTGAGGACCGTGTAGTACGCACGGCAGCTGGAATGGGTTGGAAGGGGCCGGAGCGCTCCGAGCGGTCTCCAATGCACCGACCGATGAGCGGTGGATAAGGTGCACGTTGAGAGATGTTTCTTCTGAAAAGAAGGAGGGAATGTGAGATGGATGAGCATCCCGGTGCCCGGTGACTGTTCCGGAGAGAGACTGCTTCCCGGTGCCCGATGAGATCCTGGTGAGGACGCAGAAAAGCTTGAGTGGGATGTGGGATGAATGGGGAATGGGGTCGAATGGTTTGGATGAATGGGGAAGGGGAGGGGGGGGGAATAGAGCGGGATGAGTGATTAAGGGAGGGATGAATGAAGAGTCGAAAGATCGAGTGGAGAACGGACTCTGTACGAGCAGAGGGTCGAAGGAGAGACTGTTGAGAACCAGAGGGGCGTATCCCGGTGGCTCTGTGGTAGACGTCCCTGTGCCCGGTGGCTCAGAGAGAGGCTCTGGGAAATGAATACATGGATTGGGGCGAGCATGAGGATGCTGCCGTGGGTCGGGGCGAGCGCGTGGGCGCGGCTGCTGATGAGATTCGTGCTTGGAGTGAACGTGTTGCCGGCGGGGCTCTTAGCGAGCGTGTGGCTGCGGGGCGGGGCTCTGAGCGAGCGTGTGGCTGCGGGCGGGGCTCTGAGGATGCGGAAAAGCTTGAGTGGGATGTGGGATGAATGGGGAAGGGGTCGAATGGTTTGGATGAATGGGGAAGGGGAGGGGGGGGGGGGGGGGGGAATAGAGCGGGATGAGAGATGAATGGAGGGATGAACGGCTGCTCTGGGGCGAGCGTGGCTGCTCTGCTCTGGGGCGAGCGAGGATGCTATGGGGCGAGCGTGGCTGCGACGCTCTGGGGCGAGCGAGGATGCTCTGGGGCGAGCGAGGATGCTCTGGGGCGAGCGAGGATGCTCTGGATGCTCTGGGGCGAGCGTAGATGCTCTGGATGCTCTGGGGCGAGCGTAGATGCTCTGGATGCTCTGGGGCGAGCGTAGATGCTCTGGATGCTCTGGGGCGAGCGTGGGCGAGCGTGGATGCTCTGGGGCGAGCGTGGGCGAGCGTGGATGCTCTGGGGCGAGCGTGGGCGAGCGTGGATGCTCTGGGGCGAGCGTGGGCGAGCGTGGATGCTCTGGGGCGAGCGTGGATGCTCTGGGGCGAGCGTGGATGCTCTGGGGCGAGCGTGGATGCTCTGGGGCGAGCGTGGATGCTCTGGGGCGAGCGTGGATGCTCTGGGGCGAGCGTGGATGCTCTGGGGCGGCGAGCGTGGATGCTCTGGGGCGGCGAGCGTGGATGCTCTGGGGCGGCGAGCGTGGATGCTCTGGGGCGGCGAGCGTGGATGCTCTGGGGCGGCGAGCGTGGATGCTCTGGGGCGGCGAGCGTGGATGCTCTGGGGCGGCGAGCGTGGATGCTCTGGGGCGGCGAGCGTGGATGCTCTGGGGCGGCGAGCGTGGATGCTCTGGGGCGGCGAGCGTGGATGCTCTGGGGCGGCGAGCGTGGATGCTCTGGGGCGAGCGTGGGCGAGCGTGGGCGAGCGTGGATGCTCTGGGGCGAGCGTGGATGCTCTGGGGCGAGCGTGGGCGAGCGTGGATGTTCGTGGGCGAGCGTGGATGCTCTGGATGTTCGTGGGCGAGCGTGGATGCTCTGGGGCGAGCGTGGATGCTCTGGGGCGAGCGTGGATGCTCTGGGGCGAGCGTGGATGCTCTGGGGCGAGCGTGGATGCTCTGGGGCGAGCGTGGATGCTCTGGGGCGAGCGTGGATGCTCTGGGGCGAGCGTGGATGCTCTGGGGCGAGCGTGGATGCTCTGGGGCGAGCGTGGATGCTCTGGGGCGAGCGTGGATGCTCTGGGGCGAGCGTGGATGCTCTGGGGCGAGCATGGATGCTCTGGGGCGAGCGTGGATGCTCTGGGGCGAGCGTGCTGCTGGCGGGGTCTGAGTGAGCTGTAGTTGTAACTGAGCTGTAAGTTGTGACATGTGGGTTGGCTGAGGGCTGTAGCTGAGAGTAGTAGCTCGGAGCTGTAACTGAGCTGTTGAGCTATTGAGCTGTAGCTGTAAGTTGAGCTGTTGAGCTATTGAGCTGTAGCTGTAAGTTAAGCTGTTGAGCTATTGAGCTGTAGCTGTAAATTGAGCTATTGAGCTGTAGCTGTAAGTTGAGCTATTGAGCTGTAGCTGTAAGTTGAGCTATTGAGCTGTGAGCCGAGCTATTGAGCTGTAGCTGTGAGTTGAGCTGTAGCTGTGAATTGAGCTATTGAGCTGTAGCTGTGAATTGAGCTATTTGAGCTGTAGCTGTGAATTGAGCTATTTGAGCTGTAGCTGTGAATTGAGCTATTGAGCTGTGCGTTGAGCTGAGAGATGAGAGTTGCGTTGAGCCTGCGCGTTGAGCCTGCGCGCTGAGCCTGCGCGCTGAGCCTGCGCGCTGAGCCTGCGCGCTGAGCCTGCGCGCTGAGCCTGCGCGCTGAGCCTGCGCGCTGAGCCTGCGCGCTGAGCCTGCGCGCTGAGCCTGCGCGTTGAGCCTGCGCGTTGAGCCTGCGCGCTGAGCCTGCGCGTTGAGCCTGCACGTTGAGCTGCAAGGCGAACATGGTAAGATGAGGTAGCATGAAAAGCCAGAGCTGGGGAATTTTTTTTTTTTTTTTTTCTATTTTGTATTTTGTATTTTTTTTTTTTTTACTTAAGGTAATATGCGAATGAGAAGATGAGAACCTGCCGCAATGCTAGAAACAGAATCTTTGAAGATACCTGTGGCTAACATGTGGCGGCGAAGCCAGACAGCTGAATGTGACATGAAAGTAATTTAGTGGAAGCATGAATTGTGAGCCTACGAGGTGTGAAGGTTGCATGAGAAAAGAAAAGGAAGCTTGAGAGTTCACGTGAGAAGAGTAGGAACGATGAACAGCATGAACAGAAGGTGAAAGAAAGATTAGCTTAAGCCAGAATGATAGTGGATGGTAAAGAGCCAGCGCAGAGAAGATGGTACGTTGATGGTACGTGCAGTAGAATGTAGGTACAGAGGAGGGATAGAGGAAAGCATGTTGAGGGAGTCGAGTGCAGCTGCAGCGAAGGTGATGAGAATTGATGAGAAAGTTTGAGAAAAGAGGGAGCATTTGAACTCAACATTGTTAAGACAAGCTGGGACATTGCAGAGTCCCTATGAACGTTGTTTAATCTGTCTTTAAATTGAGTTGTACAACCTGGCTCCCGCCACCAGGGGGAGCTGAGAGGTCGCACTGCGGCCCGTGGAGCAATGGTGACGTCATCAACTGCGCGCCTCCGGACGGACGTGGAACCAGGAAGTGAGGCTGACGAAAACATGGATATTTATTGACGTAGCGTCTGAAAGAAATGTCCACCGGCTTCGGCCCGGTGCGCCCGCTGCGGTACGGTCTCTGTTGTCCACCTGAGTGGAGACGCGCGCCTGGCGCAGCACACGGAACAACACACGGAGCGCGCCGGCCGGCGCGGGAGCCTTGCCCCGCTCCGGAAGCTCGGATAGCGCCCGGTAAAAATGAGGGGCAGAGAGCGAGAAGGAGCGCGCGTGGGTCCGGGCCGTTGCTGTGGAGTGGAGGTCGGTGTTCTGTGTGGACGCCCGGAGGTGGGGTCCGTGAGAGACGCAGGTGCGGAGGAGCTGATGGTGTTTGGAGCTGTGGAATCACGCTGGGTGAGTCCTGGGGAACTGACCGACTGAATGTTTCAGACTGAATTGCTCAGATTTAGGAACGGATCAGAATCTGAGGAAATGGCTCATGGTTGGTTTGAATGAACGCGCTGTACTGAGTGTCTCTCTGTCGAGAGAGCAGAGACAACAAGAGATGCTGGGATTGGCCTTTGCATATATAGGCCTTCTGGGTAATAAGAGGCGTGGTTAAAGAGTGGAGGTGTGGTTGCTGGGGAGGTAAGAGGTTGAGGCGTGGTCCTGCTCCCGAATCTAAGTTAGCGATTACATCTCCAACTACACTTTTCCTCTGATTTTCAGCCGTGCCGTGTCAGTCCCAGTCATCTGTAGTGAAGACAGTCGCAGCTGCTTCAGTCCCGTAGTGTGGAAATATTGAACTTGCCGCTGAATTGCAAAGTGTGCACCGCAGAAAGACATGACTAGACTCCAGTAGCAGGCATTTTAACATGTAATAAAGACACTAAACAATTTAATTTTTGTAACATCCGAAATCACTATAGCAGTTGCGAGGAGCAACAGTGAAAAACAGATTAAACAATGTTCATAGGAAATTAGCAAATATCCCAACATCCCCTGTCCTCAGACCCACCTTCTCTGCAAGGAAAAACTACAAAACCCTTTGGGAGAAAGTAGAAACTTCGGTGAGAACCACAGTGAAGGAGAGATCCTTCTCCCTTGGACGGGCAGGACTGACGCTCTTCAATTTGCAGATACACTGTGGAGCCAGAACCTCTCAGGAGGAGAGAGAGAGAGAGAGAGGCAGATGAAGAACCGCTTCAGGAGAAAAGCGTCCTGTATCAGCCGAGCACACACTGTTGTAGCTGTGCACTCTATCCTTTATGCCACCCGTGAACTCACTTACGTGCAAGTCATGGAGTCAGTAACGATTGCTGAGAATGGTCTATTTATTACAATAGATGCTTGTACATTAAAAAAAAAAAAATGCTGAGAACGTCATTCATTTTCCACTTCTTCTTGTATCCAACGACAACAAACAGCAGCAGCACGATGGATAGCGAACAGTCTGGGGCCGGTAGCAGTCGCTTTAGTTTGTGCTTTGGCGCTGGTACTGACCCACCACCAGAACTGGACATGATTCTGCCTCATGTTCTTTATTAACGGAAGGTGAGAACATGAAGAAACAGAAAATGGAGCCGGAGCTGAGACACTTTGGATGAAGGTACTCAGTTTCCCCTTTGCTCTAAAAGTGTGGTACTGTGTCACGTTTGGGCATCGCCATGATTACAAGTCCTGAACTCAAAGTACCAAGAGTCGTTGTGAATAGAACATCCTCAAAATGTTCCTTTTGATGAGAATGTAGACATGACCAGGTCTTCGAGTTCGAAAAGGAGTAACCCAGGGGTCATGTATGAGCATATTCAGGCTTTTCAAAAGGGTTATTTGTGTTTACACAGCCGTGCGTAATCGGGTTATTGCTAATATTCTGGTTATGAAAGGGTTTTTGATCGCAAAACATAGTCTGTGTGTCTCTGTTTTTCTCTCCCTCTCTTTTCTCTCGCTCTGACCTGACCTAATTGGAAATGCTTTGAAAGACGTTACAATAATGATCCTCCACTGTATACCGACAACAAACAAGGTGGAATCTTCTTCTCAAAAAGTAGGTCCTCTAACCAGAACTCTTTGAATTAGCACCATCACAGTCAATTAACTTTTCTACGGTTTAAGTGTGGTTTTAACATAAGCGTTTTCAAGTCTATTAGATGTATTTAATATTTAAATTATTTTCTACATTAGAAAATTCAGGGGACGAAAGTTATGCAAAACATACTCCGCTTTATCTTATTGTAAACAGCAATTTAAGGGGAAAAAAAGAAAATAAATGGATTGTGTCGTGTGCAATCTGTAAAAATAAATACATACAAATATTATGACATAAACTGCGGAAAATATGTTTTCATTTAAAGGTACACTAAGATAAGATTAAAGGGGCCTTAAAATTGAAGAGGCCCTAAGATAAGTTTAAAGGTGCAGGTGCCCTCAGATAGGTTTAAAGGTGCCCTCAGATAGGTTTAAAGGTGCCCTAATCACCAAACCATGTTACAAGTCAGATTCGTGGAGAGGTGCTCCCTCCCAGTTATTTGTCTCGCAACAATACACCTGTAGCCTAATAGATGTAAGAGAAAGTCTCAATAGGATCAGGAAGAAGACGGGACTGTTGTAGTGCACTTGTAAAACTGTACAGGAACATGTCAATAATATATTATATTTAAGTCAAAGTGCATATGACAGGTTTGACTACACATAGTGAACATGATTATTTTCAAGATTTTACAAAATAAATGTTTTTCCCAGTTTGATCATTTTTGTGATATTTATAATCAAAATCCACATTTAAACCGTCAGAAAATTTGTCAGTTGGGTGTAAATTTGTTTTTTCACTGAGTAAAAAATAATAATAAAAAAAAAAAACATTTACCACAAGGACAATTCCACCAAATTAAGTGATAATTAGAAAACATTTAACCGTCATTTGTGTTTTAAATGTTTCACTGAGGGTTTGGCATTGAAAAGATCGATTTATAGTATTTTATTCATATTTCATTATAGCTTTTTTGGGGGGGGGGGAATTGTATTTCTTCTGGGGCATCATCATCATTTTGGCACCAAAAAATAATTTTACCTTGGGGATGAATGAAAATAATTCTTATTCTGATAGATCTGCAAAACTGTGGAACACACCAGTCAAAGCAGCAACATCTCAATGGAGACAAGAAGGACCCTCAGCATAACACAGAGTTCACCTTTATATTTGAAACCCCAAAATAAATACATCATGTCATTTTGGACATCTAAAAATAATTTAGAAGTTTTGTTTTTACAGCTTTTTACAATTGCCTTCACCTTCCCTTCTGCATCATTACTGTTGAACTCCGGATCTTTGCTATTCAGGACAAGCTTTTGAGAAATCCTCAGAATGTAGGAGGAGAAATTTGAAATGAAAATGATAAGCACATCCCCAAACCACGCCGAAGTGTGTTGCATTATCAAATATTAATCTGTCAATCCATATTTCATGTTGTAAATCAAAATTCTGTCTGAGCGCGCTCCTGCTGCATGTGTGGGTCAGGTAATAGGCTGCGGAAAGAATTCTTAGTTTCTCACTGCGGTACATGATTATGATTTATTCAGAGTTATTCAATTATTGTGCGCTGTGTCAAATTTCAGTTATCACAGTGTTAAAAGGTGATCAAGTTTTTTTTGTGTGCTTCCAATAAAAAATATGTTTTGTTTTTTTAAAGTTACGTTAAATTATGTTGATTTATAGCTCTAATGTAAACAAATGCATGGATAATATATGTATTTGTAAGGCTTATAAGTGGAAAATTGTTAAATGATATATATACCGGTATATGCAAAAATAAATATGCAAAAGTTATGTCAAAACCATGACATGACTGACATGACAAACCAATGTAAGTAGATTTGAATTAATTTTATCTTGAAGTTTTGGAAAGTAGGTTTTTCCTAAATTAGCAATGGTAATTAGCCACTTATTAAGAAAAAATAAGAGAACCTTTATTTGGCGCACAGTGGTGAAATTCAAATGTTGCATCAGACAGTTCAAGAACAGCAGCAGAATAGAAGCACACAATCAAAATCAAGATAAATAACATAAAAAAATATACTTAAATCTAAAAAACACTGAGCAAAATATCGGGCTACAAATCGATTATGTACGATGAGTGTTTATGATTATGTACAGTGCAGCATTATGGGCAGAAGAAAAGAACTGGTAAAGTGACTTCTGTTTATTGTGCCAATCAGTTTATATATAAACATATTTTTTTTTTAAACTATGCAATTTCATACAAGAACTCAAGAAAAGAATACAAGAAATAATTTCCCTTGTCTGTAATAAAAACAATGTAATTTACATGAATTTTGTGACATAACCGCACCTTATTTTGTCACTATTCACAAGTTATTTACGCCATGCCATTCATGTTGCACCCATGTGAAAACACAAAAACAGTGCAATATGAGTGTAATTTTAAGTAAAATCATGCTGCAGTACAGAGAAAAATGCAAAGAAATACGTTGTTAATGTATTCAACCCATATAAAAGGTCACAAGTTGGCAAAATATATGATTATTATATTGTTTTTAAGGTAGATGATGGTTGAATAAATACATATTCTTAAATTACAATTCTCTCTGGCCCTATAGTAACCCTGGTTCCCTGCAGTAGGATATAAGTTATCCAGGGCGATCTAAAAGTGTATAAATAAAGTTATGTCTGTTATGTTAAGGCATGCATTTTATATACAAAAGGCCAGGAAAGAAGCACTAAAAGTTATTCAAACTCCAAACTTTTTTTCCGACATGCAAAAGTTTATTTTAGAGTTCATTATTTAAAAAAAAAACAATCAAAACGGTACACAAATGGACCAAACCAAATATGCAGTACCAAAACGATTCACTAGCCCACATAATCATAACTTCACTTTTATTAGTCTTAATGAAGCATAAACAAAGACTTTAAGAGAGATTCATTAACTACTGGGGATGTCACAATATCAAATGTTAGAGTTACGATTATTGTGAGAAAAAACATCTTGGAGACCAAACAAAGGTGAAAACTTGAATTTCTTTAATTCCCGTGGTCTAACATGTTACTGTTGCTCAAGTTTGTGTCACGCTTTACGAGATTTAACTTCCTGACAGAGAAAATAAAGTTAGATTTGATAAAAAATGGCCAATAAAAAATAATTACCAAATAATCTTGACATCCCTTTTAACTACTTAATCAATACTAACACCTTGATTCAGTAATTACTCGTGGTCAGCCTGAATCTTTCTTAATAAACTATTGGTCCATTATGAATTAACTCTTTGTTCATGCTTTGTTAAAGGTGCTAAAGGTCAAATGATTGAATCTACTAAATGCTAGAAAAAAATACGTTGGAAATTGTTTTGAGATACAATTACCACTGATAAAAGCTTACAAAGTCGATTTAGCATAATATGGGACCATCCAGGCTAATTATGGTCCTATATATTGTAATATAAAGTTGCCTCATAGAATTTAAAACCAAACAATAAGCAAACCTGGAATATATAATTTCAAATACCGAAAACTTCAAAAACTTAAACAAAACTTGGCACTAGATAAAAATACACGCATGAAAAATACAGCAGTAGTCTTGCATTTAGATCAATCAAATATCTTCCAGCTACCAAAGTTATCTCTAATTAGATAAGATAAGATATTCCTTTATTGTCCACACATGGGGAAATGTAATTGTTGCAACGCAGGTAGATACAGAGGAAAAGGACAGATAACTTATAGGAAGTTTTAATTAACAATCTTAATAGAAGAACTAATTAAAATGTAATGCAGTAAACAGATGCGGAATTTCTCAAAACTTCTTCCTCCGCCTCCACTCGCCAAAACCCAACTGGCCAAAAAACTGCTGCGCCAACGCTCCTTTGCTCTGCGCCAAGTGAAGCGCTCTAATCTGGCTGGGACTGTCAGCAGGAGGGCAGCTTCCTGGATGTTTCTCTAAGTGTTTTCGTGTGTTGTGTGTGTGTGTGTGTGTGTGTACAGGGTAAAACTCATCTGCAGCTTTAGAAGAGCGTCTCAGAGAAGTCCGGTACCTCATCTCTGCCAATCTGCCTACACAAACGCTCTAATCTCCAGAACACGGTGGACCGGGCTATCTCCTCGCCGCAGGAGGTAAATCCAGGAGGGAGTCAGCGGACAGACGGGCAGCATCGAGGGTTGGGGAAGATTTGTGCTAATTGTCTATGATTTGGAAATTCAGGTTGTTGTTTTTTTTGGTGAAACACGACCGGTATATTCCATTTTAAGACAAATTTAATTTAAATTTACAACAAAAACCACTGACATTTCCAAGACATCATTTTTTTCAAGGAATGTTTTTAATGTTTGTTTCAATGTTTTTTTTATTGTATTGAAAAAAATTCCCTGATGCCCCCATGTTTTTTAAAATTTATTCATACTGCCCCAATCGCTGCGTGCCTTTGTGTGTCATTTCCACATGTGTATTTTCAAACGTATTATTGAGATTTTTGCGAAATATTGCAAATCCAGTACCAAATCAAATATCAACGTGGACTAGATCTGGACCAGAGTCTCCCAGAATTAAACTAGGACTAAACCAGATCAAACTCAGGACTAAAGAACAAACATTATGCATTATTTGTGTTACTTGGCCTTTAAACATACTCTTGGTTAACGGGAAGAAAAAGCACATGTTTCTTCATATCAGTGAGGAGTTTTTTACATCAGCAATTGAGTCAGAGCTCCATCCACTGGTTGTAGAAGGAATGACGTATGGAGATAAACAAATCTAGCGTGCCTCCGAGAACGTGTCTGGCGATGGCTTATATACTTAAACAGTTGGGAGGGAAAGGTGTTATAAAATCTTTCAAAAGTAAATTGCATTAGGCTATGTATGTCCTTTAAACTAGATATAAATCAGGACCAAACCAGGTCTGAAGCAAAATTAACAAGGGAACATATATTTTTTGATGTTTGGAAGATGGCCCACGACCCAGATCTAATCATTTGGCGGACCTGATCTGGCCCACGGGCCTGAAGTTTAAAAGGTTTGTTTCTAGCTTAAAACATCTAAAATACAGTGTAATTTGAGCCAAGCCATGCATTTTAATTGATCAAATATTCTCTTTTTTAACAGAAGGGGGAATAGTAAGAGCCACAATAGAGTTAAAGAGCTGGTTTACACAATCATGAACAAACCAGTTACAGTCTCATTTTATGGCAAAAGTAAAATATTTTCTAAAACCACATTCTTTCAGTCTGATATTGCGTTAAGTTCATGTGGATCATTGGCAGCACAGACATGACAGCTCTCTCTGACTGTCATGTCTTTATACAGCCTTCATGGGACAGCTTGAGGGATTAGCTCCTGCTGCGACACCCGGAAGAAATCTCTGAGGAACACTGAGCCGGAGGAGTGGACAGGAGCAGCGAGGGAGGGCTCAAATGGTGAGAAACATGTGTGAATGTGGGAATGTGTGAAATGGACAGGAGAGGAGCAGGGATTCAAGAGGAAATTGGCAGAATTTGTTCAAATAAGGATTAAGCGCTGTTTGAGTGAATGGGTGTAGAAATAATTGTGGTGAAAATGGATCTCCCTGTCACATTTTCAGGTCCATATAGCTAAAGTTCATCAAAGTAAAAGATATTCTATTTTACCATTTTGTTTAATATTTTTATCACAAGTCAAAATAAGCATTCTGGGTTCTCAACAAAAATAAGAACAACTGTGATTTGATATTGATTGTTTAAGATTCACTCAGTATTTGTTTTCTGCATTTGCCACGTTCTTCAATGTCAAACTGTCAGGAGCAGTGTGAGAATGAAAAACATGATCTGGAGACGGGATCAATTATATAATTGGAATTCAATTGGATAGAAAATTATATTATGTACTATTTGCTGGACAACATATCAGACCCCAAAGAAAACTAACCGTCCAGACTTTGTTGTAAAAAAATGAAAGCTATATTCCACTTATTAACAGACATTGCAACCCATCTTTAAAGACCTGTCGCTGTGTGCGTTTGTTTTTCCGACTCCCACAATGCTTTGTGATCTATATTGACCGGTCTAGTGACCAGCGCTGGACACTACTTCAAGGTGCATTGTGGGAAATGTTGAGGGCTCTTGTTTTTCACCTGCTGGACATTCAGCAGGTGTTGCTACGGTGGTTGCTACGGAGAAATGTGAAGTCAGTTCTAGAATTTTGGACTCAAAGTCAATAGATAGGTTACCGGTAGTTAATTATTACGCTGTTTTAGATCTTTGTTTATGATGAACAAAATGTAAAATGATGATCTACGTATGGAACAAAAATATATGTATATATCAGGAACTTACTTGGTTAGGAAAGTTTCAATAATCAAAAATAATTATTCCACTTCCATACACAACACAGTAGTGCACAATAGACATAGTGTAATACAGTCTACTACGTGTATGACTACGTGATATATCCAAAATATCTTCAGTTACCAAATTTTAGTTACCAAAATGGTTTTCTAACTGACTTAATTAATTTGTCTGAAGCCATTATTCAGAGCTAACAGCTTCTCGAGTTAAAATCACCAATAAGAGAAAACAAGTGAACAAGGACGAGCACGCACACACAAACCTCCGCTGACTACGCTTGCCTTTCATTAGAGCAGATTTAATTAACACTATCTTAATTGAAAGTGCACACCGTCGTGAGAAAATGGCATCGGGCTGGAGAAGAACAGGCAGAGGACAAATCAGCTCATTTAGAAGGAGATTTAATTAAATGGCCTTATTTCAATTCCGGGGAAATTTGTATCATTGTTATAAAGCCTGCATAGCCTAGTTAAAAGTGTGGCCAATGTGAATGTGATGGGAAATGTGGACGCGCTTCAGTTCTGGGTGAGAAATGATGGAATGGGCTAAAAAGAATGAAAAGAATGAAAAGTTAAAAATACCTCAAGTATGAAATCAATTACTTTGATCTTAACTGTGTGAAAAGCAAAAAATGTAAATGCTATATTTCAATTTTTGTCTTTTCTATTTGATGTGTGAACATGGGTTGAAGTAGAATATTTTAGTTTTGGTGTATAAACTGTATAACTGCCGTGATGCATGTTGACCAAAGTAAATCACTCACTCATATCATTCATTATGTTATTATTTGTTATACTGTCTAATATTTTGGTGGAGCTGCAAAGTCATGAACTCTCCTATTTGCATTGGTTTTGCTGATTATCTAATCACTCCACAACGTTTGCCCAGTACACGGACTGATCATTTAAAGGATAGATGTTTCTGAGTTGTATTTCAAACGTCCAGTCAAAACTCATCCGAAGGCACAAAAATCATCGATAATAATGTAACGATAACTGTGGTATTCATAAAAATCCTACAGCCATAACGTATCCTAATACAGACTAAGGTTGGTTTTAAGGTTATGTTGGTAAAGGTAAACTTAAAGATCCCTGTGGTCAAATGAATACTCAGCAGCCTCAGCACCAAGGCCAGCGACACATCTTCAGATATTAAGCTAGAGCTGCTCAGGACGGTCTCACCCCATTTCTAAACTTAGGCCTTCACCTTCCACACCTTCTCCAGCTCCTCTCTGAGTCCTTGGTATTTCAGATTTCCTCTGCTGTTAATCCACCACCACAATGTCTGGTTGGTTTGCCATGACCATTCTGTCTGTCTGTATCTTGAAGTGACCACAGGATCTTGGCTCGGTCATTCTCTACGTCCTTTAGGGGTTTTTTCCCACACCCACAATGCCAGCCAGTTTTTAATGCGTGTGTCGCCACTATAACCATCCTCCTAGTGTATCGAGACAAGAGGCTGATTTACACCACATCTTATTCAATATTCTGGTATACAATTGCCTAATATCTATATTTATTGAAAGACCCATCACAATTTCGGTGCACAAAATGAACTGAATTCACTTAGCCCTAAGAGTTAATAATGAATCCCCCTCCCAGTTTGACTAATAGCGCTGAAATAAACTACAAGCAATTACCGGAAACAAGCCATTCCTTCTGCTGCACTATTTGTAATCAGGGTGCATGCATATTAGCCCAGCAGCTGCTAACATCCATCTTCCTGCCTGCACGCGGCGCTTCACGGTGTGCTAATGGGGCTATGAGGAGCTGGCAGATTGAAACATTAACATCAACATTACAGCGCGGAGGTCGTCGCCGGCGAGATGGATGAGGCGGGGTCGTGTGACTACACGCTCTTCCCGGCGTGTGCGGAGTGACGGGGAGTTGGCTGACAATGAAGTGTCCGTGTGGGACCGGAGCCAAAGAGGACAGCCTCCGATGGGCCGGGACGAGGGGAAGGCATTATTCTGTCCGAGGGGTCTCGAATGGGTGAAATATGGTGGTGATTTATCTCCCGCACAAGACAGAGCAATTAACAAAAACGAGCGAGAGATGGAAAAATATGCGAAAAAATATATAAATATGATGTAAAAAGTCAAATTGGGCTAATTCTTCATGTTCTTTTCTACTTTTGGAAAGTACTTTTTGACTTGTGAGGAGTTATGTGTCCGGCAATGCTTTCTGAACTCTCTTTCTAATATTTGCTTTAGATCGAATTGTACAGGCTAAAAGGTCATTGGTAAAACTTTATTATTTATGCTATTAG
This sequence comes from Eucyclogobius newberryi, assembly GCF_026437365.1. Taxonomy (NCBI): domain Eukaryota; kingdom Metazoa; phylum Chordata; class Actinopteri; order Gobiiformes; family Gobiidae; genus Eucyclogobius; species Eucyclogobius newberryi. The sequence continues at coordinate 12,782,032 of NW_027315823.1, forward strand.
TTTGTTGAGCATGATTTAGACTACTTTAATCCTAACCCTTAACTCAAGTAGTTACTAAGATTAAATCATTCTTTATAAACTATTGGTTCATTATGAATTAAGTCCTCGTTCACGCCTTATTATGGTTAATTAAGTTGTAGTTATCATAAAGTGGTACCAAGTTGTTTAAAATATAAAACGTTATGGTTGTGGATGATTGTGAGGAATGAAGTCAGAAGATATACCAGAAGGTTGCCAGTTTGATCCAGAACATTTCTGTATTTGTGCCCTTGGGCTACACACTTGCCACAGTCTTCTTATGGGACACATTATGCTAAGTTATGAAATAAGTATGACATTTTACGTTTTACACATTTGTTTTGGACTACAAATCACTGCGTTACAAACATTAATCACCACATAGTTGCTTTGCCTTTATTTAGCTAACTCTTAAATTAGCCTCAATATTTGAATTTTTGTAAATCCTCACAGCAAAATTGAATTAAAAATGTATTTCCGCAACCACTGCAAAGACAAAACACTAATTAATACACAAAATGCAAGACAAACAAATGTTCTAATCATCAACATAAAGTGTTTTTCGACGAGGAATCAAAGGTTTAAAAATATGGTGTCTAGTAGTAAAAATATGATGAACTACACAGTCAAGTGAATGTACTATAATAAGTGTAACCACCCACTTCCGAATAAACGTAAATGTAAAGATCTCTACTTACTTCTAAAACAGGGCTAAATTCACACACACACTGACGTACGAGCTGAACCGGGACGAGCCTTGTTACCCCAGGAGCCCTCTGCCTCCCTGTGCTGTGTCGGAGACGTGGTGCTCCGGTTTGGGACCCTGGCTCAGCTCCGGGCAGGCTCCAGGCTAAAACACATGGACAGTGATGTATATTACAGTCAGAGCGGGCCTCCCTGTGGGTCCAGCACTTATTCTCATTCTGTCAGAGGGCCGTGTGTGCGCTCATACATCTGCACTCGTCACATTAACGGCCTCTTATCTGAGCTGTTTCCCCATGTTTTATGGTCATTTAAATGGGTTTTTCCAGGTTTTAAAAATGTGTAGAATTTATTGCCGGGTATTGGTGTTCATAATCCGACATAAAACACAGAAAACGCCCAAATCCTTCTGGAAATCGAACCAGGGAACTTTTATGGTTATGCAATGGGGTTTGGCAACTTCCTCGAGTGGTCTACAATATCTGCTGTAGGTGAACATTATCATTCAGGAATTTATGCTGAGTAACCCAAAAACGTATACCGTATTTTCCGGAGTATAAGTCGCACAGCCAAAAAATGCATAATAGAGAAGAAAAAAACATATATAAGTTGCACTGGAGTATGAAATGCGGTTGCAAGTGTGAAAATAACAAATACTTTGTTGGATTATGGTGATGGATTTATGTTAAAACAGCAAACTGTCTCTAAATACTGTGTTTCATTGGCTGCTAAGATTTGTAACTTGTTGTGGTCGACTCACATCACTGTGACCTTTATACCAGGGTTAAGATCTCAGAGTTTCACTCTCTGGATAACTTCAATTTATAAGTCTATTTCTGGTTGTATGACGACCTATCTGTGCCCCAAGCTCACGTCATATTTACAGCTTGACTGTCCTTCAATCGGACTGTCTGGGGAACGATAGTCTTTCTATGCTGCTCCCATAGCTTGGAACTTTCTTCAATCTGAACTGAGGTTATGTGGGCTGGTGTCACTGAATTGTTTTTGCTCTATTTTAAAAAACAAAGTGTGAGAATCCTGTGGAAATTGTCTTGTACCTGTTTAAATAAAGATTAATACAATAAAATAAAAACATAACTGTATAATATAAACTAGAGTAAAATAAGGTATGTATAAAAAAAAGGTGATGAATTAAAAAACAAACTTTATTGCATTATCCATTCACTTTTCCGTCCATTTCCGAAGATATCTCTTTTGACTTCTCCGATCACATTCTCTAACCACATGCATACAGATCATGACGTGCCTTGCCCAAGGACACCACCGCGGCGTGCTGGAGGAGCGGATGAAACTGGCAAACGTTTGTGTCTCACTCTGCTGGCTCGGAGACAGAACAGAGAAGCATCATTAGAGGGAATCAGAAGAGCCATAGGAGCTCTCGGGTGCACACGAGCGCTGCTATGCTACAGTGAGTTAGCGCCTGGGGCAGACCGCGCAGGCTAAAGCAGGTTAAAACGCTCCTCAGTGCTTTGGGAAAATGTGGGCTCGAGGGAAGCAACACATTTCTGTCCGACAAAATGAACTGCACAAGCTTCTAATGGTCCAACGCTGCAGGGGAAACAGAGATAAGTGTGGATATTATGTGTCATTGTTGTTGTCTGAAGTTCTGTTTTATATATTAGCTCAGTAGGTTGTCATTAACCTATGATGGTGTCTGCTTGTTGTTTGTTGAATTTGAGGGTTTCAAAAATGTGGGGGGAAATGTACTATTCAGTTCAGTCTTCAGGCCAGTGGCAGTATGATGAGCAGGGACTCCTGACTGTTTTTGTTTTGCACAATTGTAACTTTTTCGGTGGGTCCACCACCTGCCTGTCTCCATGGAGATGTCATTGCTTTGCCCCTGGACTCGAGTCAGACTTTTTACTTTGACAGCTTAAGACTTGACTTGACAAAATGGACTTGGGTCTGTCAGTGGCTCAGGACTTGACTTCCTGTGACCTGAGACAAAACTCAATTTACTTTCCCTCTCCATTTCTCCATTTCCCCCATTTCTGCATCTTTCTGTTTTTGTGCAAAAATGTGAGCTGTATTCAGGATTTTGGTGTAAAGATTTGAAAGGACTTGAAAGTCAAAGTGGTAGAACTCCGGACTTGACTTGGATTTGCCTGTCTTTGACATAGACCCTGGACCACGACTTACCTCTGTTGCTTTGCCAGGAAGGTTCCACCAAAGGCATTATACTTATTTGTCTTGTATGTATTACATTCTGTTGTTTTTATTGCTCAAAAATACCTTGAAAACCCTACGGTGAGTGTGCTTGCATCGCCATAGAGCTCACCTGTAACTTGGCCTGATGGCCTCAAGGAGATTGACATGTGTAATGCCATTCTATAATATAGGTACAAACCCTTCATCTAAAACTAAAACTAAAATGTTTAGCGGAGGCTCTTGACTCTTCTAGTGTCTAGTATTTTGGTATGAAATGTCAATAGGTTTTTGTCGATTCATTTCATTTTATTTGTCTGATTAGCTGCAGGCATTCCATTAAGTATAGAAAACAATATTTCCACATGACATATTTTAATCATTATAATGCCTAAGCTCCATGACACACATCTCACTCCTCCCACTTCAAACCCAAGTCTTTTCTCTCACCTCCCACACTGCTCTGTGGACATTTTCAGAACATCACCTCCATCCACAGAGAAAGGATTTGAAGGATTAGCTATGAAACAGATTAAATGTGTGTATAATATTTATTTATACATATACAGTAGCTGGGATTCTACCAACACAACCATTACATCAGCCTCGTTACAAGAAACTGGAATGAGTAGCCCTAGTGGGTTAGATTTTTCAACGTTTTTCTCCACAAATAGCAGCTTGATTTATGTAAAAAATTATAACGTATATGTGCAACCGGTATAAAGACACCAAATAAAGTCAAAATTGGAAAATGATAACTTAATTTAAGAACCAATGAACATCAAACTCCTGCATTGCCTGCCTTTCATTTCGTGCAGATTTTTCAGTTATTTATTTGCAATCCTGAACTTCAAAATCTGTAAATACAATAAAAAAAAAGAAAAGTCAAATTGCCAGCATTCCGGTTGTGCCTGTCCTGGTGACCCTGTCCATTCACATGACAAATGCAACACTTTAGACTCACACTTGCAAAGAAACTGTCCCCTGAATCGTCCCCAAAGTGAACAGATGTCTGGACAGCTCACGCGGCGGCCTTGCACTGTCTGTCGAAGCAGCTTTTTGGACAGATTTAGTGAAAGCTGTTCCGCAATGTCCCTGAACGCCTCGGGCATCAACACCTGCTGCGGCGCGTTCAGGTGCCGCAGGAGATAAGGATGTGTGTGCGTTCAAACACAAAAGCCTCAAATGATGTGAGACCAGCTCGGAGGGACGATTTGACACAAAGAGTTTGCGGTTTGTAGTTCAAGTTTGGTTCAGAGTTTTTGTGTTTTGTTTTATCGTCTCTGGAAGAATGCAGTTCAATAAAGTGAGGCTGCTTCAAAATTGACACGAGCTTGTTGTTTATAGCTAACTTTAGGCTGGGAACTCCAAACACAGATAACACTAGCGTTGAAGGTGTGTTGTATACTTTTTGCGCTTGTCTCCATGGTGATGTTAGTGCTTGCCTGGAATGTTTGACAGCATTAAACTGGTTTTATCTGCTCCTTTTCTCGTTATAGTCACACGATGGGCCGTTGTCAGGGGCGCGGAGAAATCTCTCAATAGGAAATTCCCCTCTTTTTAGTGATGCACTTGCACAAATGTACTTTCTGAAAGACAAAATAAAGTTAAATGTGACAAAAACAGCCAGATAAAAATTTAATCTTGACTGGTGATGATGTTCAACTGTAACTGTACAAGGATTTGTCCGTAAATTCTTCTTCTTCTTCTTCTTCTTCTTCTTCTTCTTCTTCTTCTTCTTCTTCTTCTTCTTCTTCTTCTTCTTCTTCTTCTTCTTCTTCTTCTTCTTCTTCTTCTTCTTCTTCTTCTTCTTCTTCTTCTTCTTCTTCTTCTTCTTCTTCTTCTTCTTCTTCTTCTTCTTCTTCTTCTTCTTCTTCTTCTTCTTCTTCTTCTTCTTCTTCGTTTTATGGCGGTTGGTATCCGAGTGTTACATTACCGTCACCTAAATATAAAGTTGTTGGTGGTGTTTTGTAGTTCACTCTGGAGAGACTCAGACACAGAAAGCAGAAAAGATGTTTTAGCGAACTTTATTGCAAAGTTTATTTGGCGCTCAGACCCCGGTGGAAGGCGTGGCGATCATGGGCACTCCATGATCTGATTGAATTAGATGCCTTCCCCCCGGAGCCTGGAGACTGGTGGTGTTAGATGTGGAGAGAAGGTAGAGAGGATGAGGGGAATGCAGAGGAGGAGGAGCAGGGGAGGTGGTGGGTCGCAGTATGGTTTGAGCGGTCGAGCCATCAGCCTGGGGGCTTAAATGCGACCGCCTGGCTCTGATTGGGAGCGGGGATGAGTGACTTGAGAGCGTTGATCGAGGATGAGGAGCAGGTGCGGGGGCCGTGACACAGACGTCCCCTGTCCTTCCACCCTCCTTCTTGGCCGGGAAAAACTGCAAAAACCTCTTTGGGAAAAATCAGAAACCTGGAAGAGTCCATGGTGAAGGAGGGATCTGACTCTCACAGAAGGACAGGTGGACGCCCGCTTGAGTGCGATGATAGCGCTGGGGAGAGGGTCCTTCCATGGTGGCCGTCTTCCAGGTGAACTTATGCAGGCTTCATTTCTCATCATGGGTCTTATATCTTGATATTCTCAACCACGCGTTATCTCCATGGAGACCAGCGGGTGACGCCACCAGGTCAAGTTAGAGGTCAGATCTGTGAAGAGGCGACTCCGCTCACAGTAAGGGTGCATGTTTTTCAAGACTTACAATATGTTTAATGTCACGATGTGGAACATTCCAGACAAAGCAATAACATCTCCATGGGGACGAACGGTTCATCCATTTCAAATTCATTGATGGCGTTGTATTGTATATTTTCTCTATGAAGCTGTAATGTGCACTCACTCTTCTTTGTTAAATATATTGATCGATTGATTGTTACTGAAGTGAAAACAGACTGATAATTCATTGATTTTACTATAGTTCCACAAGAAATATCCACAAAGAAAAACCTGCTGTGCCTTAGGGATCGGGTTCATGATATAGGCACGCTTTGTAAATGAGACCCCAGATCTGTGACTTAACTAAATAGATTTTTAGTTTTAGTCAAACTGACACTTCTGGTCCATCAGGTCCATCAAGTAACAAATGCATGGTTAGAATTATACTCAATCACAAGTACAAGTACATGTCTGTGTCGCCCAGGTTGCATATATAGCAAAATAAAATTGAAAAAACTTACATCATAAAAAGTATAGTTACACAAAGAAATCCACTCAATTAGAATCACGTGAGTATGTGTAATATGTTACTTCTCAGGGCAGTTTTACACCAGTTAATATCGCAAAATCCAGAATAATGATGTTTACTACCGTAACTTTTATGCATTATGGAATTTTCTGAAGGCCAGAAATGGAATAAAATGTACATGAAAAACATAACGATGCTACGATACCAGCATCTAACACTAATCTCTTGTACAAGGACCTGACTGGGAGGGAGAGCAGTGACAGCAGCAGGATATACACTGCCATACTGCGCCCTACTGGCCAAGGGTCCACTTCCATGGGCTTTCAACCAAGTAACAGAACTTATCCTTCTCATTAACACACTCAAAGTTGTATTTAGAATGATAAAAAAAAAGAAAGAAAGAAAGAAAGAAAGGAAGGAAAATATAAGTTGGAATTAAATTTACTTCTAATACATTTTTAATTATTATTTAGCGAGCCTAATTGTACAATAATGTCTTGTATTTCTAGTAAATAAAGGTGTTCAGGAGCCCTGCTTTAGAGTAACTCACGCGTTGTCTGCTTTAAAATCTTACTTTAGGAACATTGAGGAGTTTGCATTTATTTCCAACTGGGCAGTGAACAAAACAAACAATCAGCATTTTTACTGTGAATGTTCACACAAAAAGTCACAGAATTCAACTTTAATGAGAGAGAGAGAGAGAGAGAGAGAGAGAGAGGAGAGAGAGAGAGAGAGAGAGAGAGAGAGAGAGAGAGAGAGAGAGAGAGAGAGAGAGAGAGAGAGAGAGAGAGAGAGAGAGAGAGAGAGAGAGAGAGAGAGAGAGAGAGAGAGAGAGAGAGAGAGAGAGAGAGAGAGAGAGAGAGAGAGAGAGAGAGAGAGAGAGAGAGAGAGACCAAGAAAAAGAGCATTAAGAGGAGACGAGAAAATAGAAAGAAAAAGAGAGTGAGAGACAGACACAGAGAGACAGCGAGAGAAAAGACAGCGAGGGCAACAGATACAAAGAGACAGAGAGAGACAAAGAAAAAGAGAGAGAAGAGAAAGAAAAATAGAGAGAGAGAGAGAAAGTGAGTGAGAGAGAAGAGAGACAGAAAAAGAGAGCGAAGAGATAGAAAAATAGAGAGAGAGACAGAGAAATAAAGTGAGTGAGAGAGAGAGAAGAGAGGGATAAACAGAGAGAGAGAGCCCACAGAGACTAGGGCTGGAGCAGGAGGGGGCTGCGTCCAAACACTAGCATCACATCCACAGGTCAGGTCAGCCTTCAGGGTCAAAGGGCACTGACGAGGGAAGAGAAACAGAGGAAACAACCACCCATAAAACATCCATGACAACCACAGCAAGGTCACTCTTCTGCTGTGGAACTGTGGTCCTTCTGCTGCATGTGCTGGGTCATACTGCCCTCTGCTGGTGATGACTGATGCTACAACATGAATTTTCCTGTGAAATGCCTGGGGACAGACAGCATTGTACTGGCAGTGTGTCCTTGGGCAAGACACTTCACTAGGTTTGTTCATATGGCTTGGCTAAAACATTTTCTGACCAGTTATTTTGCTACAATTCTTTAAGACTGTGGGAAACATGCATTTTAGTTTTAATTTCATTGACTAAAATACTTCAAAGTTCTCGTCCATGTCATACTTTGCTGACTAAAATTACATAAAAACTCAATAAATCACAATGACTTAAACTATAACTAAAATTTCATGTAGTCTTGACTAAATGAAGAGTTCATTAACAAGATCAAATAAAAAGACATTGAGTGGATTTTCTCAAGTTTTTTTTATTTTTTAACAAATGAAATAGTGATTCTATTGCATTCTATTTAAAATGAATACAGCTTTTTGAAAACACTGCTAGACAAAAAGTAAATTGTAAAACCCTTCCACAATTCATTTAATGTTTTTACCAAAATAATACAGTATTGTAATCAAGTAAAGATAAATGAATGAAACGAGTGAAGACTAGAACGAGCTTCATTTTCAATCTCAGAGGCCCAAAGCGGAGCATAAACCAGCTCATCGTCTGAAGAACGCTCCTGCACATGTCCCATCAACTATGACAATTCATCATAGTTAAACAAGTATAAATATATATTTTGGTTGACTAAAATCGGTGCTTAAATTGATCTCCCATTTTATGAAATCTCAGAAAGGGAAACTCTGTGAGAAATGATAAAAGTGTGTAATGGGAGTGATCCTCTTCCCCAATTCACGACACCAGAGCAAAAGTGCACCAGGAAGTGATTTACAAAAAAAACCTGACAAAAGATTTAATAGCATAATATCGACTTAACACTAGAATACTTAACGCTATACTAAAACTGCAATGAATTATTTGCCTGAAACTAAAAATTAATGTATTAGTTATTTACAAAGCATGCCTACGTACAAAAACTTAGAAGAAGAAGAAGAACAATGATGGTCCAAGAACTCCCACTTGCCCTTGAGGGTTTCCGGAATTAGGCAGAAGAATTTGTGTTTCATCCATACATTTTTTAGTAAAATCCAGCGAAAAGTTTTATAAATGAGACCCCAGACGTGTAACTGGGCCTGGTTGTGCACATGCTTGTTTCCATGGAGAAGGATTTTATGCTTAAAGGTTAATGCAACACTCTGGAACATTTCAGACTTCATGGGGACGAGAAGCCGGTGACGGAGAGCCTTTACCGTAAAGTGACATAGTGCCTCTTTAACAAGCAGAAAATAAAGAACCTGTAGAAAGATCATATTTTAAGTCGTTATTTGGAATATTTAAGGATAAAAAATAAGACGGGAGTATTTGATCTGTGAAGAAGAATGAGTGGTTTCTTCTTTTCTCGTCTTTGAAATGAAAAAGTAGGACCTGATCTTCTGCATGATTTTAATTTTTCCACTTTCCAATTATGAAAAACTCCACCCATTTACCCCCACCAATCACACCACGTCCCACCAGCGCACGCTTTTCATCCTTTTTCTCACACCGCTCACAGCTATTCAAGAGGGAAATGTACTGATCTGGTTATTTGACTGTTTTATTTAAAAAAAATTAATACAGCTTTTTTAATGTATATTTCCGTTTGTTCAAAGTCCACATTTGCGCTCAAAACCTTTACGCAGGATGTCATGACGAATTAACTAAAGAATAAATTAAAACTTTTCTACATTTTGGTCCTCATTGTATTTTTAAAAACGCAGCAGAAAAGTGCAGAGAACTGTTTTCAAATATAGGGAAGTAAGAGTAATCTACTTAGTAATTTAAGTTATTTTAGTAAAGAACAGATGACTAAAATTACACTCAAGTACAGAACGGCCATCAGTAATATACTAACGTTATATTAGTAGTTTGGAAACAACCTAAACTCTTCGTAAAAAAACCACCCAAGCAAGGATTCGTTTTTAAGTCGCGAGCTATAACTGAGCCGTTACCCTTAATTCGTTCTCTAATCCCACATTCAATTATAGAAGGCAAGAAACCATTTATCATCCTGTGACGCCGGCCTCATGGGAAAGTGGAAAAGGCGGGAAAAAAAACGACATTGAGTTATTGCTTTGTTTCGGTAAAGACGTCAAATTGTATGATTAAAGTCACGAGTGAATGGGCTGTGGTGATTAAACGTGCAAATGTTATCCTGTAATTGCACAAAATGATGAATGTTATAGGGTTACCAAGGAGACGGTGGCCTGGCACTTGAGAATTGAGAAGAACTACAATCAAAATTCTACAGAGCCATGTTTTGACGTAATGAAGTCATGTTGTTTGTAACGTTTTAGTCAACGGTCGATGAATGGAGCCTTAGCAACAACAGCATCGCGACTCAGTTCTTTCAGAATAATGGAAAAGCTACTACTTTGGTACTTTGTTGACAATGAAAATGATCTTGTACGAGATAACTTTTCTGCTCGTCTCTGGCGTGGATATGTTCGCTTGGCAATGAGTCAGATATGAGGAGAGGTGACCACACAGTAAAAATGCATCTTTTTTAGTAATACAAATAATAAATGGCAAGATAGATCAATTTAATGCCATACTGTGGAACGTCGTAGATGAAGCAATAACGTGATAATGGCCACTGAGAAAAGTTAGTGAACCTTTAATGTTTTGAGTCGTTTTTTTCCATCTACAGGAAGTGTTTTGAAATGTCCGAGTAGCCTTATATTTATTATGTTACGTCAGTTCGGCCAGTCCTTTCAAAATAATGGAAGAACTGTCCAGTGCCTTTGGTCACCCCTGGTACATAGAATATTTGTGAAATTGTACTAAAATTGTAAATGTTTTAATTCCTTTCCAAGACGTTTACACCGCCAGCATTAGAATGTTCTGGTCTTTGGCACATAAAAACATGACAAAAGATTACATAAAGGAGTTTTATTGCAGAACGTGTGTCTTACAGAAAATACAGTTGTGCTTTACTTAAACATGAGGACAGATTTTTGTCATTATTGCTGTAGATAGTGAAAAAATAAACAATTTAATTTACACCAAGTTGAATTATTTTCAACACACAGGACTAGGATAAGTAAAACAGGAATACAAAGTTGTGTAGATGCTACACAATAAAGACACAAACATGCTGTTATCAGCATTTTCACACAGAAATCTTATAACATCTCAAAGCAAGAGTAAAAATATTAAAATTACACATTGTCTTGCAGCACAAATAAGGGATATTAAAACTTGATTTATTCATATGTTAAAGACTATTTACATGTTTTAGGAATGAGCAAAATACTATGGCCTTCAAACTAAACTTCTTTCAGGTACAAAAAGATAAAACTTATTGTAAAATCGTATTGCGGTTGAGGCGTTTGTTAAGGATGTGGTGTAAAAACAGTTGTGGGCGTGAGAACCGCCAATTTAACATCAGACCGTATGGAACCTTTGAGATTAAATTAAAACAACCATTGGATCTCCACATCGTCCCATATTGTTTGCCGTGTTTAGACATATCTGACTAATTTGACTGGATTTAGCGTTTAATACTGTAGCACTTTTTGCCACAGATTTGGACTTGTTTTTGTCGTTTTGGCTGATCCTTAATAAAATAAACTTGGATATAACCTATAGAATGTACAGAAGAAAATGGGGATCGTGGCATTCATGTAGAAGCAGAATAAATAGATTTGACAGGCGACCATGCGATTACGTGACTTGTTCTGCTCGAGCGGCGTCGTGCAGAGGCGATCAGTGACTCTGCCTCTCCGACACCACGTCCTGCAGGCGCTTCAGCAGAACGTCGGGACTGCTGCCGTTCTCGGGACACGCCCGCTTGCTGGGAGAGTCGCACGTGGGCGACATGGTGACGTCGCCGTCGATGTTGAAGGCCCTCTTCCGGCTCACGCAGCCCTGGCGGATCATGCGGTTTATGTCGGACAGCTCCTGGTGGACGGGAAACGCGTCGTAGAGATTAGTGCGAGTTCAATTAGAGTCGATGTGAAGCGCCTGTAGAAGCCTGATCCAGACGGAATTCGTTTTACCTCGCGACTTCAGCTAGATTGTAATATTTAGGAACATCGGCTGTGTTTCTAGGCAAGTGAATCGTCCATGTCTAAAATCGTCTCAAAAAACTCCCCCGTATTTTAGATCCTCGGGTGAATCTAGTCCCGTGCAGATGCTCCCGTCGTTGTCTCATGTGAATTGGGCGGTTTTAGTCTGTGCCTTGAAGCTTATATCAATTCAAAAGATCCAAGTCCATTTTACGTTTAAATCTGAACTAAATTCAGATCATTAATTCACCACGGAACCAAAACAATAACATATTTTGTCTACAAGTAAAAAGTAAAAGGTGCACGACAAACTGCGGTAAACATTTGACCCTCCCAGGAAGTACTACCCTGTTATCGTGGCAATTGAAGGGATGCGTCTGCGTGAATGATTTACAAGAAAGGCTCCGGCCGTTTCATAAGCAAGCCGAGCGTGCGGATGTCACTTTAATCGTAACGACGCCGTCAAAGAAAAAGCGCCTCACACTAGTAGTGTGTGTGTGTGTGTGTGTGTGTGTGTGTGTAAGTGTGTGTAAAGCTACGTACAGACCGCCGCGGCCTAATCGCGCGTGTACATTTAAAAGGTTTACGCACCGGACGCGCGCTATCGACGCCCCGGCCACTGTACACAGGCGCGCGTATGGCGCGCTTGAGCTCTCTGCGCACATGCTTGAGCTCTACGCAGTAGTGGTGTTGTCGCATGAGCAGTAGAGTCATGGATGTATTATATTATCGTGGAGTTGTTGACGGTGTGGCCTTTCATTGTGTAAAATGGCGGATATCGAGAGTGTTATTTTTGCGTTTTTGGTTTGTTTCTGTCTCTGTATTCCACCGTGAATACATGGTACAGCTCCTTTCTCCCACAAACAGCCACAATCAATCGTTCGTCTGCCATTGTTGACGAGCAAGGAAAAAGTGGCGCTTCTTGGGGAATTCTACGGGGAATACCGGAAATGCGAGGGGCAATACGTACGTACGTACGTCACTGGAGCGTCAGCTCTGATTGGCTGCTGCGGCGGCTGCTACGCTTCAGCGGCAGAGACGTGCGCTCAAAGCGTCGAGAGCGTAAAAAACTCACCAATCGCGCTGCAAAAACAAAGAAATCGCGCCGCGGATAATGCACTACGTTTACCATAGACTTTGAATGTAAATTGGACGCTTCGGCCGCGGCGTGTGGAAGTGTGTGTGTGTGTGTGTGTGTGTGTACCTTGGAGGGGCTGCTGTTGATGCAGTAGGTGTAGGCGTTGGGCGACAGGCAGCTGGGGGAGTTCTTATGAGGAGACACATACAGAGAATGCCTCTGAGAAATCCTCCGTGGAGACAGAGGCTGAGCGCGCACCGAGGGGAACGGGGACTGGGGCGGGGCATCCAACTGAAACGGGACAAGATGCAGACGTTTCAAGGGGTTTTGTTCTCAGTGTGTCAAATAAAGAGTTGTATCATACACTGGCCCGTAAACAATAGATATTGTTCCAATCTGCAGCTAACCTTGTTGTCGTGACTGGCGTATTTGAGGGCAAAACTCTTCATCTTGAGCACAAACACAGAGTTGTAGAACTGGATGAGGTCGCTGCGCTCCTCCTCTCCTGATTGGTCAGTCTCAGAGCCCTGGCTGCTCTTCTCCACAGCTGCAAAAAACACACAAAATACATTGACTTTTTATTCTTCTTTTTATAGTTTTGTTTCGTAGTGGCCATGTCATTTAAAATGTTCTTTTTTTTCGCTGTGTTCATGTGGATTTCAAAATGTGAAGTGGAGGTTCCGACTGCGTTCCATTTGCCTTTTATCTCGGGATTTTGATGTGACAAGTGAAAAAAAGTCTTTAACAGCGTTTAATAGAGCTAAGCAACCATTTTTGTTGTTTTTAGCCTTCTCAAATGCTAACCCTAGTCATTTGTTTCCATTTTCACGTCAGACAGCTAAGGTTACATCTTAATTAAACTTAAGCGTCAGGTCTTAGTGTCGTTCACAAATCTGTTGCTCTTCTACGGACGACACGGCAGCAGCTTTTGACCCGAGTTCCTGTGTACTTTTCCCCACGTGTTGGTGCATTCAGTTCCCGAAGACCGCATGAACGCAGCACGAATGTATCACAGGGAATATTTTTAGTTAAAAAAAGGTGATGCATCAGCTGTTTTGCGTGCTTAAAAAAAGGTGAAAAACAGAATGAGTTCATTTTAAACTCCTTGCAGCATTCCGCGTGTAACGCTCGAATGCCTAACACATTCCAAGTCTCCTAATTATTCAATTCACAAGCACGTTTCACAACTTTCAGAGTGAGCGTGGGGTAAAGCTAAAAACATTAGCATGCTAACAGCGCACTTCCTGTAATAAAAAAAAATTTCTGTGATTAGCACACAGTGGACATATTTTCACCCTCAGAGCTGCTTTTACAATTAGTCTGCACTTCTTTAATTATGATTGAAGGGATATGTGGAAAAAACATTGTATAATCTGAGCACTATTCTTTATCTAAGGCTGTACAATTAATCAAGAGTATAATTTTAACAGTGATTAACATGAATGTGTAAAAACATAAATGCTGTTATGATAAGGCCACTTTTATTTCCTGTTCTTGCTGCTTTTTATATTGAAATGACTGTATATTCTCATGTTTACTTGTGGGATTGTGTGAATGACGTTGCAGCCATGTTTTGAAACGTGTTTAGTCTTACATTCTCCTCCAGACACCGGGTCCACCTCCATGTTTTCATCTCTGGGACTTCGTCGGATCAGTACGCTCCTGTAAACCTGCGCACATCGCACCACGTACAGACATAAGCCGACATGAAAACTGAAGACATTTAGAGTTGGATTTGCTTTGCTTACGTGGCTGTTGGCCTGTGGTTGGCTTCTGTAACACTTCATTATGTCCTGGAAGGTGTTTGCTTCTTTGGTTACCTGTGGAAAACACACAAAAGCAAAAAGAAAAATCTAAGTTTGGATAGAATTATTTATAGAAAACGGCAAACTAGAGCATCAACTTTGAATACATGTTCCTATTCAAAGCTTATACACATTCTTATTCTCATACGCAATCTTTTAAAGAATAAATGTCAAAAAAACTATCTCAAACAATGCTTACAATCCAAAAGAAAAGATAACTTAAGTATCTGACTATGATTGGGGAGTATGGCTGCTCATAATGGCAATAGTTACAATCACAATTTTTTCAAACCATTACTCCTATACTGTCTCCAAGAACCAGTAAAAGGAAGTATAGACCAAATATATTGTATTAATAATGTTTGTAACACTTTTGTTTATAAGCCTAGGGGTAAATCAGGTGAAGCTGGACACTTCTTTGATAATAGAGTCAGGAAACCTCCTTAAAACATGCATTTATTGTACTTTAGGTCTTGAATTATTGATTCGAGCAATAAACCCAATATTCCCAAAAATGTCTCTTCCCCAAGCCAATTTCGAATGTTAACGCCTGCTCTGCACAATCTACTCGCTCCACTGCATCAGAAACACCCCGAGAACATCCTCTGCCTTTTCATTCTGAACTATCAGACAGTGGAATAAACTTCCAAACAGTCTGAAATTCATAATTAAATTCATAATCTCAGTCGAAAGTTGAAAAAGCACATCCTAGATCAGCGATCCCCAGTCTTTTCTCATAAGCACCGGTTGAAGGGACAGGGCCAGTGAGAAGGGCATAAAATGTGTGCAAACCCTTGTTCTAAATATGTTGTCATTGTCTTATTACTGGACATTTATTTGGCTCTGTATTTCAATAGTAAAACACAATGATAAAGCAATAAACTATAGAAAAAAAGACAGTAGATTTTAATATATAACATTTACCTCTGGGGCCCAGTAGCAGATGGCCCACAGCAAATCATCTGGACATTTAGAATTTTTTTGGTTATAATAAAATGTTGTACTTTTAATGAAATGTGTACTTTTTATTACTGTTGTGTTCACCTGCCCCGGGACTGCAGATGGAAAGGAGCAATAGCTAAATGTGGTACGGATCATCTTTTCTTTTGAAGATAAAGGATTTTGTACACAACCCCTTACAAATAAAGACTAAACCCATAATGAATCGTACAGTAAATACATAAATAACACTGAAAGCATTGGCGTTACCAGTTTACTAACTATTGACCACAAACTTCTAAATATGTAATTCAGGTGCGGATTATTAAAGAAAAAACATGAGTCAACAGAAGCGTCCTGAGACTCTCTGGTCTGTGGCAGAAGGGCCAGTTGAAACGTGGCTTGAAACGATAAAACGACGACAAAGAGCAGACACGTTCGGATTATCACCTTGGAGATGATGTAGATGCTGCAGAGGAGGAGCTGGTCCAGGTGCCGGTCCTTCATCAGCTCGGTGCAGTGGACCACGGCGTGTTCGAAGCAGGTCCACACCTTCCCCCTTGTCTCGGCGCCCACGTCCAGCTTCAGGCACAGGTCACGGAGACGCACGCTGGCCAAGTGGTACACCTGCGCGCGCAAAAACATGAAATACTTTAGCTTTTTACTCTTTTTAGTCAGTTTTAAAACAGGCAACATTCTAGACGTTGGTTGGGTCTTCACTTCAGCTTTATCTGGGCCAAATTTAGTAAAAAAAAAAATTTAAAAGCAAATTAATTGGCTGGGGGACAAGGCACGGATCAGACCAAACAGAACAGGGTGAAAGATTCAAATTTAAAAGGACACATATTATGCTAATTTGAGCTTTTCCCCTCAAAAAACATACCTGGAGTTGTCTTTAGCTTCCTTCACGCTAGTTTGATTAATCCCGTTAAGTAATTTCTCTCTTTCTGAGCCTAACAAAACACTCAGTTCCAAATTTCCCAGATTTGTAACATCATAGGTGGAGCTTCGAGATATTCTGTGCCGTTTTTATGTCTCCAAACTAATTGTAAATGTGTACTTAGAGGATCTCCATGAGCCTTTAGAAACGTTTCATGTATATAATTTAAAGTTAGGAAAATGTAAAATACCAATGCCAAGGTGACCAAAAGCATGTTTACAAGCCAATCAATCGCACAAGAACGCATATTGTTCTGTAGTGTAGCTGTGGCACGTGCGAATGCTTTTGTGGCGTCCTTACCTTCCTGAAGAACAGGGCTAGGGAGCCGGTGCGCCGCGGCCGCCCTGCCTGGGGGTCAGCGGGCGGGGGGACTATGTTGACTCGACTTGGGGACGTGGTGAGCAGGAAGTGGGCGGTGACGGCGTTTGAGGAGTTCACTTGCTGCATTGGGATCAGCGTGATGGTCCGGTCTGTGTTCAAACCTGGAAGAGCGGATTGTGACGATAAAACGGATTTAAATGGATTAGTACAGGAGAGTCCGCTCTAGAGGATCGGCGATGGCTCTGGTTGCCATAGTAATGTGTAAACTTCTGTAGCAATGAACAGGCCTAAAATGTTGCCTATTTGATTGTTTTGCGTTTAAAATTTTATTTTGTGAATTGAGATAAGGCTAGCAGATGACAAATGTGTCTTTTTAACCCAAAGCTTGCGCATGCGCACTCCCCCCGTGCGGACCTGCACAAGAGCATCGCGGCTAGAAGTACGTTTGTTTATTAGCGCGACGGATCGCATCGCATCTCTCGTCTCAAACTGTCTTTCTTTTGTCCCGTACACTGAGGGAACTATATTATGATGGATCCATGCGCTTAGACACAGGAAACATGCTGCTCTCCTGGGGACGAGCCGCACGCGGCTGCAGGTGAGCAGTAGGTGCGTTTTATGATTGATACGTGACAGGACTAATCGGCAGTCCACGCCAAGAAAATGAGACTCAGATTTGGGCCAAAAAATCGTCCATTACGAAATTTTTGGATCTTTTCATTATGACTTGGTGTAAAACTATTATTTATATTTACAACATGTATAAATACACCAAATAATGTATTTGTGGAGAAAAAATTTAAAATCTGTAGAAAATTACAGGAAGGCGACACACAAGGGAAACTCATTCAACAAAGGATACCTTTTATTTGTCAATGTGAAGTCATCAATTGCAGTTTTTGTTGTTGTAATAAAATATGTATAATTTTGGGCAACATTGTAAATATATTTATCTTAACTGCATTTTAGTTCAATAAGAAGTCCAACCTGTCATATGCACTTCAGCAATAACCCAATTCCTAACTATACTTCACTTAAACTGAACCAAAACCTTCAACTTCATCACCTCTAATTACCCACCACAGCAAACTGTTCATCCGGAGAGTTCAAGTTCACTTGGACTAGCCATCCTCGAGCTGCACTAAGTTTAGCACTCAGTAAAAAAGGGGTGTTTAAGAAAATGTATTCTTTAAAAAGCATTGCGGTTGTACGTCTTAAAGATTCTGGATCGTGGAAGTCAGAGTTTCTGCTGCATTCACGGTCACAATAAAATGCCTGTCTTAAACATTTCACATCATAAATAAACTGGTAAAAGCCTATGTGGTATTAACATAACACTTTATATGGTCTATGAGTATTAACGAACACTTTGCATTTGCAGATTGTAATGAATAAATTTCAGACAATTTTCCCGTTCTCATTGTGATTCAACTCTGGAGGCGTGTGCACACTGTTGATGTTGAACCTACCTTGCAGTACCACGGTGCCCTGCGTGGGCTGGGGGGCGATCTTGAGCGTGCTGGTGGAGCCGAACGTCAGCCTCTTTGCGGGCGACGGCACCACGCTCCCGTTGGTTGTGGGGGGGTCGTCACCGAAAAGGCGGCGCTTGGCACTTCCTGCTGCGGGGGAGCTGTACCTGTCGTGGACCGTCAGAGGGGAGGCGGGGATCGCTGGGGGACAAGGCACGGGTCAGACCAATCAGAACAGGGTGAAAGGTTCAAATTTAAAGGACACACATTATGCTAAAATGACTTCTTTCCTCATCAAGAACATACCTGGAGTTGTTTTTAGCTTCATTCATGCTACTCTGATGAATACTGTTTAGTACATTTTCTCTTTCTGGAACTCAGAAAACCCTCCGTTCCGCTTCGAGATCTTCTGCGCTGTTTTTACGTTCCCATCTAAATGCTCATTCTTAGCATTTCTGCCCGCAAATCACCTTTATTATAACTGCGGGCCTAAATTAGCATCAGGGGCAAGCAAGGTTTGTTTATCTCCCCTATGTAATTCCCTTTGCAGCCAGTAGATGGAGCTCCAACTCAATTCCTACTAAAACGACCACAAAAAACCTACTTTGCTTCATAATAAACATTATTTTCGGTTCTAATACACAAGATGCCAAAGCAGATGTACCAAAGAACATGTTTTAAGGACAATAACATACAAAGAAGGCACAATATTTGTTCTTTAAAATGATCAAGCGTTCCAAAAGTTAAAGTCCTCCTTACTTTTGATAGTGCTGCCGATGGTGGTTCTGAACTCTCTGATACGGGGGTGGATGATGGGGGACAGAGCAACCATGGGCAGGTGAGTCTGGGCTGGGTTTGAGCCAGTGGCCCCTGAGGCAGAGCTGGCGCCCGTGTCCAGGCTGGAGGAGAAATTCACCTGGAGACCACACAGCAAAGCGGCAAATTACTACTTTTTCCCAGCTTTGAACCCTGCGGCCCATAAAATGGTGAGATTATATTATAGATTTTTACAGGCTAACTGCCAAGCAGGAAGCGCAAGCGTTTGACACACAGTATAAGACGACCTCAGTGGACAATAGTAACTGTCAAGGCTTTTAAGCTTCATAACGCTGTGTGTTTTATTACAATCAGACCCATATTCACTGAGAAATAAGTCTAATGAAGAGAATCTAGACGCAGCAGTTTAGAACCTGCTGCATTGAAATCAGACTTCATTGGCCCGACCTGACCATCACTACCATGAACCATATTTCTGTGTAAATATCTCATGTTACAACTGAACAATCACTTGCTAAGCACAAGCAGATGAACCAGATGTGAAGGCACAGACACAGGTAATCAGCTCACACAGAGTAACCAAGGACAGAGGGGACAGTAGAGACAACTGTGATGTGTTTAAGCTTCAAAATGAATACAATCCAACATTCCATACAATTTAATACAATCCAACAATTTGGCCTAATCAGACCCCCGGTTCAAAAGACAATCGGCGTGTACTATATGTGTAAATATCTCTTGTTACAACGTGAGCACCTGCGGTTTATTGAGAGGTGCGGCCCGTATATGGACAATTTATTTTTACATAGTACATTTTGTTGCAGCTGCTTTTATGCAGGAGCGCTGTATAGTAGTAAAAAAAAAAAAAAATACGAAAGCTTATACAAAAGCTACTAAAATAATGCGTGCTAGTGATACTACACAGAGCAATGAGCATAAAAATGGAAAAATCCAGAGGCACTCTGAGCAAGTACTTTATTTGAGAAAGGTTTTTGCCATTTTACTTGATAGTGACACTCTATTTGGCATTGTTTTGGTCTTTTATAAGTAATGCTTTTTGCTTGATGAGAACATATTGTGTTATAGTGCTCAACAAGCTCTGTTTTTAATAAATATATAATGTTTGGAAACAGGAACAACATTTTAACTGATATAGAAAAATAATTCTTGTTACATTCTTTGCCTAAACAGCAATTAAAAGAGCAGTCGAGACATCAATTTTAGTAACTTAATAATGTAATCAAACTTTGGCTTAACTAATACGTTTTCTCAGTAAGTTAATATTTAGCCCACCTCTACATTGGACACACTGACTTGCAGCCTCGATATGTGTAAAGCTCATACGTGTAAGTGTGTTTATAGTCCTCACTGACCTCCTCCACAGTGGGCACCTTGTGGTTCGCGGCCTGCAGGGCAGTCCACAGGGCTGAGTCTGAGGTCCAGGCTCGACTCTCCAGGACCTGCTCCTCGATCGAGTTCAGGTGCTTCACCATGTCCCGGGACAGGCCCTCTTCCGCCCGGATGAACACCTCGATCACCTGCAGAAAGGAGAGCGTTAGTAAAGCTGCAAAAAGAAGTGTGAGAGTTGAAAAAGACTTATTATTTAAGTGGCTGAACAAACCTGTAGTCAAGGCTACAACGGCATTTTTTATGTCTCGCACACAAAACATTTTATTGTGAAGGGACTGATGATGTTGTTTAAATTGATGTTAATAAAGCAGATGGAAGCATTTCTTTTAATACACTTCCCCAGCACAGCCTATATTTGCTGTTTCATATTGCACTTTATCACCAAAGAAAGTCCCTAGTTTGCGAATCCTGTTTTATTCACTGACAATGGCAATAAACCTTTTCCTGATTCTGATTGTATGTATGTATGTATTGTTTACATAGAATACCAAAATGCTATTTCTATTTAATCTATTCTACTAGGGCTGGGCCATATTGTACATCAAAATATCAGAGTAAATGTGGTAGGTGAAATTTTAATTTGATTTCCACAATGTCATTTGCATGTGCACTGCAGCTGGCTTTCCTCTCAGAGATGAGGGCGCGGCTAAATGCTACGGCTAACGACCAAGAACACTTCTAATGACAGCGACATCCTGGAGTGGAGGCTGAACTTTGACTACACCGAGCACTTAAGTCTGACTGTATGACTCCATCTTATGCAGCTGAATTACGCAGTGGTTTTTAGGCAAATTAGCCATGTGCTTTGCTCTTAGCGTCTTTTAATGGGCTCGAAATCAAAGCCTCCGCAACTGCAGCTTCAATAATGCACAAGCTTCTGCCTCGATGTGGTTTGTACGACGGCTCGGAGTCAAAACGTTGCTAATCAAAACTATAGATGCACAGAATTTCTAGTGATCATTTAAA
The DNA here is from genome assembly GCF_026437365.1 of Eucyclogobius newberryi. Lineage (NCBI taxonomy): Eukaryota > Metazoa > Chordata > Actinopteri > Gobiiformes > Gobiidae > Eucyclogobius > Eucyclogobius newberryi. Next base: position 12,803,269 of record NW_027315823.1, read on the forward strand.
GCCTACATGTGTTATGAGGTAGACCAAAAGAAAAGGTTAGAAATGATGTGGACGCTAAAGCAAATACTAATCTTTGGTATTTATTTGTAATCTTACAATAGAGCAAATTAAAAACTAAGAAATGAACGAATGCAGTCATAAGTCCTTAAAAAATCTGCACAAAACCTACACATTCTACTTTTAAAATGTCGTGTATGTGCATTTGGTTTGGTTTGGATTGAACAAGTTTGTGTTTGTAAATTATTCATGTCATTTCATTATATTGCCTTTTATAATGCTATGGCTAAATTTCTTACATATATAATAAAAAACCTCATGAAAGAATCTGAACGCCGTGACACTGGATCCTCTGCACCGGTTTGGGTTAGACAACAGGTTCATTTCAGACCTTGAAGAAGTAGAAGGGCGGCAGTTTGAAGATTCTGATGATCCACGGGAAAGTCCTCTGTGAACTGTAGGCGAAGAGCACCACCTCCAGGCAACAGGCCATCAGCGAGCAGTGGAACATGTCCTGCTCCAGCAACACCTGCAACAGCACACGCAGTACCAGATTCAGCATTTCTCTTAAATCCAAGATGAGAAAAAGTAAATTGTGGCTAAAGGACAGCTACAACAGACTACCAGTATATGAATGAGTGAAAATCGTTTGAAAACGTGTCTTGATTTGAGTAATTAAAGGGGTTGTACTCAAGTGCTCCCTCTGAAAGTTGTGAAAAGTGCCTTTAAACTAATCACGGTGAATAATTCAGATGCATTAGGCAAGTGAGAGATACATGTGGACCGCTGCAAAGAGTTTAAAAATGAACTCTGTATTTTGACGCTTAGAAAAAAAAAATCAGGTACAGTTTGTTTTCCCAACTCCTTTCAGTTTGTCGCTCTAGTTCTGCTCATTTTAGATGCTGCTTTCAACTTTTTGTTTTTACATTTTAAGGCTACATGAAAATGTTTTACTTCATTATTTTTCATTGGTTTTTCAGCCCGTTCTCCAGGAATCTCGTCAAAGTCCGGGCTCGCTTTTCACACCGGGGACCGTTTCGTTTAGCGAGGTCGGAAAAGAGTAATGCCGTGTCCGACGTCGCAAACTTAGTCCAATTTGTGTTGGAAAGACGTTCATTGTTATCCCGCTGAACTTCCTGTTGCCCAGAGGAACTCGCTACGGAGAGGCCGGGAAAAATAAAAACTATTTTCATCCAGACGAAAACGAAATTTGATTAATTGATTAGAATCGATGCATCGCCCAAGCACATTTCAAGAAAAGCTATCAGAGGAATGAAGGATTTTGCTTACCTCTCTTACCAAATCTAAACAAAATCAAAACTCTAAAGCTATAAAACGCACCCAAACTACATTGTATTTTCAGTTCCTGGAGTTATATAACACACATTTGATCTAAATAACCAAACTGAGAGCACAGCGACACACTTACACTCATGTCTTTTCCCTGCAGGCGTTTGGTCTCTTGAACCATGACGTTTTCCAGGACTTTGTAGTAAAGGATTTCAGCCAACTTCATTCGGTTTTCGGCAAAGTCTAACGATAAACACATTTAAAGAAAGGTAGATTCAGAGATAATTGGACAAGCTTTGGTAACACTACACACGGCATCCAAACAGTACCTATGTGTGACCCTGGAGAGTCCTCAGAGTCGTTGGTGTAATTCTCTTTGAACGACTGTCCCAAACTTTTGACTCGAGCCAAAATGGATTCCGTGGGATCTCGAGTGCAGGACCTTTAGACACAAGACAACGGAAATGAGCACGATTCATATTTGAAAGGAACGATTCAAATTAAAATCGAGCCGAAACAGTGGTAGGTGATAGAGACAAAAATGTATATCTCGATTTATTTTTGAGAGTATGACGATATTCATCCTGATCTATTCAGAAGATGAGTCAATCCAACAGAAATGTGTTAAAATGTGTCTTTAAACATAGTGATAAACTTTTTTGATGGGAAAAAAGTAAAGACTCAGTTTTTGAAACAAAAGGCTGCGTTCCGTTAGCCTGGTTAGCATTTTCAATAGGAGAGTTAGCATTAGCCTTTTTATCGGTTTGTTGTTTATGTCAAATGAATCATTCAGAAGGTTTGATTTCAATAAAGCAGGTCACATTGAGGAACAGTAATGTTTTAAGAAAAACAAGAAGGACAGGACATTTAGTATTGTGCCGTTATCGTTGTCATGATGTAGATATTAGTTACACCAAAATGTGAAATCGTGACATTCCTACTCACACATGTTACTGTTGAAATTAAATGAGGGTAGATGCTAATTTTTAAAGCGAACGTTATTAATCGACCTTACACGCAGCGGGTCACAACAATATGACTTTGAAATGTATGTTTAGTTTCACCTATACCTACAGTAATAAGTGAACTATAGAAACTTGAGGTTGAAGTAAGATATATTCATAGTTTTTACTTGTTGGCAAATGTGATGTAACATGTAACATTAAAAACAACCATGTGTCTGTGTTGTCTACAAACTAAAAAAGTATGAGGGTACAATTAACAAAAAATCTCATTCACAGATTAATCAAATGATTTCAAACAAAACAATTAGTTGAAACTCAAAAAATTACACTTCATATTTCTGTAAATATAGTCAGAATAATTTCCAACCCACATTCAAATGTCTATACAATTTAGTTCATAAATGTTAAAAAGGTTGTAAAAGTGTACAGGTGAGGGAAACAAAGATCAGAACTGACTTGAATATCTGCTGGAGGTTGTCGCTGGGGGCCGTCCTCAAACGGGCCACCATACTCTGCAAGCGGCTGACGCTCTGAGTGGCAGACGACACCGGCGTCACCAGGAGGTCCTTCTCCTTCAGGTAGACTCGGCCTGTCAGAGGCGTAGAGGGCGCCAGCGAGCCAGACTGTGGCACAGCCGAGACAGATAAGACAAATTAATAAATGGATGAGACAAACGGCATTAAAAGGACTGGGCCATAACTGACATTCGGACAATGGGAAAAAAATCACTTTGGACAAATAGAAAAGGAACTGGACTGAATGGGACAGCCACCTCGGACGTTATGTACCCCAAAACATTTTTTTAGATGCCATATTTTTCATAATTATTGCCATAATTTATTTTACAAAGATATTGTTATTTTTATTAAAAAAAATATATAATTTTTTCTCTGTTCCTGTCATGTCCGTTTTTGTGTGTGTTTTTTTAAAGAAGAAAACGATAAATATTTGTCGTTTTTTTTTTTTTTATGTGTACATATTGTCTGAACTTTGTAGAAAAGATTTAAGATACAAATGCTCAATACATAACATACTTTGCCTTTGGATAACAATGCAGTATTTAAAGGAAATAAAAAAATGGAAACCCACATATACCTTATCAAAGCGTATAAATAAAATATATAAAAAATGATCAGCTTTTGAGAATGTCACATCATATCCGTTTAAGCCCTTCTATTTCCTCCCTAATATACCATTGCTGTCTGGCATTAACACAGCTTTCGTTTTAGTTGAAGGGACTAAAAGCGGTGTGTACCTTCTCGACGTGCTGCTGAAGCTGGTGCGCCGCCGTGTGGGCGGGTTCACGTACTGCTTTTCTCGGTGTTCCGATTTCCTCATCGGCGTCTGCGCCGAGAAACACCCGTTCATCGAAGTCTCCCACGGTCAGAACGTACTCCTCATACTCCCGGTTTAAGGCTTTACTGAAACACAATAAGGACAGTTAAAGCTTCTTTTTGTACTTTAAGATTGTAGTACAAATAGAGCAAGAGGATATCACGACTTACTTGTTATCGATAAAGTTGTGAGGGTCCAACATGTCGGTCAGATAGTCCTCGTTTCCTCTGAGGATCTGAAACAATCAAGCATCAGACATTTTAATCATAACTTTTGTTGTAGCAGAAATAGCAATCATCTGGCTCCAATAGGGAGAAGAAAAAAAAAGGTGGATTAACAAGCAAAATATCTATGCAAATGGGTTAATCTTCCCATAGCTACTTTCTATTAACATTGCGCTTTACCCTTTGTCCATATACCTTATACTTTAATTATTCTAAAATTAATTGAATTGAAAAATTATTGTGGTTTGTAATGTAAAAAGAGCAGCGTTCAAATAGATTTAGCTTGACTTTTATGGAATTTTAAAAGAGGAAAATGTGAGTGGGAAATGTAATCACATTTTTTATTCAGTTAACTTAAACTATCCATTATATCGGCGGCGTTAGTGTCTGTACAAACCCCTCTGTCGAAGAGCTTCTCTATGTAGGGTTTGAAGTAGTGTTGTTTGATGCCTTTGGCCTCCACCACCAGCCCGTCGTGCAGCTCGCAGAGTCTGTCCAGAACGCAGGGGGGAGGTCCATCTACGACAGGCCCGTCCAGTTTGTACTGAGCCGGGAGACCTGGGAAACCAGGGAGAACGGGTGTCAATCAAGCGGATTTCACAAGTGCCACAGGACATGTGAGGGGGAGTGGTTAAAGCACCTTAGACAGGTTGGACGACGCATTGGACTAAAATGCAGTCAAGATAAATGTTTAAAATGTTGCTAAAAATATGAAACATTTAGTACCAGAATAGCTCATTTTTTCGGTTTATAATTGTACTTCCTGTATGTGATTGATGACATCACACTAGGAAATTACCCAGCAAACACTGGTCAAAAACTCCTCTAATGTCACCATTTTTATGAGAGCACCTTTATTGTGTTAACCTAATGTTTAGAGGATTAAAAAAATGTGTTTATTTTGTGAAAATTCTGCATAAACTTTGTCTGGAATAACTTCCTAGTGTGATGTCACTTCCTGTCGACTTTTCTCCACAAATATCTACTCGATTGGTGTAAAACTATAATTTAGATTTACAACCGGTATAAATACACCAAATAAAGTCCAAATTTGAAAATCGTAAAAACCTGTCATAGGCACTTTAAGCACCGGTCTAGTTCTGGATTAGACCTGATGGTTCTGATGTGGACCAGGGTGATTTTGGTTTAGTCATAGTTGTACTTTAGACATGATTAGACATAGTTTCATCCTGCTTGCTTTTTTTTTTTTTATCATCATCTTGTTGTTGTTTATAGACATAATGCATTTATAACAGCATTTCATAAAGGATTTGTGGGAGCACCTTTGAATGTGGGGTTAATGAGATCCTTCCTGTTTGAACACAGAAGAGCGTTGCCAAAGACCAGGTCCAAACAGCAGAGCAGCAGGTGATAGGAGTTCACCAGGTCGTCGCCGATCATACTGAAATTACCTGAAAGGACATACGATTTTATCAGCGGTTCACGTGTAAAAGCGATACATGAAAGAAACGAAGAACAGAAAAGACCAGAAAAGCGAAACTGGAACTATAAAACGCTAAAAGGGGTTTTTGTACCTTTGGTGTAGACAAACAATGTCCAGCAAAACTTGAACACATCACTGATGTGACAGGGCAGCCGCCTGGAGAGGACACATGGACAGAGGCATTAGTTTTGTCATTCATTAAACCATTTATCAGTTAAATCTATTCTGTATTTGTTTGTATTGTGATTTTAATGCATATTTTGTTTTGTGTGTTACTTTGTGCTCTAAAAATAAACGTATAGAAACTGATATTGTCCCCAACCCAGTCATTTATATGCATTTAAAATATAACTGCATTAGTATTATTTACATCAAATAAAAGGAAAGCGTTATTGTAAATAAGTTAAATTGAAAACAAACTGCAGAAGGGTCCAAGTTTCATTTCCCTCATACAAATATCTCGACTCCATCATCAACGACACAAACACATTCCCGTAGTATCTAGCCCTGCGGTCAGTGCCTCACCGGTGTTTGCGGCTGCGCGGTTGCCGTGGCGGCTCGGCTGCCTGTGGGTTCTGAAACATGTCCATGAATATGGGCTCAAACTTCCTGAAGATCACCGTGGAGACCTCGAAGTTCCTCTCCAGCCGGTCCATCCTCAGCCTGAAGTCCTGCGACAGGTTGGACATGTCGGCCCACTTCTTCATCTTAGAGAAGAACTGGATCAGGCTGCAGAGAGCGGAGGAGACATCAAGAGGCAGAGATGTAATACCAGCACTTTTCCTCTATTCACGGGGTTCAATTTACTGTTTGTAGGCACCTCTTTGACCATGTTTGACCACCAACACAGTTAGTTGTTGTTTGAACTGTAAATTGCAATTAGGGCTGGAATAATTAATGAGGACTAGTCTATGAAATAATGGTTGTCGTATTTTGATCATCGTAATTGTCATACAAAAAAGACTTTATTGAACAAAAACCAAAAAATGTAAAATAAGAACAAGTGCTGATTTTATCAAAAGCATCAAGAGAATATTCTTTATCTAGAAGCCTTCAATGTTTTAACCTTTATTTTCTTTGATTGATCAACTAGTCAAATGATTATATCAGTTATAAATTAAGACTTTTTAACCAAATAATCACTGAATAGTTGATTTGTAGCTCACATGTTGTCATGTTACGGTTTCAGATGCTGTGGACCTGGACACGCCTAAAACCGCCTGGATGATGCTCGGTCCTGGTTAATCTACAGCCTGTCTGTCCCTGGGAGTAGGATCTCTCCTTCACTGTGGTTCTCCTCGAGGTTTCTACTTTTTCCCACTGGGTTTTTGTAGTTTTTCCTCTCAGAAGCAGAGTCTAAGTACACGGGACCAGGCTTTTAGCTAGAGGGACGTCTTCCCGTCTTTTGGACGGGGTATTTCGACATGTGGACGGGCATTTTCGAGTACAAGGACGGTGTAATTTTTATTAATACATTTTAGAAAAGGGAATATCATCATTAAATCGGGTCGGGAAGCGTTTGACGATAGTCCGCCGTGGTCCACGCCGGAGTGTGATCCGCACGGCCGAGAGGCGCAGGCGGCGCGAGAGTATGGAAAGTCAATATGATACGAGAGGCATGCGGGCGGCGTTCTAGATCGCCGTGTAGGCGCCTCCGTGTTAAAAGTGCCGCTTTATTTTGTAAAAGCGTCGAAAAAAGGTCGTGATACACATATTGGCTTTCCATAGCTTTCCCGAAAATGTTTTAAGCCCCCGGACAAAATTATTTGGACGGGGTTTTTTCAAATCCTAGCTAAAAGCCTGCACGGGACGCTCTTGGACAGCTCTATTTGCTTAACTCCTGTGAACGTTTGTTAATCTGCTTCTGTGTCATTGACCATTTTCATTGTTTGATTTTCAAACTTTCTGCCGGTAAAATCAACTATTTTGTACAGCCCTGCGAGGCGACCACTGTTGTGATTGCTGTACGCTACGGAAACAGTGCAAAGCTGACTGTGAACCCTATGAATAACTATGATTCCATATATCGTGTACATTTTTAAGACCGACAGAAGAATTGGCCACTCAAAACCACCTCAGGTCACGATTACCTCAGGTTTATTGCACGTACATTTTGACACAGACATAACACAATATTGTAATTACAGTTCTGTTTGGCCGGTGCAGAGACTCACCTAAGTTTAGAGGAGGAGCGAAGGATCCTGGTCAGAGACACGCAGTTTCCCTCCATCAGGCCTTTACCCACAGTGGGAACGGAGCCTTTCCTGCAGGCAGCGTACAGAGCACAGGCCAGCCAGTGCACCACCTCCCCCTGCACCACCACAACAAAGTCATGTTAGCAGGACATTTCACACCAGAAACAACTTTGCAATACAGTCGTCACTACTCATTTGTTCCGTTTTTGTCCATATTCTCTTCTCTTTTACGTAAAGTTTGGCAATATATATTGAGTTATTAAAAATTACAGTGGGTGTTGTTTTGAGGACTGTTGAAACTTGAGTATCAGGAATATTTTTTATCATTCTGAGCTCTGATTCTAATAAAAACTATATCAAAATGTGGCTACAAAGGATGATTAAAGTAAAACAAATTTGTGTTCAAACAAGGAAACTTGAAGATATGCAGAATTTGCACATCTTCAAAACAACATCCACAATATTATCGATAATTGAGTACTTACATTACTTACAGCACAGCAGTATATTTCCCACCTTGTCTTATAACCAGGGCTCTCGCTACATACATAAATACAGGTAAATCAAAAGGGCCCGCCAGCCGATTTGACATGGGGGGGAAGTAAACCATCTCTAAAACCCAACTTCATCCCATATTATAGGTAGCGCCATCTTTAAAATACTACTTCAATAAACAAGTCTTAGTGTTTTTATCACTTATTAGCCTAGAAATGTCATGCAAGATAGTTGGACAGGGGTGTGCATTGCGTCGATCGCGGAGGCAGTGGCAGTCGATACCAAAGCAAAGTTTATTGTCTGGCGCCAAGAGACAGTAGATTCACACGCTGAGCGAACAGCAGACAGCATGAGAGAAACATGAGTAACAATCAGCGCCAGGAGCCTACAGTTGTTATTTTGTCCACTTTCTCAGTGAGTTTCGGAAGGAGCACACCACGACACGACCTAAAGGAGCTGACTTTTTCTATGTCTCAAGCCCCTCCTCCCAGCGTTACCATGGAGCTTGTCTTATTATAATAACTATTATCATAGTTAAAAAGAGCTTTAAGTGAGGTGATTATAAGCTGCTTATAATACAACCGTCTAATATTTAGTCTAGTTACTATTTAATTCATTCAAAATAGTCCTATATTGTGTTTCTATAGTTGTTCATAGAAATAAAAAAGTAATATAAATCTATAGGTAGATCTACGGGCCTTGCAGAATCTAAAAGAAGCTTGTACGCTGAAAAAGTGTGGGCACCACTGTAGACGAAAATATATTACTAACAGCTAACTAGCTAATATATTACAGAGTAAGGGATTGGTTTATCACTGAAATCACATGAGGTTTCAGCCAATCACAGAAGATTCTCACTGAGACAAAAGCACATGTGGGAATACATTTAAATGACTATGTTTATTTATCATTTCCATGATACCATTAAGTTTTGGGTAGCCAATATTCAAATTTATTGATAGTGGATAGGCCTATACACCATGTAATAGTATGTTTAGGATGCATGTACCTTTGGAAATAATGAAGGTACATTAAACAATCCTTAAAGGAAAATGCCACATATGAGGCATATTTGCCATCCCTTTAAAAGATTCTGGGGAGAGCACGAATAACACAGTAACATTTGGTGAATTTTGTTGAATTAATGTTTAGAAGGTCAAAATTGTGTTTCTTTTTTAACTTATTTCTATTGCACATCGAGACTTTTAAAATACATTATCAACTTAATAAAGTGAGGAATATAGTGATTGCAGGCTTCCAGACAGTTCACATTTAGAAATAAAGTATGGAGAATAATGCATTTTTAACGATTATCAAATTATGACTATATGCCTAAAAACAACAACAACACGATTAACCGTTACAACCCTTGTCCCTCAACAAACACATATGACTTTTGTATAAGTTTAGCAGTTCATATTGCAGTCCCCTCTCCAACGTATTATCCAAACTATCACAACATAAATCGCAAATCTACTCGCGATCGCAGAAAAATCGCGTTTAGACATTTTTGTCCAAGAACATGCAGCAGTAGTTTCTCATTTGCGAAAAACAACAACACAAAACCCAATTATAAGTCTGTGTAAACAACAACAACAACAACAACCACCAGAAGATGTTTTGGAAATGCCCTCTGAAACTCCCAGTATGTCGCGTGTGAACGACGACAGCCGCGTGATTCCGTGCAGCAGCTGATGGGACAATGACGGGCACCTTTAACCCTTTCACACTACGTTTGTTGGGGCTATTTCGGAACTCGGTCGGTGCGGCGTGTTTTGATTCCGACCCGCGGACTGCCCCCCCCCCCCCCCCACGTTGGCCCGCAGCTTCGGCGTCGCGCGTTACGGGGCCGCGTACCTCCAGCGTGTAAGTGTTGCAGATGGCGGTGAAGTTCTCCATGGCCTCTATCGCCGTCTGTTCGTCCAGGTTTAACTCCTGACACAGCCCCTCCAGACTGCGCCGGGCCGAGCTCTCCTCCATCCTGCCGCCACCGTCGCCGCCGCCGCCCTCCGAATCCGACGACTCCTCTCCCCGCATCCGTGAGCCGTCGCCTCCGCCGATTTTCACCCGAGAAGGATTTAAAAATAACCGGCAATGCGAACAATCAAAACAACACGGTATCCCCTCGCCTCGGTAAAACTACAACGGAGCCCTGCGCGCACTTCCGCATACACTTCCCACAATGCAACGGTTTGGCGGGAAAACTGCGAAGTGTGGGCCAATCGGAGGCGCCGCGTGCCCCAGCTCGCGGTCCCCTCCTCCCGACTCTCAATAAAGCTAGAGTGAATGTGGGTTCTGTTGACGCAGTCGTCGCGGCCATTTTGCGACTGTAATAGCGCCAACTTCTTTATAACTAATATAAAAAAACGAGGCCAGACCAAAAAAATCATTGCTTAAAAGGTTTAAATTTAAATTTAAATCAAACTTCCTATAAATTATCTGTTCTTTTGCTCTGTATCTACCTGCGTTGCAACAATGAAATTTCCCCATGTGTGGACAATAAAGGATTATCTTATCTTATCTTATCTTAGACTTAATTTGGAAATGGATAAATTTGACAGACTTTGGACTAAATTGGACTTATTTAGATTTAAATGTGCAGTTGATGATTACTTGTGTCTTTATTTAATGTATTATCTCTGGTCGTTTTGTATTCTTTATCTTTTGTTTATAGAATTGGAAAAATAAAATATAAAAAAAAAAAGTTACAGAATATATTTTTAGTCTGAGCAGCCTTTTCTCCAGCCCCTCTTCGTACATGTCGGTTGGTTCTTGTACATGTCGGTTGGTTCTTGTTTCCAGATCAGTGTACATTCATAGCGTGTCTCCAAATACAGTGAATTTGCAAATGTTTTGTGTGAGAAGATAAAGGCTCCAGTGACTTTAGGCTGTGAGCACCACTTCTGTCTCTGGAACCACCAGGGGGAGAACCAGACCGAAGACTGTCCCAAGGTGGTCCAAATAATGGCCAGTGCACTTTGCTCTGAAGAAGGAAGGTTTTATTCAGTGACAAATAGAGAGTTCAGGAGTTTAGAGGAACAGATGGGAGGGAACAAGGTCCTGAGGAGAAAACGTCCTGAGGAGACTTTATCCGTATAAAAAAGGGAGTGTCCACATAGGAACAGATCTCTTTGGAGGTGGAACTTCAGTTGGAAATCTAAAGACTTGTGCAACTAACAGAAATGTCTTGCTGAGAATATAAAGAAGGAAAATGAGGACATCACATGATCTCTCTGGGTGGAGTGGTACCCGTGTTACCTCGGGTTCTCTCTGGGTTCTCTGGCTTCCTCCCACCGTCATGTCTTTGGTAAATTGGCAACCGTAAATTGGCCCTAGTGAATGAATGTGAGAATGTGTGAACGGTTGTCTGTGTGTCTTTGTCTTTGTGTTGACCCTGCGACGAGCTGGCCCCTGTCCAAATAATGGACAGGGGACTAAGGCCCAAAGTCACTGGGATAGGCTTCAGTCACCCGCGACCCCTAACTAAAACAAGCAGTAGAAAATGAATGAATATTATGAGGACAGGTTATACACTCAGATACAGGCATTGCAGTAGGATCAGGGAACAGTTCAACTACCTCCACTATATTCTGATTCAGGAGGAGTGTATGCAAGTGTATGCGAAGGAGCAAGAGTTTTGCTTTGGCTTAAATGAAGCAAGACCTCTGCTGCAGCCGCTCATTGTTCATCCCTCTTCATTGAAACTGACAGCTTGTGCCACGCTTCCTCTGCATCATCCTCTATCACCACCAGCATCCAAGCCCCAGAAGAAGACACTCCCCAAAGCTTATCTAACATTGTCCATGCACCCAGGTCCTAGCATCAACGCTTTTGCAATAAAAACCCAAAAGTCCAAAGAAGACAACTTTATCTAAACAACTTACTGCTATTTTTAGATATAAAATGTATAATTATAATTGAATGTCATGCTTCACCAGCTTTGTTTTATATGAGAATCAATCAGCATCAAAATGCTCTTATTCTTCCTATTTTTTTTTTATAGTTTTTGTTCATATCTCATAATTATTAATACGATTATAAAACATCATAAACAACAGTGTAATTGAACTCTTGGCTATACAAGAAACGATAGTCTTTCATTGTTCCCATTTAATCCCAGAATAAATCAAAGAAATGAAAAACACAGGTCTGATTTTATTAATTTTTTTTTTATTATGTTCACGCATGTCTATGATATTACGATACTTCAGCAAAACAGCCTGCAGAATAAAAGTCGTCTATTTTAAGAAAAAAAAGCCTAATATAGAAGTATTTTAGTTTATTGCTATAACTATTCTATGTTTATTTAAGCCTATTGCCTTGTGTAATATGTAATGCCACTACTATACATGTATATTGCGTGTTTTTAGAGTTAAGCTCGTCACTAGCAACATTATGATGATGCAAAGCTGCACTGTACACCTTGAGATTGTGTGGACAGGCACATCTAGAATTTTCAGTTATCAAAAATGTAAAACTTGTGGAGATTTTAAAATGCCAAACTTAAACTTCGTCTTAAACTCAAACTTTGTGTTATTTTGAATGTATTCTGACACTATTGTGTGATAAATGTATTTACCAGTAGTGACCCAGCAGTTGTTCCAAGGCTTAGGATATTTGTTTGTTTAATATTGGATTAAACAGTTACATTTTTGACATTGTACAATCCCAAAGCTTGCATTTTTCTTTCAACCTCATTGTGCACTAACCTCTGGTGGAAGTTATGCCATCAGTTCTCCTTGGAAATGTACCGTATTTGCCTGGAACGTTCCACAGTATGACATTAAACTTGTCTATCCCCATGGAAACAAGCAGGTGAAGTTACTGGTCAGATCTGAGTAGAGGCGACCCTGCTCACAGTAACAATGTGCGTTTTTCAAGATATATGCAGTTTACTGTAATTCAATAGATGCTAAGTTTAAAGGGACTGCACCGGATTTTTACAGATTAAAAAACTAATGAAATTAAATTAAAAGTGAAATTCTAATTTTTTCACTTGATTTTTTTCTTTTTTTAAGCCATTCCTAGCATCCTACTTTTCCACCACTCAGTTTATAAGCACTTTCCATAACATTCAGAGTTTCATTAGCATGCTAACAGCACACTTCCTGGTTCTCGGATGATAAAACGCTTCTCAATGATTACATGCGGACAGAGCACAGCCGTCTCATTTTTACCCGACGAGCTCAACTACATTTTGACGTAATACTGGAAACATTTCAGGCAAAGCAACAAGCAGGGGGCAAACCTTACACTGGAAAAGTTAGAGAACAACTTTAGGCAAACCAAATAGAACATCTCTCTTGAAGAAAATGTTTTAAAGGTGCCATAACATGCTTTTTTTCACGTTTCTTAGTCTATCCTAAGTGTATAATTGATAATAATAAGTGTTGTGTAACACCCTTAACATAATAGTTAAGAAATATCACCCAGACCTTGGACCCCCTCACCAACCCGGAAATGCAGACGGCTTGGTTTGATATTCGCCCTCACCCTTGCGAAGAGCGATCTGGCTCCCCCGCCCAACCCGTGATGTAGTCTCAGAGCGCGTGTGTGCCCCGCCCAACCCGTGACGTAGTCTCAGAGCGCGTGTGTGCCCCGCCCACCCGTGACGTAGTCTCAGAGCGTGAGTGCCCCACAGCTGTTAGCTCCGCCGTGCGCCGCTCCGCGCAAGTGAGTGAGAAACGATAGAACTTCAGATCAACACTACTAGGCGGGAGGGGGAGGGGGGTGGAGAGGGGGCGGGGGAGGGGGGATGGTGACGCGTGCTTGCCCTTATGACGCGGTCTTGCCCCACCGCCCGTCAGTTTGGAGATTCGCGGAAAGGAGATAGTCTGTAATATAGATAAAAACTGCGGGAATCAATCAAAAAAACACTCTGGGAACATATATGAAGCACAAATAGCAATGTAAGAAGGTTAAAAGCTCTGAAAAGTCGATTTTGCATGTTATGGGACCTTTAATGCTTTCAGCTTGACCTGTATATCTTGTTTTATTTAAAACCTTTAATCATTTTATGATGATTCTGTAATCACTTGGAGCATGAGCAAAATTTACCGCTTTTCTAAACAATGATGATTTCACATTTTGATATTGGTTTACAACTTATACAAGCATTTGTCATTGATCATGTCCTAGTGGAAGCTGAAGCGGCTGTTGTCCCTGGTCTCTGTGGTCTTTATGAGCAGCTTGGGCTGAGGCGAGCTGCTCTGACTGCTGTAGCCATTAGAGCTTTTAGTAGTACCTGCACACAGGGGGAGATCAGTTTTATTTCTAGTCTTGAACCAGCTAGAGTCATGTCAATGTTGCTCGTTGGTCTGGCCGTGGGCTGTGGTCCGGTTTACTCACTGTAGTTGGAGACAGACTGGATGTTGAGGATGGACTGTTGGCCCAGTCTAAAAGAAAAGCACCAACAAAGAGGTCACAATGTGGGGTTGTTTTAAGGAGAGACACTGCAGGTCAATGGGAATCAAACTTAAAAGATCAATTTGAAACTTCTTCTGTAGTTTACCTTTCCATCATATAATGGTTTACTACAATAATAAGGCATTTTATGAGTAAATATTGCATAAAGTGCACATAATTGGGACATAAAAATCTGAAAACTGGTAAAAGCCAGGTCATACTTTTGCTTCACTTTGTTGAGAGATTAGAAAAATACTGAAGGTATTTTGTATTTAGTATTTTAGAAAACTAGATGTTTACCAAAACAATTGTGTACATTTGAAAGTCAATCTTTTTTTGGTAAAAATGTATGACTTTCATAAATTAGGCTTGGAATTAGATAAACAAATTATTTGTTTGATGTGTGTAGGTGCTGTCTTTTTGTCCCTATTTCGAAAAAACAGCCTTTGAATTTACAATGTCCCATATAAAATTTGATTCAATCAAATGATAAAACATCTTTAGGTGCCGATTGGACCATTTTTTTGCTTCCACATGAAAGCTTGGATATTGAGAGAGCAGACTGACCTGCCTACAGTGTTTCACCTTAAACTGATTTAAAATTACTGACTTTATGATTAACAAAATGAAGTAAAAACAAACTCGTAAATGCCGCATAACAGTAAGAGCAAAAACAACACCTGTCCTCTTCTCCTTCCAGAAGCTTCCTGTAGGTGGCGATCTCAATGTCCAGAGCCAGTTTTAGATTCATCAGGTCCTGTGGATGAGAATTCCATGGTGAGAGGTCAAAGGTTACTTCATCTGGGAAACTCAGATATCAACATGATTTACAGTTCTCCAGCAGAAGTAACAACATGAGGACGCATTCATGTGCAAATTCACACTCGATTTATAATTCCCATAGCAATTAACATTTAGTTAATTATAAACTGCAATATTTATCTAAAATAGCCTGATAATAGAAACTATTACTAAAACTCCATTGACTTCCTGTTCAATACTACAGAACTGATAATTTCTGGGGCTTATCAAATTTCACCATAATAAGCAGTGAAATGTCATTGACATGTTTTACTTTACTTTAAAATGCCAGACTTAGAGTCAATGTAGGCTGATGTTTAAACATGGTGCTGTTTGTGCAGAAGGCGCAGTAGTGCACACCTATGCTGTTACATCTGGGCTGTGTATTTATTGATTAATTTAAAGCCAAGGGATTGAATGTTGGCACCCCAAAAATCTGAGTCTGATGGCAGAACACAGTGAAAGTTTGTTCAAGGCAGATGGTGTGAAAACATGAAATACCTGATCATTAAAAAGTTAAATTATACTGGGCACTTCATTAAAATGTAAAGTGAGGTTATAGCGATCACTTGAGCCCTTCATATCATAGCAAAGTTATGGCAATATTGCGATGACCACAACAGCCCTAAAAACACTGTAGTAAAAGGTTATCTGCTAATTAAGTTGATTTTTTATGAGACATCCCCTTTAAGTTTGGTATCCCTCCATGAGTTGGAGCTGGGCCCAGGACCTCGGAGCGTGTGCAGGCGATTACATGTGGACGTTTGTGGCGGACAGCAGCGCACACTGACCTGGTACTCGCGGAGCTGGCGGGCCATGTCCTGCTTGGCCCTCTGCAGTGCATCCTCCAGATCTCTGGTCCGGGCTTTGGCCTCCTTCACTGCCAGCTCTCCTCTCTCCTCTGCCTCAGCCAGCTGGTTCTCCAGATTGCTCCGCTACGGGCCACACAGAGTTAAAGCACATTTACCTACAGTGTTGGGAAGAATACTTTGAAAGTCTATTTAGTTACAGAATACTGAATGCCTGCATTAAAATGTATTTTTCAATGTATTCTGTGATATGGTCAAGTTTTTATTCTGAATACTTTATGTATACATTGCATTATATTATGATTAAACACATTTTATTAATCCACAAAAGAAATGACTTGGACACAGTAGTTCACACATACTATCCAGATAAAAAGGTGGTAAATGTATTTATTTTTTATTACAAAGCAAAAACCGCAATATGGGTCAAATAACACGCACTCACCACAAGAGCTGTGTTTTTACTAATACAGTGCAGTTTGAAGCCTAATTTAGATAATGAAGTACTGACTTCTACCATCACCAAATGAAAGAGTAACTGTACCAGAAAACCTTTACATTCTCATAATTAGCAGACCTGTTCTGAATGTGCATTTTTGGTGCATATAGTTAGTTACTTCCCAACACTGGCCATCTATCTGAATGTATTTTACCTGTGCTTTGACGGCCTCGATCTCACTCTGCAAGCGGCTGATGAGACGGTTCACCTCGGCCAGCTCTCCTTTAACAACCCTCAGCTCATCCCCAAACTGACTGGCCTGCACCGACATCTGGTCGAACTGAGGGCAGATCAACGTTCTCTCATAAAATGTCTGCATACAATTTAGACAAGCTGTGCTGGTTCAGTTTATTGACCATGGCCGACACAGTGGGGAGGAAGGCCAGATGGAGATGATTTAGGCGTGAAAAGAGGAATATATGGATAAAAGGTGAAGAGGGCAATACCAAATTAAAATGGTGTCTGTAAAAAAAAGTTGCAAAACATTAAATATCAGATTTAGTTGTAGTATATTGTGTTTTTTCACTAAAATATTCAGTTATAAAATTAAATCAAAAATAGATTAAATACGGTTTCAAGTCATCTCACAACCTCCAGCTCAGTGCCTCGCGGCCGCCATTTCTGGAAGCACTGAACCAAAGCTCCAATGTTGATGTTGCGTGTGTTTGTACTGTGTTAATAGCCGGTTGCCCAGGTGACTAAGAGGCGGGGCTCTGGTCTGGATCCTGATCCAAGGCAAGGCAAGTTTATTTGTAGAGCACCATTTTTACACAAGGCAATTCAAAGTGCTTCACACAACAATGAATTAAAATACAGAAATCACAAAACAGTTTAAGACATAAAAGAGAAAAGTGCACATACAATTATTTCAGTCATATACACAGCAAATAAAACTGTTTTTAGCTTGGATTTGAATGAATGTGACTAATGTGATCGTACTTCCTGGTTCTAGTCAGATGTTCAAATACTTAATTGCAGCAATAAATATAAATAAACAAAATATAATAAATAAATTATTCAAGAATCATACAATGTGATTTCCGGATTTTCGTTTGTTTCTCACAGTGGAATAACACCTCTGATGAACATTTCAGACCCCTCCATAATTTCTAAGTGAGAGAACTTTCAAAATTGCAGGGTGTATAGTTATAGTTATAATTATAGTTATAGTTATAATTATAATAGTAATAGTTATTTTCCTTACTGTAGGTATAATGTACCCTATATTCTTTGTATTATAGGTAAAGGCCATTTAACATAAAAGTACAACAACAACAACAACAACAACAAAAGAAGTGTAAAGAGGAAAACTTGAGCTGATTTAGTTAGAGCCTACTTTATATCAATAATTCATAATGAGGGGAAAACATTGGTGCACTACTGTGTTTAAAATGAGAGGGGTTTATATAAAAAGTCACATTCGTCACCTTCGGGACCCTAGAGGGTCCCCACTTGGCCAAATGAATGGCCAAAAAATCCACATAGAGTTATATTTTTTTTCTACTTTCAAAACTCTTTTCATTTACAAATCTCTTCATCTACTTCTATTCTTCACATATATGCACAAACTTCATTAATACTTACGTTTTTACTTTCTAAGACCATATAACATTAAAAGTACACCCCAAATAAAAAGTATAAAGATTACAGATTTTCAAAATTAAAAAAGTGAACATGAAAATTTGAGCTACATTATTAGAGCCTGATATAATCAATAGTTCATGGTGAAAAAATATATGGTGCATTATTGTGTTTTGAATGGAACACTGCATATCTCCATTGACTTCCATTATAAATGCATGTTTTCACAAAAACAATATAAGATGGATTCCAAAAGAACTATGACCAACATTTTTATTGTGTTAGTCTGAAGGTAAAGATTGCCTGAAGTCCAGCAAAGACACTGTCACCCTGTGACTGCCTCCTGTGGCCCCTGTGTGTACACATAACTCTGCCCAGAGAAGAATGTCAAAACAAGTGGACCTCTCAAAGATCAACATTTATCTTTTTTTGGCCTTCACAAAGGTGGCTGATATGTTTGGATGGGTCAAAGTGTAAATAAAGACAAATGCCTTTTGGTTGAGCTTCTTTGGTCATATTTTGAGTAAGAACATAAGTAGAGGAGGTAAAGGGGAGGCTCTTGAGGTTGTTATGCAGTTAATTGAAGAGGAGTAGAGCAGCCAAGAGGAAGAGGAGGATGAAAGCTCAAGGTATGAACTGAAAATGAAACTAAAACTACAGATGTACACCAGACAGGTGACAGATCGAAGGATAGAAGTGAGTTTACTGAGGCCCAGACTCCAACTACAAGTTCTTTACCTCTGCACGCCTGCCAGAGGAACCCCTCAGAAAGCTGACCTTTGTGGAGACAAAAAGGTGGAACAAACATGAGATACCATCCAAACCCGTCCACACCAGCCAAGGTAAACTAACTTGGGTTGAAACCTTATGCCCTGGATTAGAATAGATGGGGCATGAATGGTTGGCTGTCCTGATGAGTTGCAATGATTCTGTTTCTTGCGTTCCAAGCGTCCAGTGTAAGATCCTCCTCTTCCAATATTTGGCTCTTCACTCTCCATCTCTCATCGTCAAACTCTTTACTCTCCTTCTCTCCATTGTCCTCCACTTCACTCTTTCTCTTTGTCTTCTTCACTGACCTCATTGTTTCACTCTTTGTTTATTTCCTGTGCCTTTTTGCTCTACTCCTCTTTGGCCTCTCTCTCTTCTCTCCTTCTCGCCATTCTCCTCCTCCTTCTCGGCCCAACTTATTAATTTCCTCATCTGACACCTTGTCCATACCGATGCAGTGATCTTGAGCTCTAATATTCCTCTTCATTTTGGCTGCTGAAATCTTCTTCTTCGATCAGCTGCATAACAGCCTCAAGAGCCTCCTCTTTATTACAACCACTTTACATTTCTTACCCCAAATGGCAGCTATGAAAATGTCAGTTTACACTTTAAAAATATCAGCCACTTTTGTGACGGCCAATAAGAAGATAAATGTTGATCTTATAGATCCACTTGTTTTGACACCACAGGGGGACAGTCACAGGGTCACAACGCCTGTGCTGGACTCTCTGACACTCTTTACTACAATCCTACTTCCACTCCCCTTGTTTCTTTTTCTTCCTCTCCTTCTTCCACTCCCCTTGTTTCTCCTTCTTCCACTCCCCTTGTTTCTCCTTCATTCCACTCTCCTTGTTTCTCCTTCTTCCACTCTCCTTGTTTCTCCTTCATTCCACTCTCCTTGTTTCTCCTTCTTCCACTCCCCTTGTTTCTCCTTCATTCCACTCCCCTTGTTTCTCCTTCTTCCACTCCCCTTGTTTCTCCTTCTTCCACTCCCCTTGTTTCTCCTTCTTCCACTCCCCTTGTTTCTCCTTCTTCCACTCCCCTTGTTTCTCCTTCATTCCACTCTCCTTGTTTCTCCTTCTTCCACTCCCCTTGTTTCTCCTTCTTCCACTCCCCTTGTTTCTCCTTCTTCCACTCCCCTTGTTTCTCCTTCTTCCACTCCCCTTGTTTCTCCTTCATTCCACTCTCCTTGTTTCTCCTTCTTCCACTCCCCTTGTTTCTCCTTCTTCCACTCCCCTTGTTTCTCCTTCTTCCACTCCCCTTGTTTCTCCTTCTTCCACTCTCCTTGTTTCTCCTTCTTCCACTCCCCTTGTTTCTCCTTCTTCCACTCCCCTTGTTTCTCCTTCATTCCACTCTCCTTGTTTCTCCTTCTTCCACTCCCCTTGTTTCTCCTTCTTCCACTCCCCTTGTTTCTCCTTCATTCCACTCCCCTTGTTTCTCCTTCTTCCACTCCCCTTGTTTCTCCTTCTTCCACTCCCCTTGTTTCTCCTTCATTCCACTCTCCTTGTTTCTCCTTCTTCCACTCCCCTTGTTTCTCCTTCTTCCACTCCCCTTGTTTCTCCTTCTTCCACTCCCCTTGTTTCTCCTTCTTCCACTCCCCTTGTTTCTCCTTCTTCCACTCCCCTTGTTTCTCCTTCATTCCACTCTCCTTGTTTCTCCTTCTTCCACTCCCCTTGTTTCTCCTTCTTCCACTCCCCTTGTTTCTCCTTCTTCCACTCCCCTTGTTTCTCCTTCTTCCACTCTCCTTGTTTCTCCTTCTTCCACTCCCCTTGTTTCTCCTTCTTCCACTCCCCTTGTTTCTCCTTCATTCCACTCTCCTTGTTTCTCCTTCTTCCACTCCCCTTGTTTCTCCTTCTTCCACTCCCCTTGTTTCTCCTTCATTCCACTCTCCTTGTTTCTCCTTCTTCCACTCTCCTTGTTTCTCCTTCTTCCACTCCCCTTGTTTCTCCTTCTTCCACTCCCCTTGTTTCTCCTTCTTCCACTCCCCTTGTTTCTCCTTCTTCCACTCCCCTTGTTTCTCCTTCTTCCACTCCCCTTGTTTCTCCTTCTTGGAGTGTGGTGCTTTTGGTGCTGGCCTGCAGATCCTGGTGCTTCTTGGCTGCCTGGAAGAACACTCTCTACTCTGGATGAGCGCTTCTTCATTTGCCTGGATGATCCGTCTTGCTAGATGAACCACCATCTTTCCGCCCCAGTGGTTCTGGGTCAACAGTGTATCGTGAAATTGAACTGCGTCAGCGTGTCTGTCAGTGGGATTAGGATCTCTCCCTCACTGTGGTTCTCCCCGAGGTTTTTACTTTCTCCCATAGGGTTCCTTGTCGAGAAGGAGGGTCTAAAGACCGGGGATGTTGGGACATTTGCTAATTGCACGTCGAGGCAACTGCTGCTGTGATTGCGGACGTTACAAAAATAAATTGAATTGAATAAAACGGTTTGTAATTATAAATGCATGTCAAAACATACATTTATAATGGGAGTCAATGGAGATGTGCAGGGATTTTGTACATAAACCATTCAAAACACTGTAATGCACCAAATATTTTTCACTATCAATGTAATGTACATGTAATAAATTTTGCTCAAGTTTTCCGTCTTTTTTCCCATGGTTTACTCGGAATGTACTATGTTATGAAAAATGCCTTATAATATAACAAAAAAGCATCTTATATACAAAAGTAGATCAAGAGATCTGAGTTTTAAAAGTAGAAAAACTGTTAAAAAGTGGTGACCAATGAAAATCAAATGAAATTGAAAAAAATAAAAGTGTGGACCCTCAAGGGTCCCAAAGATGACAAATGGGACTTTTTTTAAGGTGACCAGGGGAATGAAATGATGATAAGATTACATAAGCACTCCTTCTACACCCATGTGTGCATCTTGATGGCTGTGTACCTTGGTCTTGTACCAGGCCTCGGCTTCTTCTCTGCTCCGGGCAGCGATGTCCTCATACTGGGCTTTGACGTCAGCCACGATCTGCTCCATGTTCAGGCTGCGGCTGTTGTCCATCTGCACCACCACAGATGTGTCCTTGATACTGGCCTGCAGCTCACGCAGCTCCTACACTCAGGGACACACAGGGACACACAGGGACACACAGGGACAGACAGGGACAGACAGGGACAAACAGGGACAGACAAATCAGTAACAGTATGACAGAGAAAATATTGCATCAGTGAAAATGTACAGTGGCTTGCAAAAGTACTCAAACCATTGGAACTTTTCCACACTTTGTCACGTCACGACCACAAACTTAAATATATATTAAACCTAAATAAATTAGTCAGTATATTAACTGAAGGTTGTGAGGGGGACCATGCCTCCACCTCTGTGTTTGGACCACACCTCTATTACCGAGAAGCCTTTTTATCCCAGCCTAATGCCTCAGTCACCACTTGACTCTGTTCTCTTGCTTTTCCTCAGCAGACAGGGAAGCTGCTCCGAGCTGATGCGAAGATGGATGGAGCCAAATACAAGGAAATTTTGGAAGAAAACCTGTTGGCATCTGTAAAAGACTTGAAACTGGGGCAGAGTTTCACCATTAGCAGGACAATAACTCTAAACCTAAAGCAAGAGCTACAATAGCTAGAATGACCCAGTCAAAGTCCAAACCTAAATCCAGTGGAGAATCTTTGGCAAATGCCCTCCATCATATCTAACTGAGCTTGAGCTGGTTTGCTCAGTTTTGCTAAAAAATTCAGTCTGTATGTGATCAAAGCTGAAAGACTCACACTCACACTCCAAAAGACTTGCAGCTGTAATCGCAGAGAAAGGCGGTTCCATAAAGTTTTGAGTCAGGGAGGCTGAATACTTTTTCATGCTGCACTTTTCCGTTTTTATTTATTTTTTCATCTGGAAATTATGTATAATGCTCATTGTAAAGGTACAAGCCACTGTAAAGGGATATTCTAGCACACTTAACATCCAATATTAAACAAATGTTGAAAATTGGATGTGTAAAAAAAACTTTAAAATATTCATACAAATTAAGGATACAAAGTTAGATAAACACAACTTTTTCTTCGTCTTCTTTATCAGCAACTGGTGATTCTTTTCATTCATTCTGTATTTATTTTCTGACATTCTCATTTTCATTGTCATTCTTTTATTATAACCCTGCGCTCTACTGGCCATTTCACACATGCCACATTAGTGCGATATAGTATTGTTTAGTTTTATATAGCTATCAAGTTACCTCTTCATAGATGTTGCGCAGGAAGTTGATCTCGTCAGTCAGGGCTCCCACTTTGTCCTCGAGGTCGGCTTTCACCAGGTAGGCGGAGTCCACATCCTGCTCACAAACAATCAACAATCAATAATAATCACATTTTTATAAATTGTAGTAAAACTTTGGATTTAAATAGCACCTGTCAAAATATTTTAAAAGAAACCTTGTGGTGGTAAGATAATAATATTTACCCTAATCATTCACACAGCACATTCATATACTGTACTCACTATTTACAATGACAATGACAATAAAACTTATTTTCATTCTGATATAGACAAGGTGGAAAGTGAAATGCTTTGCCCAAGGACACAACGGCAGCAGGCACCGGTCTGAATGGAACTGTCTCCACCACTCTGAGCCAGCTTTTAAGATCAGATGTGATCAGGCATTCTCAGGGTGGTATACAATAGTCTTTTTCAAATTAAAGAGCACATACTGTATGATGCATTCTTTGTTTTGTTATTAGCTTTTTACTTGTGGCATTTCATGTTTTAGAACTCAAACTAATGCCTATGTACAGAACCACATATCATTTTGCATATTAAATAAACCTGCTCAAGCAAAACTGATAAGCACGCAAATGCAATGAATGTGATTTGTTTGTAGAAACGCAAATAATATTCGAATTTGGCATAATTTGTCCAATAAGCCGTGCATATTAACCCAACCCTTGACAGTAAAACAGACACATACAAATTCAAACCATGAGGGAACTAAATTATGACCAAACATGGGATAATAACCTTTGAATCCACCTTTTGTAAATCTCTAGCATTCGTCATTCTTGTTTTTTGTTGTTGTTGAAAGTGTATAAGGGACAATGAAAGGTACAATGATAAAGTACAATAGACAGTGTCACGTTCCAGACCACACCTGCGTGAATGAGACTGACCTTCTTCAGAATCACAAAGTCGTTCTCCAGGTTGTTCCTTTTGTTGATC
Organism: Eucyclogobius newberryi; assembly: GCF_026437365.1. Taxonomy (NCBI): domain Eukaryota; kingdom Metazoa; phylum Chordata; class Actinopteri; order Gobiiformes; family Gobiidae; genus Eucyclogobius; species Eucyclogobius newberryi. The sequence goes on from NW_027315823.1 coordinate 12,827,243, forward strand.
TCATCCTCATATCTGGCAAAACAGGGCAGAAATAGCATAGACATTTTTAAATGGGACCACATTAAATGACTGATATATCAATATATGTTTTTGAAAATATGAGTATCAGTATAGGGATGTGCAATTCATTTTCACATTAAATGTGATTACAAAAAGTTACAAAATGAGTGTGAAACAATAATAGAGTCATCTCAATTCTATTTGTGATATGAGATCCAAGCTAATCTAAAAGTGGCTTTTAAAATAAGAAACACCCTTTTGTAAAGGGTTGTGAAAAGTATCAATATGCAGATAGTAATCTAAAACTTGTATCGAAAGTAGATTGTGACATATCACATGAACAGCAAAAAAACTGAGCATTTCTGAATCATTTTATCAATATCAGAACTAACAAAGCCACATAATACTATTCAATAAAGTAGACTATAAACTAGATTTAGTTTAGAAAATGAAATTATTGTTCTAAAAAAAAAAAAAATATATATATATATATATATATATATATTAAAATGAGCGATGTAGATTCCAGATTAGGCTTGTAGAAAAAAGCACACTATGATCAGGGAAATGCAATCATCAATATCTCAACAAACTAAATCCTAAATAACAATAACATCAAGGTTTTCGATATCGCAGCGCTTTACAGCCATTTAGCAAAAACGTTCAATATCGTGCTGCATAAGATGGTTTCTGACATACAATAATGTTTATTTCATCCATTAAAACCGGGCCTAAGGGTGTAGTTTTTGTGTACTTGTGTTTGTAGTCCTCCACCAGCCCCTGCATGTTCCGGAGCTCCCCGTCCAGCTTGGTCTTGTCGTTGTTGACCAGGTCCATCTGGCGCCTGAGCCCGGCCATGTACGCCTCGAACAGGGGCTCCACGTTGGACCGGCCCACGCACTGGCCCTGCATCAGCTCCAGCTTGGTCTCCAGCATCTTGTTCTGCTGCTCCAGGAAACGCACCTGCACAAGCACAAGAGATATGTTTCTTTTATTTACATTACACTTGTTTTAATTCTTTTAATTTATTTTAAATTTTGACATTTGACATTGTCTTTTTTGACATTTATTTTGAAATGTTCTTTTTTTGACATTTTCTTTTTTTGACATGTTTTTTTTTTATATTTTATTTTTTTATATTTTATTTTTTTTGACATTCTTTTTTTGATATTTTATTTTTTGATATTTTATTTTTTTGACATTTTCATTTTTTTGACATTTTCATTTTTTGACATTTTCATTTTTTTGACATTTTCATTATCACTATCATTAAACAAGAACAAGATAATACAAACAACTGAATAGACAGAAGGGGGAAAAAAAACAATCAAAAATCAATCAATATAAGTTCTATTGAAAATAAAACATATTCATGGTTGTGAACTCGGAGACAGCGCGACACTTTCTTTTACAGCTGATACAGAGATACAAGGTTTCCATTGTTTGTAGAATCTAGACATAATTCCTTCATGCAGAACGTTTGATCTTTTCTAGTTTGAGAAAGAAAAGCAGGTCATTGTACTTCGGTTGGTGACAGAGGATCGTTCCACTTAAAGAGAATTTGATGACGGGCTAAAAGTGTGGCAAAGGCAACAAAATCTGATTGAGTTTGAGACAGTATAAAAGTTGGGTCCAAGATGGGGCGTGGTTCAACTGGTTTACCTATAGAGCTAATTAATTCATAACAGGACAAATTGACTCATCATAATCTTCATTTACTGTTGTATTCAGTTTTCCATTCATCTTCCAGCAAGTACTTTTGATCTGTTATATATAGATGAAATGACTCTACCCTGAAATGTTGGGAGGCAGTCTAAACCATAACGATATTTAAATACTTATTATTTCTCATTTGTTTTCAGCTTGCTAGTTAAAATCAGCAAATATTGGTTGATATATCGATCGCAGACCCGAGTATCGTGCAGTATCGTGATTGTATCGCAGCTTTTTTCTAATAATATCGCCAAACATCACGTCTTTGGTCTTATAACTGCAGAATAATCTTAAGGGGATCAATAAATATAGTAATCTATCGATCTATGTATCAATCATTACTAAATCGCTGCTTCCAACTCTGAGGTCCTCCCCAACTTCAAGAAAACACCCATCTGTTCAGAACTGCTTTTAATCTTTAAAGTCATTTTCACATGGGATCTGCTGTTTTTATCTTTTCGGCATGATTTATTCAATAACCTTTTCCTTAATTGACTGTTTTGTGAAGCGCCTTTCTGTGTCTTGAAAAACGCTATAAAAAACAAAACATATTATACTTATTATGACATCCTGACAATTTTGTGCAAGCATTTTTAGATTATTGTACCTTAACAGCAACAAATACAATGCAATGCTAAAAATATATATATATATTTCGGCAATCTTGCTTGAATGCCTACTAATTTATGATGTATTTCAATAAAAGTGACTGTTTATTTCAGCTGTGCCACATCTCAAAACTTAAAGAAGAGGTTAAAAAAGAGAAATCTGGATCATTAATCATGCTTTTGTAACCTAGACTATTGCAAAAACCTCTTCACCAGCCTCGACAAGAGAGACAAAACATCACATTCTTTATTGGGTCTGGGTTTTATATCCTGTGCACTTTATAATCTTGTTTTCTGATCTTCTGAGCGCTACATTTGCAGGCACTCGCTGACCTGATCAAACCCTAAACTCGACCCGGAGCCTCATTTCCTTTGGGCAGAATCTTCTGAAGAACCTTCGCACCTCGACTTTGGAGTGAAGTTTGAGATTTTTGGACTCCTCTTCAAACAAGCGTTCCAGCCTACTGCTCATATTGACTGTATGTGTGTCGTGTAGGCCTACTGTATATAGAAGTGTCTTTTTTATTACCGTTTGAAGCACTTTGTGACGATTTGTCTGTAGAAAAGAGCTAATAACGAACGACGTCTGTGTTTCTTAGTCTTGTGCAAGTGAAAACGTCTGTAAAATTTCACCCAAATTTTACCTACTGCAATTCAGCAAAAACTCAAGAGCTTCTCGGGTCAATTTAGCTCCGTGCGAATACTCATGTCTAGGATTTTGGCTGTTTTCATCTGTGAATTGAAGCTTAAATTCATTTACTAACTTACTTATACTGACGTGCTTTTGTAATAAGATATAGTACACAGAGTTAAAAGTGCACTAAGTAACTTTTCTAAATAATTCTCTCCATAGATATGCTATCGCTGTGACGAGGATCAGTCTGGCACAAAAACAGGTGACGCCGCCGGCCCCAGCTACAGGTCAGATCTGTGGAGAGGCGTCTCCGCTCGCACTAAGATACTAAGTTAAATACTATTACACCGTGCAGTACAATGACATGGGAACTCTCCGTCAGAAATGTTACATAGTCTTTCATTTTACGGAACGATATTGCACATTCTTGACTTTTTGCAGTCAAATCCTGTCACGTCCGCGTCCGCGCATCAGTCAGTGCTGAAACCGTCTCCTTCCTGAAGCGTATCATTCCTCTACGTTTCCCTGGAGTTTTCGGTGTCTCGTGTTTCCCCCTGTAGCTGGCTCGTTTTATCCCTCTCTCCTCCAGCACAAAGCCCCAGTGTTCGGGCCCTTCTCTGTGGGCCGACGTGACCTCTTTATCAGGTTACACCGCTCAGGGCTCCATGGGACGGGAGCGCGGCAGCACACACCCTCCCGTGCACCGGTTTAGTGCAGGGGATATGGTTTGGGCTTAAAGGTGTGGTGCGTTGAAAGCTCTGGGAGTCCTTTCTGCTACTTACTAATGTAGAGAACCATAGGGAAAGAATGGAAAGTAAGCAATATGTTGATCCGACCCAGTAATTGCACCACACCTGTAGTCTGGTCTCGAATTGTCTTACAAAAGTAGATACAATATTATTATTATAGATACAGTCGGCATCCGAGGGAACGCCCAAAAACGGACCTCTGTGGGAGAAGCAATCCGTTCATTTCAATGTAAGATAAGATAAGATAAGATTACAAAACACTCTTAATAGAAGAACTCTTATAAATAAAACTCTTATAAACAAAAACTCCTTTAGACAAAACCTCTCATTTCCTAATAAGGAATGGAGGGGAAAAATAAAGACAAAATAAAATAAAAACAGCTAGCGTAAGACAAGATAATACTAAAAATAATGGTAAAATAAACACTCTATTTTCATCAGTTATATGCACATGAATGTGACATTATTGCATGAGAGTACGACGGTAATTGCACATGAATATGACGGTATTGCACATGGTTAAGTCAGTAGAAGAGCTGCTCTGTCACCACTGTTCAACAACTACAAGAGCAAACTTAGAATAAATACTGTGCCAACTGCAGGCAGGACGGAGAAGAATAAAGTGGTCCAACTGCCCAGATTTGTACAGTTATCCAAGAATGCAAACAGCAGCATCTACAGAACAATTTTTACTTTTAATCTGGGTTAACTCTATATGTCGACAACTTCCAAGACTCAGCTGTGACTCAACTTGCTTTAGTTGTTCTTAAAATACACATAATTCACCAGGAAACATATTGGAATGCGTTTGCTATTGAGTTCGCAGTGAGTTTTGCCCACGGTGGACCACGCCCCTCAATACGATACGCTGCTGACTGTATCTGTTTACTGAATCATGTTTTAAAGATCAGATCTACATTTATACAGAACACCAATTCACAGCTTGGTGCATTTTTTATGTTATTAGTGATAAATGTGTATCAAATTTGCTTCATATTTTACAAAGTGGTCTATATGTGATTTCAAGCGCACTTGCACACCGAGTTGGGGACATTTCAAGATATCCCTTTAAAAATATGACAGTATTTAATAAAGGGAAAGTCAAAACTAGACACTCATTTGAAACAAGAATCAATCCTAAAAATCAGAACGAATAGAAGACCACGCAAAGAAAGTACACAGAAAAAATCACCACAGAAATTAAAGGTCACACACTAACATTTTGTTGTTTTGTTGTTTCAATGAGCTTCTGCAATGTAAAAAGATTCATTCATTTTTAAGCTAAGATCTTTCATTGATGATGGGAAATGGGATGAGTGACCACTGCACAAAGCCTTCTCCAGCTCATTCCAAAAAGTACAGTCCTCAAAACTGCCGCCTGATGTTCACTTTCTATCCTGCAGCTGTTATACTCATGAACAGTGACTTTTCATGACTTTTCATGACCCAATGCTGCTGTCCCTCGCTAATGTCTGTTAGTGTTTAATGCAAACTTCAACTAGTATTTATTATTGCTCTGAGTATGGTTCTTCTCTTCTTCGAAACTATCAATGGGTTACAGGGACACATTTAATTAATCGTCATTCGTCATGTTTCTTTGAATGTTGAAAAATTAGGCAAAAGAAACTATTCACATACAGGACATTAGGGGATCAGATGCATGCTTATTTTGGCGGTCCCGGTAACTAATGTAATCAATGCTATTTATATGAATGATAATAAGCCCCCTTTTCCATCTCTACTCTTCTCAAAGGAAACATGTTATGCTTATCCGGGTACTTTGTCTTAAACTAAGTAAAGAAGAGCATGATTTTACATTGTATTCATTGGAAAACACAATTAATTGACTTCCCGTTCAAAACTGCAGAACGTCATAGCGACATTTCACCGTAACAGGCAGAAGATGTTTAAATTTTTGACAATTTAGAACACGACATGTATCATTCAGAGTCCAAGTACAGGCATGTGGGCGGGGATACGGGGTGGGTGGAAAACCAATTCTGAGCTGGACAATACAGGATTACTCAAACATGCAGATATCAATCAAAATACAACTTTGAATAAGACAATTACGAGGTTAAAAGCACGTTTAAGTTGAATTTATATAATACGTCCCCTTTAACCTCTTGTTCTCCTTTCAATTCTTCCCGGATGTTTATTGGCTTTGTGCTGGATGAACGCTCCGCTGACCGCGCCGCATGAGGGCCTCTGCTCTTAAATGTTTCAGTGTTCCCGGACAGGCCAGAGGGGGCAGTGCGATAGGGTTACGAGCCAATGAGAGGGGCACTTTTTACATGATATGAATATGTAAGTTATTCTGGAAAATCCAAAAGAAAATGTACATCATTGAAGAGATTTGTATTTTCTATTTTTTTTTATTAAACGATTACAATAAAATTAGTTTGGGCCATGTTTGATTAGCAGTGTGTGTGTTGTATTTTAGGTTCAAGTTACATGCCCCTGGTACTGTTTGGCAGTTTATTCTTTATTTTAATATTTTATTACTACTCTATTCTACTTGTATTTGTTGTAACTGTTTCCATGTAAAAAAAAAAGGGCTGCACAGTATATCGTTAAAGTATTGATATCGCAATGTTAGCTGAAGCAATGATCGATTTTGCCATGACACTAAGGTTCTCCATCTGACAGAAAATTACCCTTTTATTAATGAAAACTTTGAAAAGGGCAGATTTTGATGATGGATTTTCCTTATTCTGTTTAAATTAACCTCGATTTAGTCACAGTTTTGTCTCTCACATTTGCTTGTTTGCGGTCTGTCAGTGGCGAGGTCTGGCATGAGTGAAAAATCTAAGAAATGTAACTTCAACCCTCTTTTAAGAACTTTCTATGTATGTATTCTAAGTATGTGTAATTTTTGAACAACTAATTCAAGTCAGAGTTTTGATGGAGGTTGTGATGATGAGGTTGGGGTGGTTTTACCCCAGAAAAGTAAACAGATTGTTCTGTAGATGTTGAAATACAGCAGGCGGTGCTACGATCGCTGTAGCATTTAGCCCACAGCTACCGTTAGCAGGGAAATATACAGGTTTATTTGGCTAAAAAGCATATTTAAATAAAACTATCATGAAGAAAGAGCTTTCTATTGGCTATTATGCCATTAATTGACTTCATGAATATTATGCTATGTGTCTTACTTGTAGTTGGTACAGGCCTACACATAGTATTTTTGGCATCATGGAACTGTCCATATTTCAGGTAGAAATTTAGGCTTCAAATGAGTTAGAAACTGAGATTTTTTCCTCCCTCTAAGAGTGATGTTTGTACACATGTGGGGCGGTTGAACACTTTATTCTTTTCCATTTCCTGTCTGTATTTGACACAATATAACTCCTAAAGTCAGTGTTTGTTCTTGTAGTTGTTGAACAGTGGGAACAGCAGCTCTTCTTCATTAAAATGAATGGATTGCTTTCCCCACGGAGGGCCATCAGTGGGCGTCTCCCCGGATGCCAACTGTATCTATAACTGAAATAATATCAATGTCCCAGGACTTAACAGCCGTATAACATATCACAATCATTTCCAATATTGTGCCGCTTTAGCTGGTTTCTGCCTCATGATGATGCATATTTCTGTGGCATTTACACCGGGCCTAAATCGTAATCCCTGGAAACCTGTTGATTGTCATCGGTGAGTCTCTATGCACCTGGAGAGGATCCAGTGATGTGAAGAGGTTTGAATGGTCCTATTGTGCGAGTGTTACAGACGCCGTGAGAAAGACGAGATGAGCCTCCAAATGCAGTATCGCTGACCGACTTTAGCAACCCGCCACGGAGCCCTTTGGACACGACTGCGCTCCCTTTCACCGCACGACTATTCAACTTTTTTCAGCCAATTCTGCCTTACATATGCATTTTACAAGTTGCACAGATATATACACCAGCTGGATGCCCTTCCTCACATGCTCTTCCTTCTCTGTGCATGCCCCCCTCCCTCTGGAACTCTCTCCTCCGTGACATTGGACAGATAAATTGCCTTTTGACTTTTAAGAAGCATTTGAAAACATTTTCTAAAAAAATATATATATATAATTTGTTAATATAATCTGTTTTTTGATTATTTTCAACCTGTGTTATGTGAAGTGCTTTGGAACTTAAAGCTTTATTATTATTATTATTATTATTATTATTATTTTTTTTTATTTTATTATTATTATTTTATTTGTATTTATTTATTTATAATTATTTTTATTTTATTTATGATTATAAATTAACCCAGATCCTTTATCCAGGCTTGGAACTGGCACAAAAACTAAACTGGTGGTGGAGAATCTAAGTACAGGGATGTGGGCGGGGATATGGGATAGGTAGAAACAGGAATTTTCGGAGCACTCGAGCCTCCGTTGCAGGATTACTCAAACATGCATGAATCCATACAAACACAACTTTGAGTAAATTAATGATGAGGACGTCAGTAAAGTCGATGCTGCATAACAGGTCATAAATTGTCTGTCCCGGGGCGGTTGTGGCGGCAGGAGTAGATTACTACAACCAAGAATAAAGACGAAAAGTTGTAAGTCCGATGCCATATTATTTTCTATTTTAAAAAGAAAGTCTCCATTTCTGTTTTACTTTTATGGAGTACAAACACCAAATTTGACATGTAAAACTGCTAATGCTAATGTTTCTATTCTCTGTTTTGTCTTGTTTTGACCACAGGAGGTTCCACAGTTCCACCCTTAAGCCCAGAGCTGCCCACACACAGAGGCTGACACTGACACCGCTTGAATGACGCATTAAGAATTAAGATCTAACTTCCCTTTCTGACATCGGTGAAACTTGTTTTATCCCGTAGCAATGCTTAACCTTTCAGCCTTTCAGGCTTAACCTTTCAGCTCAGTCTGTATAACACGTATTGTCATTTACACCTCGTGCTTTTCAATTGTTTTCTTAGATTTATTTATTCTTATTTATGTTGGGAGTTATGATCAGCACATTTCTGGATTAGCATATCATTCTATGCTTTTTAAATTCTGCTCTTGAGATTCTGTGGACTATCTAAATGTTAATATTATTATTTTTGTATTCAGATGGCAATTTTTTAAGTTATGGTCATGGTTTTGTCCTACAGTCTCGATCCTGCTCAGTTTAACTCTGTTTTACTATGCCCTGGTTTAGATGTTATTCAGAGCTTTTTAATCAGCTCTTTGTGTAGCGTTTTTTATTATTATAAACCATGTGTGCCAATTTTTTCCCTTTCTTTCATATTTGCAAGTTGAGGGCTAGTCATGTTTTGCATTTAAACAGTTTGTATGCAAAGACATTTATGATTACATTGTTTTCAATAATTGTAGTTTTTAAGGGCATAAGCTGGGCTGGACTCCCTTAGATCAATTGACAATCTTTTTTGTGGAACAATGAAGCAAAATAGATGCCTCTTACAAAATCCAGCACCCCTTGGCAGCCCAAATTACACCCCCCGGAGAGACAGGTTTGACAGGGACTTTGGGCACCACTGGTATAAACAATCGACTCCATGTTCAAATCCTGCAGACCTTCAAAACAACATTCACAATATTATCCATTACTCAAATTGTTAGTCTCAATAGTCTCATTTTGAACTGTCACATTTATGGAGGGACACTTTCTTCACAAAAACACAATTCTTCATCCTCGATCCTCTCCCTCCCTGGACGTACCTTATCGATGAAGGATGCGAAGCGGTTGTTGAGGCTCTTGATCTGCTCCTTCTCGTGGGCGCGGCTCATGGACAGGTTGGGGTCTATCTCCAGGTTGAGCGGGGCCAGCAGGCTCTTGTTCACCGAGAGCGTGGCCAGCGGGGCGCTCAGACCGTGGTGGCCGTTGGCGTACAGGGAGCTGGAGCTGAGAGACACCCCGGTAAAGCCGCCTGCTCCCGGGCCATAGCCGCCGCTGACCCTCCTGCTGCTGCCGCTGCTGCTGGCCCGGACCGACGCGCTGGAGCTGATTCTTTTGGTGCGGCTGAGACTCATGATGGCAAAATGGAAAGAAAAATGATTAAGAAGTGGAAATTTGTCGGGAAATTCTGGCTGGAAAGGTGCAAGGAGGCTGTGGGATGTCCCGTCTGAGAGGTTTAGGTGTCCACGGTTGGTTTTAAAGCAGGTATGGGTGGAGCCAGGTCAAATGCTGCACGGTGTCAAGTGAACGGGTCATTGTTGAGACTGTGGAGGTGGATTGTATCGTGAGATAGGTGGTACAATCATCATCATCTGGGATAAAATTACTACAACTCTTAAAGGGGACATATTATGGATGAACTGACTTTTGTAAATGTAGCATACCTCATGAAGGGTGACAATTTTCTGACGATTTTTAGATTTTATTGCAAAAAAATCTGGCAAATACATCGTAAAAGCTGAGGAAACACACAAGATATATTTACACAATATTATTGTGTAAATGCTAAGTGCTAATTAGCATGCTTGTTTACCTTAAGGCGCAATGGACGATTTTTCGGCGATTTGAGAACGCAGGCGGAAGTGCGCATGCGCACTCCCCCGTGCGGACTGATACAACACACATGTGCGTTTGTTTATTAGCTCGACGGATCGCATCGCATCTCTCGTCTCCCGTAGATTTCCTTCTCTTCTGAGTCAGCTCGAACAGTCTATCTCCGTCCTAATTTTGTCCCGTACACTAAGGTAACTATATTATGATAGATCAATGCGCTTAGACACGCGGAACCGTGCTGCTCTCGGGGGACGAGCCGCACGCGGCTGCAGGTGAGCGGTAGGTGCGTTTTATGATTGATACGTGGCAGGACTAATTGGCAGTCCACGCCACGAGGAAATAAGACTCAAATTTGGGCCAAAAATTTTTTTCATTCAACCTTTAGCAAAAGAACAGTGGCGTTAGCTTTACAGTCAAGTAACCATGTTTCAGGTACAAACCCAACATAACATTCACTTTGGGACATACCATTTTACAATTGCGCTTATATGAAACTTAAAACATACCTTAAGCCTTTTCAGGAAACTAATACAAATCCATGTTGTTTTTGCTCATCCATAGACATTTTAGTGTCTTTTTCTGTCAAGCACTAAACAGGAAGTGAATCTTCAAAATAAAAGTGTACTCTCAAAACAGGAAGTAAGTTGCTACTCTCAGCATCAGTCCTAGTGACATGAGGCAAAACCTGGGCCCTGCAGAGAAGACACAGACTGTCGAACCTCTCCAAGATGCAACCCCAATGCTCACAACTCTTAGAAGGTTCAAGTTATTACATTTAACTATTACTATTTAATTTCTCTGTGGGGGTCCTGTGTTGGGATCATGATCATTTTGAGGGTCAGCTATCTGACCTTTGTGAATGGAGGAGCCGGACCAGAGCCATACAAAATGACCTCCAGTAGACCAGTGTGTCTGGCCCTGCAGTGCTCACCACTGGGCCCTATTCATTTTGCATGAATAGACTTTTGATATGTTTTATTTGTTACATTCTGAGTTAGTGTGAATTTACTTTACACTCTATGATTAGAGTGCACAAATTGATACAATCAAAGAGTTGTGGGGACTCAAAATGTCCTATTTTTGTGGAATGACCCTAATATGTCTTCTTTAAATAAAAATACAAGTAGGCTATTAACCTAATAGTGTGCCTGGCCAAACAAATAAGATAAAGAAGCACTATGTAACTTTTCTGGAGGAGGGTATGTCACCTGCAGTGTTTTTATTGGTAAAGAGTCTCCACTTGACACAGACCTGACCTGTAACCTGGCCTGCTGGTTGTACATATAGAGATAAGAGATGCCATTCTGTGGAACATTCCAGGCAAGGCAAGGCAAGTTTATTTGTAGAGCACATTTCATAGACAAGGCAATTCAAAGTGCTTCACACAGCAGGAAAAATGCATTAAAATCACAAAGAAATTACAGAAACAGAAATACAATAAAATATTAAAATAAAAATAAAAAACACCTAGCCACAAAGGGTAACGTGTTTTCGGAGTCCAACTCCTTTTTAAATCCTTTTTAAATCAGTCCAACTGATTGTACGTACTTTTACACGTCCAACGTGTTTTGGAGTCCAACTCCCTTTTAAATCAATCCAACTGATTGTCTAAACTAATGAAATCACAAACATAAAAGAGAAGAGTGCAAAAAAAAATCCTTTCAGTCATACAGTTTTAGCTTAGATTTGAACATTGTCAGAGTAGAAGTCTGTCTCACATCTTCAAGAAGACTGTTCCAGATTTTAGCTGCATAAAATTGAAACGCAGATTCCCCATGTTTAGTCCTGACTCTGGCACCAGCAGGAGGCCGGTCCATGTTTAGTCCTGACTCTGGCACCAGCAGGAGGCCGGTCCATGTTTAGTCCTGACTCTGGCACCAGCAGGAGGCCGGTCCATGTTTAGTCCTGACTCTGGCACCAGCAGGAGGCCGGTCCATGTTTAGTCCTGACTCTGGCACCAGCAGGAGGCCGGTCCATGTTTAGTCCTGACTCTGGCACCAGCAGGAGGCCGGTCCATGTTTAGTCCTGACTCTGGCACCAGCAGGAGGCCGGTCCATGTTTAGTCCTGACTCTGGCACCAGCAGGAGGCCGGTCCATGTTTAGTCCTGACTCAGGGCACCAGCAGGAGGCCGGTCCATGTTTAGTCCTGACTCTGGCACCAGCAGGAGGCCGGTCCATGTTTAGTCCTGACTCTGGGCACCAGCAGGAGGCCGGTCCATGTTTAGTCCTGACTCTGGCACCAGCAGGAGGCCGGTCCATGTTTAATCCTGACTCTGGCACCAGCAGGAGGCCGGTCCCTGAGGTCCTCAGAGTCCGAGATGGTTCATATGGCACTAACATATCCAAGATGTACTTTGGTGCTAGGCCATGGAGAGACTTGTACACAAGCAGAGCTGCTTTAAAGTCTATTCTCTGAGCCACAGGAGCCAGTGCAGAGACCTGAGAACAGGACTAATGTGATCATACTTCCTGGTTCTAGTCAGGACCCGAGCAGCAGCGTTCTGGATGTACTGCAGCTGTTTTACAGCTCGTTTGGAGAGGCCAGTGAGCGGCCGTTACAGTAGTCTAATCTACTGGAGACAAACGCATGGATAAGTCTCTCTAAAGCATATAACATTTTCAAAGGGACAAGCAGGTGGTGGACCAGCAGAAAAGTTACACAGTGTGCCTTTAAAAATGTTGACACTAAGCCAGAATTGAGCCCAGTTTTTACAAAAGAACAACAGGTCAAATTATTAAGTATACATGAGAATTCACAGTGAATAGATTAATACTTAAAATATGAGGGGTAAATTATGAGTTTATATCTGAATAGAGCTTATTTGCTCTGGACACGTCTCTTCTTTACTGGTGAGTTGGACTCTTCAGTGGACGCTCTCCTCTGGTTTGGACGCTTCTTCTTTACTGGAGTAGCTCTCTTCTTTCTGCCGCCTTTAAAAGTGTCAGTAAAAAACATCAATATTTTGGAAATGCTGCTTTTCAGCAGGCACAAAATTCTCACCTTGACAATCGTCTACTTTTGGTGTTTTCCTCTTCACGGGGCGTTTTTTTGGAACCGTTTTGAGCCTCACCTCCACGGGATAATGATCACTGATGCTGAGAGCCTGAACAGAGAACAAACAAGAGCAATCACAGTTAAAATGTTTGTTGTTTAGTGTTCGTTTCATAAAATGGCAACAAAAGCTACAAAATAAAATAAAAAGGCTCTATCCGATTTTTGCTTCATACAATAATGTTAAATCTGTTTCTTAGGGTCAGTATCAGACCACTGTGCGCCGTCTGCATCTAATTATACATCGTTTTATTCTCTCCTGTTAGCATGCTAATGTTTGTTAGCTTTACCGTGACAGCAAAACTCCGCTCTGACCTCTGAAAGATGTAAAAAGTGCTCATGAATAAGAAAAGCATAAGGGAAGTGAGCAATACATTTGGACTGCTGCAAACAGTTTAAACCAGTTCTGTTTTTCAAGTTTTAGAACTCAGGTACAGCATCTTTAAGTCCCATTTGGCATCTTAACAATAAAAAGTCACTATGCTATGTTACATTTCTATCAATTTTATATTAAAAAAAAAAAAAGGACTGTGTGCCAAAACTGATTAAAAAAATACAAATTTTGACTATGTGCTCAATGTGGAAACAACCAGAGCACGACTAGATCATCCAAGACGTTTGATCACAAAACCACTGGCTCGTGATTTTGATCATAGTCGCTATGAAAAAAGGCAGGGCGTTTGAGTTATGCATTTCTGTACAAGAAGTCAATGAACCTGTTCCTATTATCGTTTAAGCTCAATATTGGAGTTTAAAATGAACTAAATGTAAAATAATTACAGTACAGACCAAAAGTTTGGACACACACCGCAGAGTGAAGGCAAAAGGGCCAATAAGTGCTAAGCATCTCTGGGAACTCCTTCAAGACTGTTGAAGACCATTTCAGGAGACGACCTCTTGAAGCTCATCAAGAGAAGAGTGTGTGAAGCAGTAATCAAAGCTAAAGGTGGCTACTTTGAAGAACCTAGAATATAAGACATATTTTCCATAATTCCACATGTGTTAATTCATAGTTTTGATGCCTTCAGTGTGAATCTAAATTTTCATAGCCATGTAAATAAAGAAAACTCTTTGAATGAGAATGTGTGTCCAAACTTTTGGTCTGTACTGTATGTTATAGTTTAAAAGCAGAAACAAGCATAATGTCTTCTTTAAGTTCTTTTAGTTACTTTTTTCACACACTTTGCAAAGCTACTCATTTTGCTTAATACACAACAGAAAAACAGACTATAATCAATGTCATATAAATCAATTTGCTGTAAAAATGAATACCAACTAGATGACTTACAGTGTCGTCATCTAGTTTGAAGTGCTTTTGGAAGTTAAAGGTCTTGGCTGAAGACGGCACGACAGCGCGTAACATCTCCTCTCCAAACACCACGATCCTGCAGGGAAGAAGTACACGGTCGTGATACAGCGCGTGCTAAAGCGCCGCGTGTGAGGGAATCACCTGTCGTAAGTGTTGTCGTTACGGTTACTGCTCGTGGTGTCGACGTCGTCTTCGATCAGCCAATGGTACGCCTCGGAGCGGATCCTGATGGTTTTGAGTTTCTTTTGGGAGAGGTAACGTCCATCTGCGTTAAAGTCACCTAAAATCACTATATTCTGAGGGTGAAAATTACAAGAAAGTTGACACAAAGTACACATACATTTTATTGCAGTATATACTCCATGACTTCAAGTATACTCCATATTTATCTTTAACGTTTATTTCCCATGTATAGTACACTTTTTGTATTCTATTAACACTTTGAATCAAACATATTTCCAAGTATCTTATTATCTCAAGTTTTTAAAGGTGCAGTATGTAACTTTGTCTACCTACTCGTCTCCGTGGTGATGGAATTACTTGGCCTGGATTTACTTTCACTCAGTGGGTCAGTGTAATCCCTCATTTGTCCAGGAGAGGTCCATAGTATGGCATTAACCCTATTCATCGCCATGGAGAAAAGCAAGTGACAGCCCCGTAATTAATAAATGCGAATTGGACAAGGTTAATGCCACACTGTGGGACATTTCAGGCAAAGCAATGACATCTCCATGGAGACAAGCAGGATGTAAACTCTTTCACCAGAAAAGTTACTTGGTGCACCTTAGTGTCAGGAAGAATACTTAATGGATACCTGCATTAAAGTATTCCATTACACGGTCCAATCAAAGTACTGTATTCTGAATACCGTATTTTCCGGACTATAAGTCGCACTTTTTTCATAGTTTTGGTCGGGGTGTGACTTATATTTATACTTATGTACTTATACCCAGAGGCGACTTATATGTGATATTATTTGTTATTTTCACACTTGCAACCGCATTTCATACTCCGGTGCGACTTATAGTCCGGAAAATACGGTACTTAGAAACACAACAGAGAATTAAAAATGACTTCATTGCAATATTTGTCACGCAGTTATTTATCATTATGCACACGCACTCACCACAGCAGCATTCACATAGTGCTTTCCACCTTCAAGGCACTCACATCAAGGAACCACTCCCATTCACTCACGCACTCACACATGTACGCAGACACTGAGGGTGAGGCGGGTTAAGCGTCTTGCCCAAGGACACGACAGCGCTACACGAAGCGGCTGCGATCGGATTGCCAACCACGGTCATTTACGCTGAGAGCCTAAATGATCATATGCCGTCACGTATTTAAGAAAGTATACCACCGAAAAAGTAGCGAGGCAGTATTGGCACTCACGCTGCTCCCCCAGGTCTCTCGAATGACTTGCACCACGTCGTGAAGCTCGTCCAGCTCCTTCAGGGAATCTTCTGGCTTTGTGTGGACTGGGATCAGAACCAGGTCTTTCGCAACTGCCCCAAAGACAAAGGTAAATAAGAATAAACCACGAGTAGCTGTTGTGCGAAGGGAGACGGCAACAACAGCAAAGTCTACAGACCGGTTGTTGGACAGCTGAAGCGCAGAACAAAAGGCTCTCGGGCAAAAGCATCTTTATCCCCAACCTGGTTATCTTCGTACTGGTGACAGGCCTCCAGAGTCACCTCGTCCTTTCTGAAACACACACAAGCAAAGTTCATTCATGCAATCTTATTTCAGGTCTATTGCCCATGTGCTAAATGTGCTAAATGTGATTAAATTGTACTTAAACAGTTCATGTTCATCCATTTGACTGGACAAATCATCAACAATTTACAAATACAGTAACATACATGCTCTCCAGTGCGAGGTGCCAAGTACAATTTAGTGTTCAGGCTTCCCGCTCCCCAGACACTTCCTCTACACTTCTGATATTGCAGTGATAATGTTCCGTTACCTGTAGAAGCAGACAAACTGTTCCTTGTAGGTGTCTCGTCCCAAAGGGCAACTGGTCACCATCAAATATGGACGCCTTCTGTTAGAGCTATAAAAACAACATACGTCATTTATAATATGTCCAATTATTGATCAAATCTGACATTTTTACTATTTATGTACTTAATAAAATGTATTTGAAGCCCCACTAGATAACTTTTTTACCAAAACAGAGTAGAGTGTTATATATATATTTGTTTTTATTGCACTGGAAACATAGACATCTGATTATTGTGTTTTTTTGTATCTTGTCTTTTTTTAATTATGGACCGCCATAAAACATATAGAAATATAAGTAAATATATATACATGTAGAAAAACTGCTTGTTTCCATGGAAATGTAATATTCCACCGTATGGCATAAACCGTAAATGATAAAAGCTCATATTCTATATAGCCATAAAGTTTCCCGCGATGTACACAAGAGTTCAACTGTGATAAGAACGGCTTTGTCTCGTCGTTTTGAAGTTGTCTGGACGATGTGAACGTGACCCACTCGCCTGTTCAACTTCTCAAGTAACATCTCCATCGCTTTGCCATTTTTATCCATCACCTCCAGGACCACCGCCAAACTGTACCGACTCAGGATCTACCAGACGAGGCAGAGAGACAGGAAATATTAGATAAAAAACAAACTTAAAGTGCCCATGACCGATTGTACCACTCATTGAACTAAAAATTTTGCTTAAAATTATCAAAATTGTATCACAGAAAAGCACATTTTTAGGTTAATAATTTTTCTTCCTGTTTATAATTTATGACATCACACTAGGAAATTACCAAGCAAACACTGGGCCAAAACTCATCTACTGTAATGTTGATTTGACAAATAAATATATTTATTTGTTGAATTAATGTTAACAATGTCAAAAAAAGTAGCTTTGTGTAAATTATGCATAAACAGTCCTTACCGTGATGTCACTTCCTGTCATTTTCTACAGATTTTTTACGTTTTCTCCACAAATACCTGCTCAATTGGTGCAAAACTATAGTTTATATTTACAACAGGTACAAATACACCAAATAAAGTCAATATTAGAAATTCATAAAAACCTGTCATATGTCACTTTAAAACATTACCTTGGTCAGATAATTGACCACTGTTGTGTCCGTTACTTTCTTGATCCCCAAGTTTTTAGCATTGAAGGCTGCAATCTTCATTTTGACGTAAATTATCTGGAAATTAAGAACAAATTTAAAGTTGCGAAATTCAACATTTAATATATTGCGTTGAGTTATACATTCCTTATAATACAGGCGTTTGCATGTATTGGCTTTAACATAGCAACTAACATTTTTCTCTTCTACAAAACATGAAATATTCAAAAATAAAGAAAGTAATCTGTAATAAATCTTAATGCTAATTGTAAAAATACTAGCTGTGTGTACATAGGCATTGCAGTTGTAAATATTCCAAAAATAGAGAAGAGCAACACAAAAACAAAATTTTAATTGCACAAGTCCAGGATTGTAAATATATATATACCGGTATATACTTACACATGTGCAAGTTTTTAATTAAATGTATTACAAAAACTATCACCACGATTACTCACCAAAAGCTGCTTCAAAACTCGAAAACAAAGTGCGCAGAGAAGTTAAAACTCATCAAGATTACAAAGAGGAAGTGGCTTTTGCGTGCTTCCTGGAGACGCACAACAACAAATAACCATGTAGGGTTTTGTAAAAAAAAAAAAAGCTTACAGGTAACAACTTCTAACAGTTTACAAAGCCCTTTTAACAAATGCTAATTAACTAATGCTAATGTTTGTGCAGTAGTACATTTATGGATAAAGCCGTAATATGGTACAAATAATGAAAATATGCGAGAACCGTCACAATAATTACTTTATCAACATATTGTTCAAGAAATTACCAAATTAACTATATTTTTGGGGTCAATATTAATCGTACTTTCTTTTTTTGCTTTTGAACATTGAGCTGTTGGATTTAATAATTATTATATTGATAACTTACTATAGATATCAACACGCTTTTACGCACTGTACATTGTTTGTACCATTTATCATCTGCATTATGTTTTATGAGCACTTTTGGAAAATGGTTTATTGGGATTTTTGTTTGGGTGCACGGTTGAGATTGAATAGATCATACTATAAATTGTCATCGTGACCGCCATAAATAATAATGATATTCAAAATTTGGACAATTACAATTTTGTCTTTGAAAATGTTCAATGTAATCCCTCATTTGTCCAGGAGGGGTTGCAATTGTAGTCATCCAGACAATGTTTTTGAGATGGAGACTTTTAACGGCCGTCCAAACGCCATTTTCAATCTAAAGGTGAATCCACGATTGCTATTGATACATTTATCTTTAAAAATACAATAACATGAAACACAATGTATAAGGTATTAACTACAGATGCAACAGTAACCAAAATACTGGGATAGTTGTAGTGAAAGTTCTGATGTTGCACCAGTTTAGACCTAGTTCAGTCTTGCATATACACTTTGGACGTGGTTTAACTGCTTTTTTTTTTAATCTATCGAATTGTGTTAATCCCAGTGATATTATTTATTTGCTTATTTATTGTTTTTTACGCATTACCTAAAAAAAAAAAAAAAAAGACTTATTGGAAATTGGCAGTGCGTTACAAATATAGACTCACAAGCACCTTAGGATTAGCTTTGTTTCTGCAGAGGGAACTACAAAGACCATGATCCTTTGCTATTAAAATTGAGAAATTACTGCAATTAGACACTTTTTGAATGAGCATTTACACAATTCTCTCCACATTTGATTCATATTTTACCATGGAGTGAATACTGTGAGTAATACTGCGAGATGTTGACCCTTAGCTTCATAGTATTTACACAATGTTAGAACAGTTAAGCTTTTAAGACCCACAAAAATGTACATCACTTATTTATTTAATTACAAACATATATGAAAAACATTCTTTGTTTAATTTTACATTTGAAAACACAGGATTAAAATGATTCTTCCACATCGTTCGCTTTAAGGCATGTCTGAAAACACCTTTTTTCATTCCCTCTGTACCACATTTGCCCCGGTCATAGTTGTGTTATTATCCTTTTATTTTTAATCCATTTAAAAAAAAAAAAAAAAGTAGCACCGGCATCTTGGATTCAACTGACAACTAAATTCTGCAAATGATAAATACATCTTTTACGTCTGAGGAATGTTTTACAAGCAAAGATTCATGAGATGGTCAAAAGTTGCATTTCAATTAAACAGAATATTGTGGAAACAATAAAATTTCTGCGGTCGATTGAATTATTTAGTGTATTTTTCTAATATTTTCCGAAAGGCTGCACGCTGAATCTAAAGCCTTTACACTTAATATTCTTTTTTACAAATGTTATTATGAAGACGAAGCAAAAGTCTTGTTTTTCCATCAGCGGCAAACAATACAAATCTCTTAACAATAGTTTGAAATATTTCCCTCACTGATCATGTTTTACCAATATAATCAGGATTATTTTTGTCTATTATTTGTCTTGCTGTTGTGGTCGAAAATACACAACAACGTTAGCAAATATCACTTTTGCAAAAACAAAACGGATTTATCTGGGAAATAAAATAATGTGTCATTTGTGTAAAATTAAACTAATTGGTCTTCTACTTCCAGTTTCACTCATTACTCTGTTCAAATAATGATATTACCAAAAAATATAAACCAACAATCATGTCGAGCTACTGAACGGTTCCCACAAAATTATAATTTATTGACATGTATATTACGGAGTGCGTCTGCTAAAACCATGAGTAATGTTTGTCTTCGACGGATGAATCGGCCTTATCTCTTTCTTTCTTTCTTTTCGCATTGGGCGTCCCAGAGTCCGGTTTGGATCAGGGTGAAATTGTGGCTCTTGTCGTTGTCGCGTGTCACTGTTCGTTCTGCGTCGTGTCTGTGATGGTGGACACGGCCCCTTGACCTTTACTGACGTCGCTGATGCAGGCCCACTGACCGTCCATCGACTCCTTCCACAACGTCACCTTCGGGAAAACAAAGAGGCAAAATGAGCTTCAAGTCGCAACAGCCAAAAAATGCATAATAGAGAAGGAAAAAAACATGTATAAGTTGCACTGGAGTATGAAATGCGGCTGCAAGTGTGAAAATAACAAATAATATCACATATAACAAATAATATCACATATAACAAATAATATCACATATATACTTATACTCTGGAGCGACTTATAAGTATAAGTCGCAGCCCGGCCAAAACTATGAAAAAAGGTGCAACTTATAGTCCAGAAAATAGGGTATGTGTAATGTTTTCTAATAAGGGGTGTGGCCAGTAGCTACGGAGTCAACGATGCAAGTAATTTAAGGTGCAAATATCAGATGAAATGATGTTATCTTGACCATACAATTGCAAATGTTCATACTTTTTCGTGTAACCTTAGTTTGGTTGATATTTTCAGAGATGTAACAATGTTGTCATAAATACATCTATTGAATGAAGATAATAATTACACAATCTTAATTTGTCAATAGGGGGAGGGAGCTCCACTGACCAAATACAATAAATGATGTGCCTGACCGATGTGCGGTTTGTTTTTAATTGTGTTATTTAATATGATCTATCACATACGTCATTGCGTTTAATCAATAAATGTGTCACATGGTTGTTTTTATTCTTTGGTTATTTAATATAAATATAAATGTTGTTTGGTTGCACTGTTTCACTTAGGTTAAATAAACAATGTTACATTTTCATAATTTAGCTAAAGATGCAAATTATGTAAATGCCGTAACGATCAAAAGTCAATGTGAGGATTGTAGAATCTGGTGTATCTTTGCTTTAAAATGAGGTATGGCATAAGCTGGATATTGTTGATCAAATTGTGTCTATGTCCTCTTGGTGGAGCCAAAACATTGGCTCAAAGCGGCAACATTTGGGTCAATTGTCTTGTGAGACTCTAAAACTGAAAGATTTTAAAATTGCAAAGCGATAAAGTGGTCAGGCGCCACATTACCTTATTATCTCCTCCGGACACAGCCAAGATATTCCCTGTGATGGACCAGCTCACGTGCCACACCACGTCATTAAACTTATGCAGCAGTTTGGCCGACCATGTGTTTCCGGCCGGGTCATCACATGTCCAGATGAAGACACGCCCATCCTGGAAGTAAAAAAAATATACATATAAAAAAGTTAAACAAATGTTACTGCCCTATTTTGTGTGTGTCAGAAGTTTCTCTTATTCAAATGCCTTCTAATGAAAAGATGTTGTTAGATATACATAGTAGTAGTAGTAATAGTAGTAGTAGCAGCAGTAGTAGACGACTAGTAACACATTAGGACTAGTTGAGAAGTGAATTTAAATGATAAACTGCAGAATATTTTTTTTCATGTAACCATACCTGGGAGCAGCTGGCAATGGTGCTGGTGGGCAGTCCAATAGAAGGAGCCCAGCCCACGTCTCTGACCCAATCACTGTGGGCTTCCAGCTTCTGGTCCTCCTTCCACTGACCGTCTTCCTCCCTAAAGGTGGCGTCACGTAAATACCATATAAATCACCTTTGCGTAAACATCTCGGAGGAATTTCACGTGAATTAGGACTTACTTCCAGAGTTTAACGAGGTTATCGCAGCCACCGGAGACGAAGCGTTTGACGTAGTTTGGCTTCTGTCCTGAGGGTTGGTCGATCAGGCTGCCGGGGACAACAGCGGGGGCCCAGCTCACTGCGTTACAACCAATCTGGAAGAAATCAAAAATAATTCTTAGGTTTTCTTCAGCTGTGCATATGACCAAAATTATTTTCTTTGAACTCTTCTCTTTTATGTCTTAAATTGTTTTGTGATTTCTGTCATGTCTTTGTGATTTGAATGCATTTTTTTCTGTTGTGTGAAGCACTTTGAATTGTTTTGTGTACGAATTGTTCACCTCAAATAAACTTGCCTTGCCTGTGTGTCTGTATTTGCATTTGGACCAATATAAGTTCAACAGTCTGCATTTGCTCTTGTACTGCACACTGGGTGACAGAACAGCTCTTCTACATTATAATGAATGGATTGATCTCCCCACAGGTCCGTTAGTGAGCGTTCCCTTGGATGTCGACTGAATCTATGCCTTATTATTATTTATATTATTGACATCATTCAAACCCATACTTTTGTGACCATGCTGAGGACCATAAAATAAGTAGGAATGTTGTATTTATAGTTGAGAGGTATTTTGGTTTATCCTAGGACTGTCATAAATGTGCATCCCCTTTACAGCTTACTGTGTGCGCGTTGGGGATCTTCTTTATGTCCCACTGCTGATCGCCAGTAAATGTGAGAAGGGAAATGGCTCCATCAGAACTGCCACAGGCCAAGATTAAACCAAATTCATAGGGACCCCAGCAGACAGAGTTCACTACAGGGACAAAATGGCACAAATCAACAAACCATGAAAAAATATTATGTTAGTATGAAATATCTGTTAATCATCATCATTTCAGATCTTTAAATGCTTTAAAACAGACAAGCAATCTCACCAACCTGACGACTCATGTCCTGTGTACTCATACATCTTGTCCCATGTGCCATTCTCCTCTTTCCAAATGATAACTTTTCGGTCATAGGAGCAAGAAGCTAAGACGTTGCCAAACATTGGATGGGCCCACGCAACTTGCCACACGGGACCCTCATGGCTGCAAGGTAAACAGAAATATAAATAAATCAGAAATAAGGGTGGGTGATAACAATGTTCAGATATTTTCATCAGGAATAAAATGTGCCAGCTAATGTCTTATTTGAGGTTCAAGAATTGCTCAATGGACTGTAAAATTAACCACAAAAGGGCAGAAATATCCCTGTAGAAGATTACACTAGATGTTTTTACTTTTGATTGTCAATGTACTTTATATACTATGTTTTATTTAGTACACAAAAAAGAAAAAAACAGCTAAACAACCACATCTAAACAAATATATTTAAAAATTGTGGAATATACTTCAACAACTCAATATGAACAGTGGTTTTGGCTGTTTACCCTCGAAGATCTGCCACCAAAATCTGTCCTCCATTCCTGACATCAAATATCTTAACAGTTCGGTCAGAGGAGCAAGTGGCCAGCCGGGTCCCGTAATAGTCCATTTGGGCATCATGCTGAAACAAACAGACCCATTACTGCAAACTGGAATTTGAGGAATTATCAAACACTAATAACCCATATTGGTAGTGAATTTGACAGAAATGTTACGATTAAGTAACTATAAAACAAACAAAGTTACTGCTGTGTTTAGGGTTGAATACAAGTCAGAAGTGGCATAAACACAACTGAACTTAAACTACAATTATCAGTCATTTGGATAAAAGGCAGTATTTGACCTTTATGTTGCTAAAGCTTGCTATGGTTGCGATTTTAACACTCAAACTTACAATCATATCCTCGTGGGACGTGTCCACTGTGTTAATTACGGAAACCTGAAAGCACAAACAACGTACAGACATAAGGAGAGCACAGTAAATAAAATCTAGAATAAAACTGGTTTGTACATAATATTGTGTAGCCTGGGAGTGGGCGCTAATGCTAACAACTCCCACTGTCAACGTCAGCATCGGAGCAGAAACATCCATCAAAGTTCACAGCGTTATAAAGAAGATGATTGATTATTTGAATACATACCATGGTTGAAAATGTTTTAAAATCCAAACAGGGCAAATTACTCTATATTAATGAATGAATAAGCAGAACGTCTGCAAATTCCGACGTGGCATCAGAAAGCCGCTTTCCAGTGTGTCCGTCTGTGCGTAGCTTCCGACAGGAAACAACGACGGCGAGAAGAAGGTTCCGCAATGATGAATCCAGCGAAAAAACTACTTTTTATGATGATGTGTGTTTTTATTTTATTTATGGGATACTACGCTTCAAGCATAGTTAATTGTTGCAAGCAATCAATAGGAAATGCAACTTTTTTTTATCAGTAGCGTTATTTTAGGAGTGAGCCAACTGTTCAATGTAATGTTATGTTAATTCAATGTGTTTTAGCGAGTTTAAATGCCGAAAATAACGTAAAAGAAGCAATAATGATTCGCTGTAATTTGTTCTTACAAGTTATTCGTGTTCAAATTATTTTGTCCACAGGATGGCGACATTATACTGGGGGTTTTCACGTCTATATTTATCCCAAACCCACCAAAAGTGTCAGGTTGCCCCCGCGGCTGGGCATGTTGGACCTCCTCGCCATGTTCTTGGGTTAAATTTTGTTTTGTTTTATTTTCTTTCAGCGGCGGTGACACCTGCCAAAACGAGAAGATGTCGAACGTGTCCTACCACATCTCCAACTTACTGGAGAAGATGACCTCCACAGATAAAGATTTTAGGTAAGGGGAAGTGAACTAAGCCTGACCCAACAACCAGACATGAGATGACAGTTTTGGGAAGGCTACTGCAGGCTAACAACACAGAGGGCACATCTTAGTTAGTGACTGTGGTGTTTTGTAAAGTGCTTTAATGTGCAATTGACTTATTACTACACCATGATTCACCTTAAACTAAATTATTAAGTGTCCATCTTTACACTCACACTGAAACTAGAGTAGGAATGAATGATCTGACTATAGGATTATCATTTATTTTACTATCTGTTTAGGTTTGTCATACGGTTCTGAAATCGTGATTGCAACGTTTTCAAGGCGGCGATCTTATGTGTTTAACCTGTTTACAACGGTGTTTCTACATCATTCGTATTCTCAAAGTTGTATTCTGATTGATTCTTGCATGTGTGAGTGATCTTGACTTGTACTGTCCGGCATTCAAGAGCTCATTGAGAAAAGTCCTGTTATCACCTACCCCCTATCCCCTCCAACATTCCCTGTACTTGGTTGCAATTATTTGAAAAAATTAAGATTCAAAGTGACGCGTGCAGGGTACTAAAATGTCACGTTGTAGCCACTTTTAAAAATGTAAAACAAAGCTGCTTGTTACGGTGAAATGTCACTATAAAGAGGCGGGGCTTATCGGTTTTGCAGGTTTTAACAGGAAGTCAATGGATCAGTTTAATTATTAAGCCGTTTTAGATCAATCTTACGCTTCACAATGGAAAAATAGAATAAAATTGTGATCTACTTATGTTATAGTTCAATTCAATGTTCTGAAAAAAGAGCATGATGCATCTCCTTTAACAATTGGAATTAAATGGTTGCTTATTTTGCCCCCCAAACCCTGTAGCAAAGCATTCATTTCATTTACTGTTTGGATCAATTGGATACTTTACAAAAATTCTTACCAATCGCAACAAAATTAGTCCTTGAACAGCTGTAATCTGAAGCCAAAGTACTTTTTACCCAAAAACTAAACCACAGCGCGGTAAATGGACATTCTTCCACAAAATTAACAAAATATTAGCCACCAAGTATTGAAATTAAGTTAAAAAAACATCCTTACCATTGTTTTTCTAGCGAGTATTTGTTGATATTTTAAAATTTAAGATGAATAAATACAAATAAGTCTGTACTCTACTACTGGTGAACATTTCATCGTATTTAAAATAAGTGATTTCAATTATAACCTAAAAAATGATTGTGATTGCATTTCTTCATAATCAAGCTGTTCTAATAATGACCAAATTAAATTAATAAGTAACTACACGTTAACTATTTCCAATCTATTCCTGATTCATTGAAATGTATATCATAATCATGGGCTATAGATGCGTTTTCTTGTTCTGAATGTGAACAGGTTTATGGCCACTAATGACTTGATGCTGGAGCTGCAGAAGGACAGCATCAAACTGGATGAGGACAGTGAGAGGAAGGTGGTGACGATGCTGCTGAGGCTGCTGGAGGACAAGAACGGAGAGGTGCAGAACCTGGCTGTCAAATGGTAAATGCTTTCTCAAGAGGATTCCATAAAACTGTGATTTTTGAGTTGTTTGTTTCCTCGATGATGAAACTTTAGCAACATTTGTTCATTTGGATTGAGAACCAAATAGATGGATGGATAAATAAATATATTGAGATATTTGTGGTCCAAAAGTACAAAACAAACCGAGAAACAATATGCTGCAGTTTTAGTATTTGGTGCATTTGTCTTTTTTTGGGTTAATCATTATTTACAACTACTTTATCCAAGATTTTAGTTTAATTACAGACCTTATTTTCATTTTAGACCAAGTATAGCCATAATTTAAGTCCATAAAGTCTTGTAAAGTCCAGGTTTAGATCTGGAGATGGTATTTGCTGTGGTAAGTTTGAGAACCACTGAGAGCATCACTGCAGGCCTCTTTCAGTCTCTGTAGGATGGACTTTAACCCTCAGCAGTGCAGCGCGTGGTGCAGTATGCTGTGAACAAACTCACATTAACTCCAACTTAACAGGAGCCTGTTTTGTCCTGCTGTTTGTCCTGTGCTGACAACATACAGCACTGACGATCACGTCCTCCTCATCTAAGAGGAAATCTGTCAGGATAGTTACCACGTTAACAGGCAAATTATTGGCGGGCAGTTTAAAGTTAGCCAGGAAATACCAAGGCTCTTTTCAATGTAGTTTATCATGATAACACATGCAGATTTGTATTTCATTATTTGTATTATTTGTTTATTTGGTCAGGTCAGTGCATGTTAATGAAGATACATGATAAACCAGCTCTTCTGTACTCTTTCATACACCAATATACCTGTTCTCCATTCACAGAACACACTTTAAGCGGCTCACTTGGAGATCAGCTAAAGTTCTAGTACCTCCAGTACCACACCCAAGCTGGTACTCAACAAACTACATTTTCAAAGACTTATTTTGTTCTTCAGGATTTATCACAAAGCACCTCTTCAAAAATATTTCACTTTGCACAAACTGGAACTAAATCTAAAACCAAATCTAATCTACATTTCCATCAACAAATTGTAACTACTTTCCTCAATTGTGTTTTTATTGTGCGGATGCCTTAAGAGGTCTGAAAGAGTATGTATTTAATTTAAATATATGTAATAATAATAATATTGTCAAATGATTATATACTTAACCACAGATAAAATGTATAGTTTACCGTGACTAAACTATAATACAAACTAGCTTAAAGTGCCGCTACGTCATTTGGTCACACTATTGGTTTCTTCCAGCCTGGCTCCTCTGGTGAGTAAGGTGAAGGAGCCTCAGGTGGAGACGATGGTGGACACACTTTGTTCAAACATGATGTCCAACAAAGAGCAGCTCAGAGACATCTCCAGCATGGGCCTGAAGACTGTCATCGCCGAGCTCCCCCTCTCCTCAACCGGTACTTCTGACAACATTTTGGCTCACTTGTAATCTTTAAATGTTATCCTTGGTTGCATTTATATCTGTAGGCGTGAATCTTACCACTGCTGTGTGCAAGAAAATCACCTCTCAGTTGATTGGGGCAATGGGAAAGCAGGAAGATGTGTCCGTCCAGTTGGAGGCTCTGGATATCCTTTCAGACATGTTGGGAAGGTACTGACAATGAAAGAAAAATATCCTTCATTTTATGGTCTGAGCAATTCAAATGTTTGCCTGCTGGACGAATGCTGGATGTAACTACTTTGTGTTCTGTCCATCATATTTTCAACAGGTTAAGTGGTGCATTAGTCGGTTTCCACGGGTCTTTGCTGTCCAGCCTGCTTCCTCAGGTAAAAACCCTTGTAGACATTTTTATCAGCATCTTAAAGGACACATATTATGCATTCTTTGTATTGTTATTGACCTTTAAACAAAGCCATATACTTTTACTTTGGCATCTCATGTTTTAGAACTCAACATCATTTATCTGCTGAAAGGACTCTTTACTTTAGGCTATAGGTTAGAGCTCCATCTACTGCAAAGGGGATCAAGGGGAAATATTCAAAAGCATAAAGGGGAAATAAACAAAAGCCCCGACAAGCATGCCATGAGCTGAGAAAAGAGGTTTTATGACACTGACAGAGCAGTTATTACATGATTATTTGCAGCCCTAGATGGCAGAAATGCTCAGAACAAATGAACTCAACTCTACTTTTGTTTTTGATAAGGGAACAATGTTAGAACACATGCTCAAAAAGACTAGTATGCATAATATGTGTGTTTTAACGCTTCAACTGTACACATCATCAGTATGTACAGTATTTGAGGTCTAATAATGTAATAAGCATTGTCAACGACTCAGTTAACAAGCCCCAGAATGGCGGTGAGGAAGCGCTCCATCCTGGCTCTGGGTCACCTGGTGCCCTGCTGTAGCCCCGACCTCTTCTCTCAGCTGACCGGACACCTGATGACAGAGCTGGCCAAGGCCCCAAACACATCCCTGTCCCGAACATACGTCCAGTGTCTCGCTACAGTTAGTCGTCAGGGAGGACATCGAGTTGGTGAGAAACCGCTTTCAAGTCAGATACTCTAAGTTGATGGTAAATGTGTCTATATTTTAACAACATGCCGGCAACCTCTTTTCTCTTGTGCCGGAGTTATTTATTTATTATTATTTATTTGACAAATTCTTTTCCACAAACACAGAACTTGTTTGACAAATGCACCAAGAGACAAAACAACAGTAAACATATTACAATAAAGTAACCCTACAACATAACAGGCTGATTAAACAGTAGTAAAAGATGAACCGCAACATAGGGTGCTTTTACTTTCCAGATTTCAGGCATAAAGATTCAAAGGATTTGACATGGCAATAGCACAATTCTGATCAAATTATTATATTTTGTGAATGGGGAAAGGTCTTCACAAAATCCTTTAAATCAGGAAGGAATTATTTGCCTGAAACCCATGCACAGAATATTCAGTCTGCTCAAATTTTGTGGCAATGAACAATATCGATGCAAAAATCAATTTTGGGGTTGTCAGAGGTCATTTGAGTATTGATACTGAAAAAAAATGAATCCTAATAATAAATTAAATCCTTCTTGCAGTGTGGTGCATCAGGGCAATCAAGGCAAGCGGTGATAAAATCTTAAATTACCGTGTGTCACAACTATATTTAAATTGTTTGGAAATATATCCAAATACTGTAAGCCCTCACTTCTGCTGCTGGAGCTTGGCTGAAGTCACAGTGTCTTTTAGTGACATCTACAGGCCTCTGAGCAGTACTGCGGGAAGCATGCTTCTTCTTCTCCCGCCCCTTTTCAATCTCGGACCGTGTTCAAAGCTTAACAGACTTTAGTCTGTGTCTGTAGAAAATAGTTAATAAAACATGGACAGTGGCAAAGGTTAAATAAAAGTTTAATCCGGCTTTGTTTTGTTTAATCTGTGTGCATTTTGCAGGTGAACATTTAGAGAAGTTAATTCCTATGGTAGTGAAGCTGACGAGTGCTGAGGATGACGAGCTTACAGAGTACTGTTTCCAAGCTTTTGAAGCGTTCATAAGGAGGTCTGTCACTTTCACACACATCACAACTCCCTGTCTTTCAATGGCAAATATTGTATTTACAGAAATTATTTTGGTTTTTCAAGGTGTCCAAAAGAAATGTCGCCACACATCTCCACGGTGACCCAGCTGTGTCTAAAGTTCATGACTTATGACCCAAACTATAACTATGATGATGAAGAGGAGGGCAGTATGGGTGCAGAGGACGACTTTGGTGAAGGTACCAGCATTTTACATTCAACACCACATTTGACAAGACCATATTTTCAGAAAAAGGTGCAAGAGAGAAAGATTATATCACCATTTTAAACACAATTGAAGTTATGATGTTGGCACCAAAATCAGCAGAATATTATCAGTAAATGTAGGAATCAAAAACTAAACGGTTACAGTTTGCACGTAGCATACAATCATTAACTTACTACAAGAGTTTGCAAGAGTTTAAAGGTGCACTATGTAACTATCCTGACACTAGGAATGTTCCACAGAATAGCATTAAACTTATCCATCGTACGTTTATTCAATTAATGTGGTTTTATTGCCTGAAAAAAAACATGCATTCTTATAGACTTCTCCACAGACCTGTCCTGTCACTTACTTGTACTCATGTTCCAGCTATTAAAAAATAAGATCCACACAATGGGGACATTTCGGATGTTTAGTGTACAAATGAACAAAGAGTATAGGGCTGCAACTCACGATTATTTCAGTAGTCGACTAGTTAAACTATTATCTCTATTGTTCATTGAGACGTTTCAAATGCATTATCAACCAAATAAAGATTGAAATATGATGACAGAAGGCGTTAAGGTGGAGATTATCTATGGATAAAGTGTGTTGTTGATAAAAATCTGAAATTGTAAAGTCCAGATAACAATTACGATGATCAAAATCCCATTTACCGGTAGTTTATTAATCCCCGCAGCCCTAGTCAGACCACAATACTCTCAGCAACTTGGAAAACCTTGACTTTCACATATTTTGAAACTGGTTAGAACCATAGAAACATCTTTCCCTCCAGAGTCAGACGATGAGTACAGTGACGATGAGGACATGAGCTGGAAAGTGCGACGTTCCTCCATCAAGTGCCTGGAGGCTCTGATCCACGCAAGGAGAGACCTGCTGCTGTCGTTCTACTCGTCCCTCTGCCCCGCCCTGCTCTCCCGCTTCAAGGAGAGGGAGGAGAACGTCCGGGCCGATGTCTTCTCTGCGTTCTCTACTCTGCTCAAGCAAACGCGAGTGAGGAGCGGCCACGTTGGACTGATATCTGAGCAAGGGGGCGCCGGAGAGGAGGAGCCAACGGCCGCTTTGTTGAAGAAACAGGTAAGTATTGACAAATGAACTCAGATGCAAGTCGGTGTAATGACTCATTCGTTCAGGTTTTGTCCATAGTAGGAAAAGGTTTCAGAAGTAGTCATCTGGAGAAGGTTTCTTTTTGATTTCCATGCAAAAGTTATAAACTGTTTTGAGACGTTCCTGTTCTGTTGTGATCTGTCTGACGCGCAATCCTCATTGTTAAGACCCAGTTAGCATTTGATTTGCTTGCCTTCTCACTTGACTAAGGTGTGAGGATACTGCTATAAACAGATGGCAAATTATAATGTGCCTTAATCCATAATTTATGTTCAAAGAAGGATTCACTTTTCTCACAAAATTGCCTCTTTTTCTCCTCTTTCAACCCCTCTCTTCTCCCTGCTTAAAATATTTCTTCAAACGAGTGGTTTGTGGTTTTAAGGTGAAGCTGCACGGCCGATTGCAAACCAGAATTTGAATGCCTTGATACATAGATCTATTGGATACCTCCAAGTTTATGCTTCCTGCAACCTTCTTCACTACAATGGATTGAATAGTCTTGATAAAATAAAACAACAACTTTGTTCTTACGACTTTGAAATGTTTTTCTACTATAAATTTCAGATTATTATCTATTTGGAAAAACTTTCTAGATACAATACACTGCATTGAAATTGTCATGTTTTTTTCTAGCTAAAACAAAACACATTCTGAAACACAATACACGTGCTCCCCATATGTTCATTAGTATTCAAGAAAGTTAGTAAATACTACTTATAGTAGATATACAATGTATTTTGTATTTTGACTGGCGATGAGAACGGATAAGATAAGATAATCCTTTATTGTCCCACATGGGGAAATTTCATAGTTATTACATTCCTGTTATGTATTCAAATCATCATCAAATCAAGAGAAAAAGTGAGTTTTACAGAAGGAAATGTGAAATAAAATAATACTGTTCATTTATTTATTAATAAATGCATACAAATACAATCAGCGGTATCATGAAGTAAAGAATGAATGGGAAAAAAAATCTGTGGGAAAAAGCAGTCATTTCTGTTTGTTTTTTCTCATTTCAGTTTTAGTATAAATGTGAATAAAACAGAGCAAAACAGCCATTTAAGTTGCCGAAACAATTTTTGCACGCAAATAATATTCCCCTGGAGAATTTCCAAAATGGTTCTTCATCTGCCATTTGCCGCTTTCCTTTTAATTTGTATAATCTCTGTGTACAATTGTGCTTCAGGTGCCGATGATAGTGAAGGCTCTGCACAAACAGCTGAAGGACAAGAGCGTGAAGTCTCGACAGGGATGTTTCTCTGTCCTCACTGAATTGGCCCACACTGTCCCTGGAGCGCTGGAGGAACACATCCCCGCTCTCATACCCGGTAATGTGCAAACGCTTTGGTGTGTGGTGAAAAGTCAACTTTAAACCAAGCCACCGCAGTATCTCCTCATCAGAAACACATTCACTTCCCTTTCCCCTGAGCTGAAACCACAGCTCTATCTAACTGTGAAGCATCTGCTTGAGCAATTTTGATAAGAACTATGCTTGTATATCCATGTTATGCAGATGACATTACAACATGCTGTACTTTGATAGTGAGTGGCAAAAATGTAGGCTTGTCAATGGTGAGTAATTAAATTGTCTCCCGTAAGAGCTCAGAACACAACTAACACGTGAAAGAGCTGCTACAGTCTTATAACAAATATAAAAGTCTACAACTCATCTTAAAATTCATCATAAACAAAGTGTAAAACCAGATAAACAACAGGAAAACTGCATGTGGTTCACATTCATCACATATACAAACTTTGTGATCCTATACACTTGAACTGCCTTTCTCTCCTTAAATAATATGTTTCACTGTGGGTTGTGGAAGTTAATTTTTTTGGAGTGAGTTGAAGTGTCCTTTATCTCCCCCTTAAAGCTAGCTAAGCTCTGCACAGTCAGGGCAGCAACCGGATTAATTTTAGCAAAACATAAGCTCTGCGGTCAAACATTTTATCAGTTGCGCTGCTCATAGATGTCATCGGTCACACGGGTACTTCTGGGCTGGCGCTACAGCCACGCCCCTTTTGGGTGAAAATAAACAGTGTTAACAAATAGGCGGGGATTACAAATTGTTAATATGTTATCGTTTTGCAATATTTTAAGAAATATAACTAACTAGCGACACTCAAGCCTTGGACGGAGAAGTTGGTGAATCGTTATAAATAAAAACTGTGAGAATAGGGGTCGAGAGATGTCCGTTTAGCTTACCAGAATCCTTTTGGCAAAATGACCCCACACAGTTGCCGGAGGTGTTGTTTCCCGACATCTACTACTATTTAATTCAATCTCCAGGTAATTTGTTTGACACTTTACTCCTCCATCCCTCCAGATTGAATTAAAATATTCACCAACTTCTCAGTCCATGTCTGCTGTGTCACCAGTATCAATATTCTGATGTATTTTGGAGCAAAACGATACAATTTTTACAATTTGTACCTCCCGCCTTTCTGTTAACACTGTTTGTTTTCACCTAAAAGGGGCGGGGACAGTCTGGTGGTACAGGAAGTGACATATGACCCGAGACAGCTATAGTTCTGCCACCAGAATGAGGGGCATTTTTGTGTGGAAAATGATGTCAGGTGATGTCTAGCTAATGCTAGCAGAGGGCATCAGACATCCATCACATTATCTGCCACTTGAAAATAAGCAAACTTCAACATCTAACTCTTCTTCTTACTGTTTCCAGGTCTAGTCTTCTCTCTGACGGACAAATCCACCTCCTCCACCATGAGGATTGATGCTCTATCATTCTTCCATGTCCTTCTATTGTCACACCGTCCAGAGGCCTTCCAGCCACACATGCAGGTTTCCTACAAAAAAAATTGTTTTCCTCTTTTCATATGTGACTTTGTTAAGCAGAAAGGCTTCTTTAGGTTTCAAATAATTAAAGGGGACATATTGTGTTTTTTGTCTAGGTACTTGGTGTAAGTAGATCATCATTTTACATTGGTTTTACTTTTGTGTTCGTTGTAAAAAAAACAAAAAAACAATATTGGTCTAAAACGGTTTAGTAATAGGTTTTGTTAATGTTTTGTAAAGTTTCTTTGAATGTCCTGAAAAGTGTTGTATAAATCAATTATTTTAATCATTATTAGTTCAAACAGGTGACCTGATAATCACATTTCACTGTAACATTGTCATTTACATGTTTTCATTTTGGAAAAGTGTCACTCAGAGTTTTAATTTTTCAAATAGTCACAACTAAGTACAGAGAAGTGGGGGTGGTTAGGGGGTAGGTGAAAACAGGTATTGTCTAAGCACTTGGACCTCAGTTGCAGGACAATACAGGATTAGGTTAAAAGCTCAGTAAAGGAAATTTAGCATAGTATGTCCCCTTTAAATTTTGACTTCGTAGTGTGCTATTATCACTGTTCATCTCTAGTCTTTTATCCTACTTAGGTGCTGCTGCCCCCGGTGGTGGCTTGTGTAGAAGACTCCTTTTATAAGATCACCTCAGAGGCTCTCCTGGTCACACAGCAGCTGGTCAAAGTCATGAGGCCACTCGACCAAACCAAAGGGTTTGACCCCAAACCATTTGTCAAAGAGGTAGTAACGTCCCTCTAGACTGATTTGTCTGGAATTAACATAAGTAGTTTGCACTTTAAATCACTTACAATCACATTCATTTTTATATACATCTGGACTCATTTCCTTTCCTGAAGGTCTTCTCCTCAACGATGAAGAGGCTGAAAGCTACAGACATTGACCAGGAAGTCAAAGAGCGGGCTATTTCTTGCATGGGTCACATAGTCTGTCACCTTGGCGACCACCTAGGGGCGGAGCTACAAGCTGTCTTCAGCATCTTTCTGGAGAGGCTGAAGAATGAAATCACAAGACTGACCACAGTGCGGACCTTCACCCTAATGACGGCATCTCCCCTCAAGGTGTTTTTTCAAAATACTTCATTCAATAGTTTGTAATCGAGAGAAAAAAACAAGATAAATAACTAAAAATATACTTAAATCTAACACACTTTGCAGGTAGAACAATAAGAGGCTCTGACTTTAGGTTGTGTACTGTCCGCTCCCATTACACACATAG
This sequence comes from Eucyclogobius newberryi, assembly GCF_026437365.1. Classification (NCBI taxonomy): domain Eukaryota; kingdom Metazoa; phylum Chordata; class Actinopteri; order Gobiiformes; family Gobiidae; genus Eucyclogobius; species Eucyclogobius newberryi. The sequence goes on from NW_027315823.1 coordinate 12,862,439, forward strand.
GGCATCAAGTGCTCCGAGGGGCACCAACCTGACCAGGCAGTCTGTACAGCAGCTGCACTGTTCTTTTACAATTAAACCAGGAACCTTATGTAGGCATAGTCTGTTTTTAGTTTTATCAATTCAAACTAGGACTCATATGTAAGCAAGGTTGAGATGTGCAGGGGCAGCTACAAGCCTCAGTTTAAACAGACACAGAGATCGGTGGCACAGCAGGGAATTTCACATACGTACATCAGCATTTACGTTATTACATACTGTAGTGTAGATACCAACCATAAATTGTGCCAACATATACGTTCAACTTTTAAGAGTGTTAAAGTGTTATGGCATCATGGGGATGCAACCAAATGCAATTAAAGTTGTATTAAGAACAAAACTATCCGTATATAATATTTTTCAGATTGACTTATCCTCCGTTTTGCCTGAAGCCTTATCAGTCCTGGGTTCTTTCCTGCGTAAAAACCAGAGGACACTGAAGCTGGGGACTCTGGCCTGCTTAACCGCTTTGGTCTCACATCAAGCCTCCAGCATCAAAGCAGTGGCTCTGGAGCCTGTCCTGAGTGAACTGCCCCCTCTAGTGGACGAGAGCGACATGCACGTGTCACAGGTATGCACACTTTTATATCTTTTATAAACAAAATGTGTTTCACCATTACACAAATCATTATTAGTATTGGTATAAAGTATCTTTACAGTTTGTATATGATTTCCTCAATTGATATTTGATGTCTATTTTTTGTGTTATCACGTCAAGGATCAAGCTTTTTTTTCTTTCTTTGCCTTGTAACATGCTTCAGTTTGACATATTACAGCTTTATTTACACAGAAAACTGAAATTCTAATGGTTAAAAATATATAAGTTAGAATGGGACATAATAATGTCCACTGTAGACATATGATTGATGACATTTTTTAACTGTCACGAACAGCAGAACGGAGCCTTTAATAAAATAAGACAGATAAATACAAAGTTCTTCCAGCAGTGGTCAGGTCCAGCATACAGCGGTGTCAGAGAACAGGCCAGAGTCGTAGTCATAAATCCTTTCCAGGTTCGGTACACAGGCAAACAGCAATATCAGCGATCAGGCAAAAGGGAATCACAAGACGGTCCAAGGTCGATGACGGCAAAACAGGAATCACGAGGAGCAGGCAGAAATCAGAGTCAGAGTCAAAAATAGGAATCAGACTCAAAGACGCTCAAATGCTGGGGCTAACAGGGCAACGCAGACAACCTCGCACTGAACAAAGGAAAACCAACACCTAAAATACTACACCCAGTGATTAACAATGAGATACAGCTGTGAGTGAGCAGAAAGACAAAAGGGGCGGTAACCAGAGGGAGAACAAGAAGGGAGGAGGGAAACGAAGAGGAGCAGAGATAGAAGGCTGTGTAAAACATGACAAACATATACACCAGATCAGACAGTGACCATGACATTAACCTGGCACATTTTTATTGAATGTGCTGCAGTATGACAGGGGAGGTCACACCACAGCATAAATTAAAATATCAAAAATGTTACATAAAAATGATGGAATGCTTGAGAAAAGCCATCCTTAAGCTTGTTGTAAAACTGATCTGTTTTTAAGAAAATCTTTAGCCTCAAAGGCTCCGCAGGGATACCACCCGTTCATATTTAACTGATCTCATTTCTGTCTGTGTAGCTGTCCATCACGTTGCTGACCTGTATGGCCAAAGCCTGCCCCCCCTCTCTGACAAAGATCAGCTCCTCTGTGCTCCCTGAAGTATTCAAACTGGTCCACTCTCCACTTCTTCAAGGAGGAGCGCTAGCAGCCATTCTGGATTTCCTCCAGGCTCTGGTGCTCTCCAAAACAAGTAACCTAGGATATAGGTAAAGGTCTTTCCTTGTACTGTACAGATTCTTCTTGGTTAATTATAGCAGTGAACACAGTGAAATTATTTAGATTTGAGTGACAAATCCATGTTCCTGATGCAACCTGACATAACCAACACAAATCACTATAAGAAAGCACTTGGTTTGATTCTAAGACCATGTGGGGCGCCTGTGGAATGTGCTTGTGGGTTGTGATGCTATTTATGCGAGTCCATGCGACATTCTTAATCCCCACTCTCCTCTCTCGGTACAGTCAGCTGCTGAAGTCCCTGATGGAGCCCTTCCACAGTCCCCAGTGTCTGGCAGACATCCACAGACAGTCGTATCACTCTGTCGCTCGCTGTGTGGCCGCGCTGTGCACTGTCTGTCCCAAAGAAACTCCAGGGACGGTCTCCAGCCTCCTACAACAGGTCAACTTAATACATTTACAGCATTAATATACTGAATTTGTGTTCAAACTATTTGCGTTGCGGTCAGGTATGAAAAGGTGTTCATTTGGATCTTAAATGAGAAATGGCAACAAGATTGTATTCAACTGTGTTTTAGAATGTAAATAGATACCTTTGGTTATGGAAAATGTAAATGGAGAGATTGAAATTGAAATCGTGTTCTTTTATTATAGACCTAAAAATTGTACTATTGGTTGTGTTTTCCAGGTGAAGAGCCGCAGTTCCTCGGAGTCAGCTCGAGTCCTCGCCCTCTGGTGTTTGGGGGAGGTGGGAAGGAGCGGCAGCCTGGGGGGCAGTAAGGAGGTGCAGGCAGTCATCCTGGAGGCCTTCTCCTCCTCCTCCAGTGAAGAGGTATACATCTGGCATATTTATACAGCAATCAATACAGCTAACTGGTAAAACACTTTCTCAGCCACTCAAAGACACCTATATAAAGTCCCTACATAGGCTCCCTGTTTCTTTTCTTTGTATTAATGTACATAACACAAAAGGAACACAGAACAAACAAAACAACATAAATAGTTCTAAACTTGTGATCCGTCATAATGATCCCATTTTGAAATTTTGTCTGAATGTAATCTCTCCACTTTTCGATTGTCAATTATGTCCGTCCAGTACTTAATTGTTGGTTGGGTTTGTGTCATCCATTTCTTAGTGATGGCTTTTTTTCCTGCAGCCTGAAGAATGTTCCAGACTGTATCCATTTATTGTATGCATGTCTAAAGTTTTGAGGCCCAGAAACAGATCAAGTGGGATGGCGATGTCAAAGACAGTCCAATATTTATGATAAGAGGACTACAAGCAACTACAGTTTCTCCAAGACAGTAGTTAGCATCTCCTTGTGAAACATGTGCACTTTGTGATCCACTTTTCCAACAGAATTCTTTCCAAACATGTGATTTTGTGTTCTCCACTGAAATGTACATATATTTTCCCATTCTCAGTCAAAATAAAATTACCCTCTCTTTCTCATTTAAAATATTAGACTGGCTGTACGAATGATTATTATATTCATATAGTTTTGATATTATTCCCCTTGAAAGTTCAAAGTAATAAGCCTTGATAAAAAAAATCAGTCAGAGGGTTATAGTGGTTGTTGCTTTGTTTCATTTCTTGATTAAAATAACTCCTTATTTGTAAATACCTGTAAAAGTCCTGTTCCTCCAAGTCAAATGATGAACTAACTGTGGTCATCCAGACCTTGAATCTCAGGTTGGTGCTGTTTTGCACAAAACTTTGATCATGAGCCAACCAGCTTAATATTTTAACATGTTTGTTTAGTTTTGATTAGAATCAGAAAAGGTTTATTGCCGTTGTCAGTGAACAAAATTCGCAAACAAGGAACTTGCTTTGACAATAAGGTGCAACATAGAACAATGAATAATAATTATAGCAAAATATATCAAATAAGGCATCCATCCATCTTCTTCCGCTTATCTGGGGCAGCAGTCTAAGCAGGGACTCCCAGACTTCCCACACCCCAGACACTTTCTCCAGCTCCTCCGAGGGGATCCTGAGGCATTCCCAGGCCAGATGCCCGAGCCACCTCAGCTGGCTCCTCTTTCAACGTAGAGGAGCAGCGGCTCTACTCCGAGCTCCTCCCATGTGACTGAGCTCCTCACCCTATCTCTAAGGGTGCGCCCAGCCACCCGGCGGAGGAAACTCAGTTCGACCGCATGTATCCACGATCTTGTCCTCAGTCATTACCCAAAGCTCATGACCATAGGTGAGGGTAGGAGCGTAGACCGACCGGTAAATCAAGAGCTTTGCCTTTCGACTCAGCTCCTTCTTTCCCACAACAGTTCGCCTGATCGATCTCACGCTCCATCCTTCCCTCAATCGTGAACAAGACCCCGAGATACTTGAACTCCTCCACTTGGGGCAAGGACTCCCCACCCACCCGGAGAGAGAAAGCCACCTTTTTCCAGTTGAGAACCATGGCCTCGGATTTGGAGGTGCTGATTCTCATCCCAGCCGCTTCACACTCTGCAAACCGTCCCAGTGCATGTTGCAGGTCCGGGTTTGATGGAGCCATCAGGACAACATCGTCTGCAAACAGCAGAGATGAGATCCTGAGGTCCCCAAACCGGACACCCTCCGACCCCTGACTGCGCCTAGAAATTCTGTCCATAAAAACTATGAACAGAACCGGTGACAAAGGGCATTTGTCTATTGGGCATTTGCCTATTTTACTCATTGCAGTTTCAATTCAATTAGACATGGTAACATCTTTTGACCATGGAATGAAGCCCAATGGAAAGGAATTAACGCTATTTCAAAATGTCTGTTGATATTATTCGTTATCATTATTATCGCTATTATTATTATGAAAATGTTAGCTAAAAGTTTTTTTTGTTGAGTTTCACATGTGAATGTTTGCGTTTCAGATCAAGACTGCGGCGTCCTGTGCTCTGGGCAGCATGGCAGTGGGCAGTTTGAACGACTACCTGCCCTTCATGTTGAAAGAGATCGCCTCACAGCCAAAGAGACAGTACCTGCTCCTGCACTCGCTCAAAGAGGTCATTAGGTCTGTGAAGGTCTTGTATCTGTGTGTTTGATGAGTCCTCTCCGTCTGAGCCTCACAAAACACTGCCATTTTTTGACATATAATTTGAAATACTGACATAGACAAACATAAACGGGGTGGGGGATGGGTGTGGGGGAAGGATTTACAGCTAGTCTGAAATTACACTATGCTGACTTTAAGAGGACACATATAAATGGGAATGCCAAGATTTTACAGTGGTGATCATCCAGGTCACAGTACAATCACAGAGCAGCAATTATGAGAACCGAAATGACAATATCATCACTTTTCCATTCAGAAGGGTTGACTTAGAAATATATATATATATACAAATATATATTTGATAAAATGTCACTCGTGTAAGAAACAGTGCCAACAACTGTGAACAATTGTCGAATCCAGATGTTTCCACTCATGACAATGTCAAAAGTCAAATATGACACTGTAACGTTGCTAAATCAGAAAACAGAGAGTCCTCCGAGGCCCAAAGATGGAGCAGAGAGACCAGGCATACTTCTGACAAGGGAACAAAAAAACAGTCACGTACGTTTTTCTACAACGTGAGATGCCAAAGCAAAAGTACTCCATAGCATGTTTAAAAGCCAATAACAACAAATAATGCATAAAATGTGTTTAAAATGTACAGTCTTTACCTACAATGCGTTGCCGACTAAAACGCTGCCTGCATACGTTTGTCCGCAGTGCTTGTCCAGCGTCTAGCCTCTCCCCACACCTGGAGTCCATCTGGGCCCTGTTGTTTCAGAACGCTCAGTGTCCAGAGGAGGGCACCAGGAACCTCGTGGCTGAATGCCTGGGAAAACTCACGTTGGTCAACCCCGAGCAGCTCCTCCTCAGACTCAAACAGCAGCTCAAAGAAGGTACAGAGGGGGCCGGGTCAATCCATTTCGATGGTCAGTGACTGTACCGTAAAATGTTAGTGTCGACTAATGTGGTGTCAGGCACAGTTAATAATATTTCTAAATATAAAAAGAATGGTAGATTTATTGTTGCGTGATTGTTTGTAGATTTAAAAAGCCAAATAAGGGCTGTTAGTCAAATCTAATCTAATCAGTGGTGGAAAAAGCTATCTTACTTAAAGAGAGTATGACACATGATTAGACAACACATTTTATTAAAACCTAGTGAACATGGTTATATTTGTATAGTCTATATATACTCTAAAGATTTTTGAAGATTTTGGGGGTTTTTTGCCAATTTTTCCCCAGTTTTGGTTAAGTTTATAATGTTACTTCCTGGTTGGACATGAGCAGCAAATGTGACAGGTAATGAGCGGTAATTCCACAACTGTTACATAGCAACCATACTGTAAAGAGCCAAAATCCACATGAATCACACAATAGTTATGTCTTTACAAATAATAATACCTGAGAATAATACCTTTATTTTGTTGGATTATTGTTTAAACTGACTCAAAGGTGTCTGTTGATTTCATATCTTTCTTTTGCTCAACTCTCCCAAGACTTGTACTCAAAATTTAAATAACCTCTCGGGTTAGGAGAAGTACGTTTACACTTCAATACAGTTAAGAAGATGTAGTGGTATAGAAAGTAAAAAGTACACTGTACAACTGACAAAAAAAATGTAAAAAAATGACCTAATTACAGTGCTTTAATTTACTCTCCACCACTGACACCAAATCAACTTTTTTTGCAACTAAACTGTGTCCATGGAATTATAATAACATTCTGAACTGTTCCTAGCCCATTTTTCTTTCTTAGTCTTTCATTTGTGCAAAGTAGGTTAAATTGTAGAGTTTATCGTGCTTTTGAAAAATCTCAAATATCCTCCTTCATTTTTAGGATCTGCTTTAGCTCGATGCACAGTGGTAACGGCTGTAAAATTCACTATTGTTGACCATCCCGCTCCCATTGACGCGCTCCTGAAGGACTACATAGGTAATGTATTTTATAACTACAAATATACTCTCATTGTATATGACATTGTCTAATTTTCTGTCACATCTACATTTGGTTGATTACTTTTGTCTTTGTGACAGGTGAATTTTTATCCACACTTAAAGACGAGGATATAAATGTGCGCCGCGTGGCTTTGGTCATGTTTAACTCTGCGGCTCATAATAAACCATCACTCATTCGGGGACTCCTGCCAAAAGTCCTGCCCCATCTGTACCAAGAGACGCAGATCAGAAAGGATCTGATCAGAGAGGTCAGTCTTGAACGTTTAATGGCATTTTATTTGTTTGGTAAACATATTTATTTCAAACTTTATTTATAAAACACTTTTCGTACAAAGATTGTAATGCAATGTTAAAAATACTCCCCAGAGAACACGCTGTCCTTCATCAACCCTCAACACCCTATGTATACACACACACACACACACACACATGCACACGTGCACGCACGCACGCACACACACACACACACACACACACACACACACACACACATGCAGACATACACGCACACACACACACACACACACACACTCACACACGCACACACACAAACACACAAAAAGCTTAGTGCAGATGGACCAGTTGAGATAGCACCATCAGAGGAGCCATCTGCACCAAGAGCAGAGTCGCCCACAGCCACAGGAGAATGAGTCAGGGTCCAGAAGAGAGATGAGGCAGACACCAAACCTCCACCAGGGGCCCATGGGCCAGTGGGAAGGCAGAGGCTCTACTCCAAATTGCAATTGTTGTGTCCTTAGGAGACACATTGCAGATTGTCGGCCTCAGGGCAGCTGTGGCTACAGTATGGAGGTAGTATGGAGGCACAGGCTTCAATACTCCATACATACACAAGTACAGAATGGATGAATGGTCACGTTTAAACAGCACTCTTTTCAACACACTCAAAGCACTTTAAATCAAGGGACCGTGAGTGGTTTTTATGTCAGGAGCCGGATTCAAACCGCCAACCATCAGATCAGAAGCACTCTACCTCTGTCTGCCGCTCCACAATGAATAATGAAATGTAAAACACAGAGTGTCATGAAAGGCACTATTAAAATCCAATGATTAATGAATTAATATAATCATAATATGAATGAATATTCATGAAAATTCTATCGTACCAAATGTGAGTACTTTTACTTATCTGATAAGAAGTTTGACAATTCTACTTAAGGAAAAGTTGTTTTTAGTGATAGCAATGGGTAGGCAATATTGACAAATATTTTACATCTGGATTAATTTGGTACTCTGAATAACAATATTCGTATTTTTGCAATCCATCCAAAACAAGGTGAAAGCTGCTTTTATGTTGACGTTTAAGGTATTGTTATAGTAATATAAAAAATACCGTACAATGTAATACAAAAGGGCATACCATTTACCTCGTTTGGATGAGTACAGCTTTATATGTTCTAATTAACATTGTATAACTTTAAAACAACGTTTTTGTTATCTCATCTTGTTTGATGCTGCTGTAGGTAGAGATGGGTCCATTCAAACACACAGTCGACGATGGCCTGGATGTGCGTAAAGCAGCGTTTGAGTGTATGTACACACTGTTGGACAGCTGCCTCGAGGGGCTGGACGTACTGCAATTTCTGGACCACGTCGAGGAAGGACTCAAAGACCATTATGACATTAGGGTGAGATTTCACTCAAATAGTTTGAATTGTCAGCGTGGTAGAAGGGAGATTATTGAAGTCCTATCGAGAAACATATTCAAAAAAATATATAAAAACAGTATATGTATTTTGAGGTTATTTTTTTCTTTCACATTTTTAAATATCTGTAGATGCTGACCTTCTTGATGGTGGCCAGACTGGCTTCTCTGTGCCCTGCTGCTGTTTTACAAAGATTAGACCGACTGGTGGAACCACTGAAGGCCACGTGCACAACCAAGGTAAATATGCATGTAATTCTACCATTTTGATTAGACCACCTTTTAAACAAATGTATCTTGCCTTAACAATACAAGAATGCATGGATAGATGGTGAAAAGGGGTTGGTTGAAAGAACAATACCCTCCCAGTGGTCACTAATAAACTTTCACCAATGTCTAGTTTGAGAAAATGTCCACAAGCTGAGGTCCAGAACTTCACAGCGTTTATTTATGCCACTTTTATACCATTTGATTATATTTTATATCAATTAGCCTAATGATGTTCTTTTAAATGAATTGAACTATATTATACATTTTATATTTCTATAATTTTAGCACAATTTGCAAACATTTTAAATAAAAACATTTTGCGTATTAGATGAAGCCTATTTCAAGCATTAGAAAAGTTACTGTCTTGCTCAGCCTTGCCCAATGAATTCACTTTATGATAACTGCATGAATTAGCCATAATGAGGCACAGTCTCAATGTGTAATAAACACGTTGTTTATTAAAAAGGTTTTAGGCTTAGTAACTCTTAACTTAAGAGGCTTGCATTATTATATTAACTAAGGCAGGGGTGTCCGCATCCGGATCCGGCCCCCCAGACGTTTTAATACGGCCCGCCAAACATTTCCAATTTATATTTATTAATTTTATATAGCATTTTTATTGCTAGAACTACAAGTCCAACAATCCTTTGCAGCCACCGCCTCTCCCCCACCTTCCCGAGGGCTGAGAAGTGCCGACATGCGTAAACTTGAGCAGAGGTCTGAGTGGAGAAAGAGAGGTGTGATTTTAGGAAACGCGTGGAATAAAGAAAGGAGGCGGTTTTGTGGCAGTAGCAGCGTAAGTGCTAGCTGTCCAGAATCTTCTCTCTTCTCCATACTGCCACTTCTTGAGTTACTAGCTCAGTTCAGAGTATTTAAATCCAACGCTGCCTCATTCAGAGCCATGAATTGTCAGAGAGCATACAAACAGGAGCGTCACTCTGGAGCCACATTCAGCTGCACTACGGTATCTCAGACACACAAGGTTTGAAAACTATTTGTTATGATTGAAGACAAATTGGTAACCAGTGAGTTTTTAGTAAAAGTCCCTGTCATTGAATGGCTCCAAAAGTAAAATAAATATGTCTCTGTCTCTTTCAGGTGAAGGCTGACTCTGTGAAGCAGGAGTTTGAGAAGCAGGAGGAGCTGAGACGATCTGCCATGCGCGCTGTCGCCGCCCTGCTGGCCGTGCCCGAGGTGGAGAGGAGCCCCAGCATGGCTGAATTTGCCAACTTGATCCACACCAATGCAGACATGGCCTCCATTTACAAGAGCGTCAGAGGAGGGGACACAGCCGGGCTAGGCCCAGCGGAGGGCATGGATCTGGGCTAGGTTCGACCCACAATACACCAGTCTATCACACAATACCAATAAAGCTTTTAGACAAAGAAAAACAAAATCAGATTTTAATTTTTTTAATGAATGTTTTCTTGAATTAAAGCAAAGCAGTACACTGAAAAATAAATGTGTCTGTCTTTTTATTTCAACACATGTATTTTAGGATATTACGCTCTAGTAATACAAAAAGTCATCTAAATATAACAGCAAGTATTAACTTCAAACAAATAATGCAACTGGTCACGCACTCCATTCACTTTGCCTGTAAAGATTATGTAAAAAAACAAATAAATTGATAATTATTGCTAAAGCTACTTGCAAAAAGGTAAAGCAATTTTTCAGTAAGAAGTTTTCAGGTGTAGAAAACTTCCATTTCTTCATGGAAATGTTGTTCCACAAAACAGAACTAAAAATGTAATGGCAGGTTCTCAAGAGCATGTTTAAAGGCCAATAACAACACAAATAATGGATAAAATGTGTTGATCCGATAGCTTAAGGCAAATAATCAAGGATAATACAAAGCATTTACTGCCTTCCCAAATATATTACTACTGTGGCTTAAGATTGGCGTACAGGTCCTCTGATGCTTCTGAGGCAATGGTACATTTGTCTTTCTGCTTAATGAACACAGCGTTGTATTCACAGTGAGACCCACTAGCTTTGCACTCCGTAGGGTTGGGACTATTACCAAAATCAAGGGTCACATATTGAACAGACTCTTTACAGGCCTCCACTGTGCTGTATACCGTGGTAACTCCCCTTCCTGTACCTGGATCCTGTATCTCCTCATAGATAACTTCCTCCTGTTGACCGAAGAGAAAACAACAATGAGCAGGAACTTCTGGAACTGCAAGTAGAGTTCATCACCTGCATCACTCCATGGAGATAGTACATTACAAGTCAGGTTTGTTTCGAGGCAATGAAAAAACCCTCTTCAACAGTAAGGATACACGGTGTATAATGAAAAGAAAGATGTTGGCTGCGCCTGTCTATAAGCCGCAGGTGTCCACGTTGTAAGGCAAGATATTTACACAGAAAGACGGTACAGGGTATTGACGCGCGGGTTGTCTTTTGACCCACAGACCCTGCGGGGTACCTGGGTTGGGGCGGGCCAAGAAATTCTCATTTAATTGCAGGGTGGGTGGTGGTTTATAAAATGCTGGCCGCCGTATCACATGTCCGCACTGAGTATTAATTTTTTCCCCTCCATCCCTTGTTGGGAAATGGGACATTTTGTCTATGGGAGTTTTTGTTTTTAGGAGATCTTCTACTGAAAGTGTTTTTCAAACTTCCGATAAGTGATCTGTTCTTTTCTTCTGTATCCACCTCTGTATCTACCTGCGTTGCATCAATGAAATTTCCCCATGTGGGACAATAAAGGATTATCTTATCTTATCATATATGTGCCAGATTGTAATAAACACAGCATTTTGAAGCTTAACATACAGAGTACACCTCTGAATAGTCCCTACTGTGCCCTCTGACCCTGATTACTATGTGTGAGCTGATTTACCTGTCTGCCTTCCCCCACATCTGTCTCTGCTCCTGTCTTGTGCTTTCCTCGATATCAAAGTATTAAGGAGATTGTTCAGACGTAGCGAACACATTTTTTCCGTACGCTCCAGTTGGACTCCTGTAAATTTGAAGGCAGATGCTTTGGAAAATAAACTGACCAGCAGACGCACGTTCAAGGCGTCCAGCACATATGTGCAGTGGAGGAGTGGTTGTATTTCCCGGTGTGGGAAGTCCAAAAACGATAGTGATTGGCTCAGCGGTTTGTCTGGGTTCACCAGATATTTCAGAAGTGAGCAGAGTTTAGTGAATATCATAATTCACTCCAAGAGCTGTGTCTTGATGATATTTTAACAGTGCAGGGGTTTTTTGCTCCTTCTGGATAAGTGTAATCTCTGATTGGTTAACGTGCAGCGTCAGCCGCCAAAAGTTCAGTTTTGTTCAACTTCATCTACGTTTGATGCTAAAAACATGGGATTTGCGCTGGTAGGACCCTCGAAACGCACCAGAAAACGGTGGACGCTCAGGACGCTCATCCACATAGACCTTGAATGTGAACTGGAAGCTTCGACACTGCAGTGGAACGCACATTTACGCTTGTTGCTAGAGCGCCCCTAGAGGCAGTAGCCTGTAAAAATCTATAAATTGCCCACTTTGTTTTATAGGCCCCAGGGTTTGAAAAAAGTAGTGGTTGGCCAACCCTGAAAACAGCGCAATATTGCCAATGTACTTTTTTGCCTCTTCTCCTGCAAAGAAGAGAACCCTCAAGTTTTGTTACATTTTGTTACATATTAGACTTGAAAATGTTGTCGTTTCATGTGTAACGTAGGGGGCAATAGAGAACTGTGGTCAAATGATTAAGATAAGATGAGCCTTTATTTGTCCACACAATGGGGAAATTTTGTTATTACAACACAAGTAGGTACAGGAGTAAAAGAACAGATAACTTATAGAAAGCTTTAAAAAAACAAAAACAAAAAAACTCTCTTTATACTTTAAATCCATTCCATTCAGACCCAGATCACACAATAGTGATGGATAAATAGTGTGGCTTTTTGCCGGAGTGCAACACAGAAACTGGACCATTATCTGTTCATCATAGGGCAGTGCTCCAATTCAATTTTAGTCTTATCTAATAGACACTGGTCCAAATATTATGACTCTTGGCCAAAATGTACCCGTCCCATTTCCCATAGGGGTCAACTTCTAGGCAGCGCTGTTGAATTGATTCGGGTTGAGCTTGCTTGGGGACTTTTCATCGATCTTCAGGGGGTCAAAAATGCAATTGTTTTGGAAGAAAATGTTTTGCAAAAACAAAGAGCAATGATCTGCTCCAGTTTTCTGGCTCAGGCCAATTATACAGTTCTGGCATGCGAACCAAAATTGGTATTAGAATGGTTTTGTTAATACTTATTTTTAAACTTTCAAGAGAACAGAAGTGACACAAACCTGTCGGTTGTTCTCTGAAGTGTTTTTTCTCTTTTTCCCTGAGGAAAAGTGCAAAAGTCAAAATTTAGTGCATGGAACTGCTAATGTAGCACAATGAAACATGGTCCACCTACGAGAATATTTAGCCTTCCAAACACCACTAGATCTAAATCAGGAAAACCAGACTATTCTAGGTCTGAATTAGGAATAAAATATTTCTCTCAATAGTTGTAACCCAAAGGAATTGAATCTAAATTCAGCCAATATTTGAACTGCAGAGGACCTTGTGTACCAACAGTTGTACCCAAACTTTACGTACAGTTTGAGAATTACTGCTGTATCTTATAAATATATAACTTTAAAAAAAACCAAAAAAACAGCAATGGTTACTCACAAAGTATAAGTATCACAATGACCATTACCAGCACCACCAGAATCACGGAGACACTCAGGCTTATGATGGCAAAAGACATTCCTGACAACAACAACAAATCTGTTAAAATCAATCATATTTGACTCTTTATGCAATTGTCTTACCTAGATTTTTTTTCTTGGATCTGGTACCTGTGGAGAAAGGATGATTTAAAAAGCTTTAAAGTGCATGTGACATGTTAGACTACTCATTTCACTATTACAAAATCTTAACTTAACCAAAAAATCATACTTGTGAACACTGATGATGCCAAAGTGTTTGTGAGAGCTATTTCCTCCTTTTGCGTTTTGAAAATTGGATCATGCAACTTTGAATTACAAAAAAGGACTTACTGATTGATACATTTTCCAAACCAGTCATAAAAACCATGGGTTGCCTGTATTTACGTGAGTTTCTTTCTAATGATTGAAAAATTCGATTTTTTCAGTATTTTTATTTAACCATCCTGTTTTTTATATATACTGTATTATAAATGACATGTGTGATTTTGTGTTACTGTTACCTTTTGTTTTCATAGATTCTTCCAACTGCATGTGAGAAGAATTTGAGTGAACAGTGAGGAAGACTTTTTTGTAAGTCCAGTAATAGGCATTTCCCTGTGCGACACACCAATAGAGGCCCTCGTCTTCTGGATTGACCACACTGATGTTGACATAGAGGCCACTTGTGTTGTTCCTTGAGGCGATTGCATGTGTGTTGATCTTGAAGATATCTTCACAATCAAAATCACCTGTTTCTTTGCATAAAAATGTCCTTGGACTTAGTTTGGTTGAATGTGGGTTTCCACATGCAATTGTAGTCTGTGCTTTATTGACGGCAGTGCTGTTTAGGGTTTGTGAACAATCCTCTGCAAACAAACATTATTCAAACATTAACATTTTGCTATAAAGAAATTACTCAAGTACAATTATTCTTAATGATTGTAATAGTTTTAGTTGAACCAGGAGATTTACAGTTGTCAATGTTGTCACCTTGTCGAAGATCTTTAACCACAAACGTAAATTTGTCTCCCACAGATTGTGTCATTTTTGATCGGTTTATTGGGAGGCTAATGTTTGAGATTTTACAATTGAACTTGATCCATCCTCCTGGGCAGCCAAACCATGGCATCAAAGCACTACCTGTTAAAAAGAATAGACAAGCATTGATTAAAAAGTGCCTTTTCTTGGGATTCAGATGACTTCTTCAATTGAGTCTGGTCACCCCGCCCTCCGTCACACTCGAGTCAAACTCAAAGAGTACTGTGCAATTCCATCATGCATGTGAACAGAGGTGCTCATTAAACATCTATCAACAAAATCAAACTCACCTCATTATCAATCACTGATTTGGCGGACCTTGCCTCTTAAGTCAACTGTTCTTATTGGCTACTCGCAATAGCTGTCAATCTTTGTGTAGTTCGTTATCTTACCTATGCACTTCCTGGGTCCCTTTGTGTTGGGTCCTGTTCTTTAATCAAGTTGAACAATGTATTTAACAACAATCATTGATCCTAACGCAGTTGTTTCTGGGGTTCAGTGTCGTGGCCTGTCACCCGGCGCCGGACACACACACACACACACACACACACACACACACACATACACACACACACACACACACACACACACACACACAGCAACACTGTCTTCACTAGAGCCTTTCCTCCTTAGATCAACACCTCTGATAAGGAACAGGATGGAAAGTTTCTCAGGATTAGGTCCTTAATGACTATATTTCACATCTAAACTGACTTAATGCTTATTATGTGATCTAAACTTGTAACTTAATCATGTTTTAGTTTAGTTTGCCATAAGAACTGTGTTTGAAATGTGTTCATGTTGTACTTAGGGATGCGTACCGCTACGACGGACCGGATCTGGACTTGTAAAAATGTTTCTGTTCAGGTCCAAAAAAAAACAAAACCCCGGTGATTCGGTTCTGGACTCTTATAAAATATAGCACTGACATACTATATCCTTTACGTTCTAGAATCTAGACCATCTTAAACCTTCTATTGATCGCGAAATTTGCGCTGGAAAAGACGTAAACACTGCCATGCGCCGCTGTCAATAGCGCACACAGACCCTAATTAGCGACGCACGCGTCTTCCGGGCATAAGTTGAAGTCGGCAAAATAAGTTTAAAGATGCGAGAGACGGAAGCGCCTCGTACGTGTCGAGCTGTGCAGAACTGTGTATCCACATGTGAACATTGAAGCCGGTGAGATCGCTGGCTTTATTTGATCTGTTTTAAGCTGTGGCCGCCGCGTGCGATGTTGTGATGGTTAACGTGCTGCGGGTGTCATCACGTGTTAAAGGGGCGGGGTCAGCGTGGTCTTTGGTCTGGGTCTTTCCTCCTCTAAATATGAATGAAATAACTTAAGTGTTATGTTGTGGTGTGATGTATTTGGCATTAAGTAAATACTAAGTCAAAGTAATATTGCTTAATTGCTGCATTCATTAATTGGAGTTTATATTTTGTAATAGTATTTTGTATTTGTATTCTACAGTTGTTAAATATTGTCTGGTGTTTAATGCTGCTAATATGATGTATTATTTTGATTTGTTGTGTAAAATATTTTCATATTCTACTTTTGACAGTTTGAAGTTGATTGCTTTATAGTGATTCAAGTTGACTTTTATGCTAGTTTTTGTAACTCTGTTATTTTACACTGTGACTTAATTATTTACACTGGTGAATTATCTGTTTGAAGGTTTTTACTTGACTTTTGATGCCAATGGATCTGTAACATTAAAGAGTGGAAATGTGTCTAAAGGCAAAACATTGTGTCAGATGAAACAGCTGCTTTGACCCTTGACCCAGACTGACTCTGTCAACAATACTCAACATGCTCTTGTTGTTGAGTTGAGTCTTAGCTCGTAGCTTGTGATTTGTAAGTTGTAACTTCTGTTAAAAAACAGTGAATAAAGCAGACAAGTTGAGTTTATTTCAATCTGCAGTTAAACCTTGTGGTTGATAGTCGTCCTTGTTCAAGTGTCTTCAACTTAATTTAGCGAAGTAGCTTGTGTTACGCTGTTGTAACTTTATGCAAATCGCATGGTTCAGGTCCGGACCTAATGAGTCCGGACCTGAACCTAAACCTCTGGATTTGAATCCGGACTTGAACCTGAAGGCGGGTTTAGGTCTGCATCTCTAGTCGTACTTAAAGTACTTCCTCATTGCCTGCTAATGATGTGTGTTCATTGACGATGTTGCAGTATTTGTTATGGTTACATGTCATTTTTGCTGGGTTAAGTTAAATTTGTCCAAACTGAGAATAAGTTTGACCAAGAGTTAGTCACTCCCACTCTAGGCCACTCCTCCGAGGTCAGATAAAAGACCAGACCGAGTCTGCGCTTCCCTCTCTTCCCTTCGGCTCTTGATCTGAACTTCTGCCAGGACAAACCGGGTCGTGGACCCCGGGGGCCCCTCCCCCACCAGGGAAGTTCCATTGTCTTCAAAACTCGGCTTTCAGCAATGGCTGAAGCTACATCTTCATCAAAGATTGCACAAGTCAACGGATCTTGGACTCATCAAACTCTTCGAACGCTAAAACCTGCTCAAGGATCCGCGCCACAGACAGCTCTAAGGACCCAAAGAGCTCTAAGGACCCAAAGAGCTCTAAGGACCCAAAGAGCTCTGAGGACGCAAAGACCTCTAAAGACCCAAAGACCTCTAAGGACCCAAAGAGCTCTAAGGACCCAAAGACCTCTAAGGACCCAAAGAGCTCTGAGGACCCAAAGAGCTCTAAGGACCCAAAGAGCTCTAAGGACCCAAAGAGCTCTAAGGACCCAAAGAGCTCTGAGGACGCAAAGACCTCTAAGGACCCAAAGAGCTCTGAGGACGCAAAGAGCTCTGAGGACGCAAAGACCTCTAAGGACCCAAAGACCTCTAAGGACCCAAAGACCTCTAAGGACCCAAAGATCTCTGAGGACGCAAAGACGTGAGGAGACCTTGCTCCACATCTGAGCCTTCCTTGGACAAGTGAGACCAGAGTGGCTGATACTTGCAGAGTGGCTAATACTTGCAGAATGGCTAATACTTGCAGAGTGGCTGATACTTGCAAAGTGGCTGATACTTGCAGAGTGGCTAATACTTGCAGAGTGGCTAATACTTGCAGAGTGGCTAATACTTGCAGAGTGGCTGATACTTGCAGAGTGGCTGATACTTGCAGAGTGGCTGATACTTGCAGAATGGCTAATACTTGCAGAGTGGCTGATACTTGCAGAGTGGCTGATACTTGCAGAGTGGCTAATACTTGCAGAGTGGCATTGGCACATTGGCAGTGGAGAATATACATTACATCTTGGTATAAATGTGTGAGCAGGAAACGAGCATACCCTACACAGCTACCGGATGTATCTAACCGCTAAAGGCTAAACTGTGACATTCGCTTCTGAGCGCGGCCCACTGACTCGAGCGAGCACCATTTTGCAGGATAACACCGGTGGCTTCTTTTGTTTTTGTTTTGTTTATTTAACTAAAATAGCTAAATTTATTTTTATAAATGGTAATACAACACCCAATCTGCTAAACAATGTTTTCATCCCTCTGATCATTCTTTTCCTTTTTCCCTTGTAAGCAGCAATTTTGACTTGTCAATCACGCCCATGTGAGTGCGAGAGATGAAACTGGTGACCGCACTGACAAAAATATAGCAAAATAAAATTCTGAATTCGGGATTTGAACTCACAGCACTCTGGCCAGCTGCTGAAGCCTGGCATGTCTGCTGCCGCATTAACCACTGGAACACTGGGCAGGACAGTGTAGTACCATTTTGACAGAGAGTGAGCTGATCGTAAGTTTAGGCTGGATGACCTAACGCCATCCCACCTACTTCCATCACTTCACCGGAGGTCTCCAGCCTCCACCATTGCACCCAAATTACTCTTCCTACTTCCTCTGCATCCAATCATCACCCAGTTTGCCCCGTTTAAACCCTCATGCTGATGGCTCGTCCACATTCAGGCTGTGCTCCTCCTCAGTGTACTCACATCGTCCCCTCTACTCTACCCTCTGTCATCTCTTACCACCACCAGTCTCCAGGCCCCGGGGGAAGACATCACCTAAATGCTTCTCTTGTTTCTGTTTGAGTCTCTCCAGGGTGAATTAGATTAGGCCACTTGTACGGTCATTTGAGGGTTACAATGTGGCCTTGGAGTTATGTAAATTTGAGCAGGCTTGCCTCTTCACAAATCTGACTTGTCCTTGGACTGGTGGTGTCCCCTGGTGTTCTCCAAGGTGATAGATAAGTTAAATGTGGCACATTCCAGTCAAAGCAATGACTTCTCCTTGGTGAAAACTAAGTGTATAATCTTGAATTCAAAACTCTCTTCCATCCGCTCTCTTCCTCTACGTCTTCTCATTTATCGGCACCTCCCACTCTCTTTTCCACTTGTCATTCCTTCTGTCTCACACTTATTGTGCTTTATCTCCTATATTTTGTAAATATAGTTAGTATATTTTTTCTATTTTACTGTACGATAGGGACACGCGCTGGAATAGTTTTTTAATTCAACTGTTTTTGACTTTTTTCGGCTGGATTTGAGCGTTTTTCGTTGCGTTCGTTGTGTTGTTGTGACGTGAGCTAGCTCCGAGCGAGCCCACCAGCCCCCCCCCCCCGCGCCCTCCGGCCGCGCTAAAGTACGGCGTGTCGTCGGTACACGTTTATATACACGTTTATATGAAAGAGGAACTTCACGAACGATCGGGACACGCACTGGAATCGCTTTAAATTAACTTGTTTTGACTTTGTTCGGCTGGATTGAGTGTTTTCGTCGTGTCGTTGCGATGTGTCTTGGCTCTGAGCCCCCCGGCTCCGGCCCCGCCCCCCGGCCGGCGCCGTACCGCGTTTCCACAAAGGAGGAACTCATGAAACTTCGGAGAACAGTCGTCTTACCCGGAGATCGTCACGTTATCCCGGCGCAATACTGACCTAACCTAATACTGATGTGCAATTCTGTCGTATGTGCAATTGCTGTTGGAATTCATGTGCAATTCATGTGCTGTCGTGACACATATTCATGTGCAATTACCGTCGGGATCACATGCAATGGTATTTATGTATTTATTTGTCTATGGGAGTTTTTATTTATTCATAGGAGATCTTCTACTGAAAGTGTTTTTCAGACTTCCTATAAGTGATCTGTTCTTCTGTATCTACCTCTGTATCTACCTGCGTTGCACCAATGAAATTTCCCCATGTGGGACAATAAAGGATTATCTTATCTTATCTTATCTTATAAAAAGCCCGAGAGCCAGTCACTTATTCCGAAGCCCCAAACTGGCCGTCCAATATCACTTTGTCTCCCTTATTAGACCAACAATGTAATGTATAACTTCGAGCATTTTCTTTATATTTTGATACTTTTATGAAATATCTTTCACACATTCCATTTTGTATTGGAGTTTTACTATTTACTTAAAAATCAAGATCTTACCTATTGTGAGTGAAAACACGAGTAGAAGACAGACGTTCATGTTGATGTGTAGTAACATCTTCATGTTGATTCTAAGAATGTCGTGCTTATCGCTGTTTCCTGTGTATATCTTATCTCTTCTTTAGATCTTTTCCATTTACGAGTGGGTGAAAACAGCCGCGCTCTCCTTCATCTTTTAGAATATTTGTTTTAATTTGAGTTAATATTAGTACAGAATAATAACCCTAGTTGAAAGCACGATAAACAATGATTATGTCAACTACAGATATTTTCAATCTATTGATTTATTGGCATGTTTTATCTGTGACTGGATTGCTTTGTATTTCTAAGCAAATAAAACATATAATGAAATAACATGAAATTAGAAATGTCCTTTAAGTTTAACACACTAAATAAAAACAATACACATTAAACAAATAAAATATAAAAATATGATATATAAAACAGACATCAGGATTTTTATTTTACAATACATGCAGGGTGGATTCACAATGCACACAATTTAAAGAAAAACTGTCATTGCGCATGCTTCTCCTACAATGTAGCTATGGGTTGATAAACAATATGCAGCAAGATTATAAGATTGCAAGATATTTTTTAACATAGACTAAAATCTTAAAGGCCCTGTAATTGACATAAACTTTTACTCAGACTGACTAAAGCTGGTTTCTCTGTCATGGTTCAACAGTGAGAAAGACTCAACTGTGTGAGTGGAGATAAACATGTTCCTTTAAGTTTCAAAATTGTTAAAGGGCCGCTATAATTATAAAATGTCAATTAGCATTATTAATAAGACAATACCATTTTCAAAGAGCATACAACCAATATCTAGTCTGCTCGACGCAATTCACATTCACAAAAATCTGTATCTATAAATGTTATGCACTAACTAAATCAATTTACATGTTTTTTTTATGTGTCCTCCATAAATATTATTTTCTCCACCATAAAACAAGACCTTGAAAATTGTACTCATATCCCATACTTAATGATTGAAGCTATAAAAATTCATGTTTCGCTGAGACGTCTCGCTCTATTCCAGAATCTCTAGATTTGTAGGGCAGGACAAAAAACCTAGAATCCGATTCAAATCTCTACAAGTACCAAAAGAAAAAGGAGTTCTACCTTGTCTAAAAATTACTTTATATCAGCGCGTTGCTCTACTGGTGTGACCCGGAGTATGAGGTTTAGTGGTAAAATATTGAATGTAATGCTGTGCCTGAGGTTCCTGCACAGGCCTTACTGGCAGACAACAAACGACTGTGTCATCTGGAGGAAGTTGAGAATCCCTGGGTAAAATCTGTGCTTACGACATGGAAAACGTTAATCAAAATATATACATTTTAAAAAGGCGTTAACATTTTAAGATGGTTGGCTTATTACCAAAGTATAAGCCAAACAGCACCAACCTGAGATGTAAGATTTGCATAACAAAGCACATCAGATATTTTTTTAACCAGATTGTAAAAGAAAATCAAAAGTAAAACCTGTGTGATATTGAATTAATTATTCACTGTGACTTAAATCTGGAAGTATCTATGTCCACAGTAGCAGTGTGAATTCATTAAATGTTTGAACCATTTCAGCGAAGAGTTGCAGTTTGTATTATCGTTGCATATAGAGGACATTGTCTTTAAATGTTGCATCAGTGGATGGCTTATTTCCAGCACTGTCTTGTCCAGGCTTCACAGTGTGAAGAGCAGCAGTGGCATAGATGGTCTGGAGTGCAGTTCCTGGAACGGACTGCTGGGGGCGCTCTTGTATCTCATCATAGAAGTGGTCCTTTAAAACATGCAAAAACAGAAACTTTTTTTTTCTAAAATTCTTCGTTATTTATTTCATTGACATAATATGACTCATGTATGGTTTGGGTGCACGGAAAGGAAATACCAAAACAACAGAAGTGCCAGTTCGTAGGAAAAAGAGGCCAAAGAGAGAAGGGTGGAATAAGGTAAATAGTTGTACAGTTTGTATTGCTTTTACAACATTGCGGAGCATATTTTATATACTGTATAATCAGAACTAACCTCTTTGTTAGTTGCTGGCGTTGGGGTTGCAAAAAAGCTAAGTCCTGAAAAGAGGAAATCATGTCAACTACTAAAGTAAATATATTTCTTCTAGATTTTGAATACATAGTAACGGTGTGTAAATACATACTTTTGTGGAGGTAGAAGATGAGGATGGCGAGCAGTACAATGATTGCACAGATCACTGCTGCAATAACTATAATTTGCCAACGCTTGTCTATGAAATTGGAATAATACATTAGAAAGTACATCATATTGATTTCCGTAAGAAAATAAAAGGGCTCTTGTTTTTCTACGCAACAAAAGATGTTAGAATTCCACATATGGATTTGCAACAATTGATGCCAATGAATGAATAAGGTGTGATTCAATGGTGATTCAATTATGTTGTATAAGACATTCTGAAATACATATTATTTGGAAATTTGAAATAATGACTTGATTCGAGTTTCTCTCACCTTGACTGTTCGGTTGTGGAGTGAAGTAAATAGGATCTGTGGAATTCTTCGGTGGTGCAGATGACTTTGCAGACTCTGTGGAAGCTGTAAAAACAAGATATAGGTGCGACATTCTAATAATAATACATGATTTTTATTTAATGGTGACAGACGATAAAACAGACAATAATAAATAAAAAAACATAAATTTATTTTCTACAGCTTGTTCCCTTTCGTGGTCGCGGGTGACTGGAGCCTATCCCAGTGACTTTGGGCCGTAGACGTAGACATTACATTCATTCACTGGGGCCAATTTAGAGTTGCCAATTTTGCCTAACACATGCATGTCTTTGGACGGTGGGAGGAAGCCGGAGAACCTGGAGAGAACCTACGGTAACACGGGGAGGACATGCAGACTCCACCCAGAGATCATGTGATGTTGGTCTGGTCCGGGAATTGAACCCATGATCTTCTTCTTGGCAAGAGAGGCAAGAGCGCTAACCGCCTTTGCCACTGTGCAGTTTTTGTTTGATTGTTAAGCGCATTCAGAGTTTCCGGTGTGAGTAAAAGTATTGAGTGCTGCGTCCGGGGCCCATCTCCAGTTACCATCCCAAGACGAGACACTAATACCCATTTGAAACTAATTTGGTAGTTTACTTAAAAAGTGTTTTTTTTATCATGAAATTGTTGCCAAGTGCGAATGCAGGCTAATGTTTTAAATATTAGATTTGATACCACAACGCGCCCTCATCTTACACGAGGAGACAAAGGCTGTTAGGTAATCTACAAATATTTAAAAATGCAGAAGAAATAATTAATGCTAACTTCACTTACCTGTGTTGTGTACTGACTGTGTTGGTGTAATAGTAGGATTTGTAGTATTCTTTTCAGGTGGTGCTGGATTTGACTGAGACACTGTGGAGATGTACAAAACAATATATATATATATATATATAATAAATGAAAATAAATAAATTATATATATATATATATATATATATATATATATATATATATATATATATATATATATATATATATATATATATATATATATATCTTTTAATACCTAAAAAACACTGTTATGTATATTTGGCTAGCGTCATACATTTTTTTCCTCCTGCTCTTAACCCTTGTTTCACATATATCAGTCCTAACAATAGGACAAAAAACATCTTCGATTTTTTCCCTGAATTATCCCTTTCCGTAGCTACTTTATGGCTGGGAGTGATTTAGATATGGTTCTTTTGGTCTATCTTTTAAGCTCCACTTTTAATATGACCTAAATGTTGCATAGTAGACACACCCTTTAGTTAGAGCACACTGCACTTTATATCAGTTCAACATGAGTCTGGCTTGTAGCCATCAATCAGCAGTTCAAGTTGTTTCTTGTTGAAAAGAAAACCACACACACTCATATTCATATGATGATTTTCTATGCCGCTACCTGGGCTTCATTAAAGCAAATGAAAAGTATCACCTGCATCCTGTATTCTGTGTCCTGACCGGCACTTGGGCCGGATACCAATATCTGAGCTAACATCTTTTACCTCTCAATAAGTGATTAAAGTTTACCTAAAGGAACTGTATGTAGCAACATTCTTATTGTTTTAAGAAAGAAGTACAATTACAACTGATGGCAGTGTCCTGGATAGTACTTAACCTGCAGAGAAAGACACATAAGTGTTTCTCCCTCACAGTGTATGGACAGACCATGGCCTTCTCTAGTGGAGGTGTAAAACAACCATAAGGTTGTATTACAGACAGCAAACCCCTACATATTACTTAGTTCAAAGGTGGTTGGAGGCATGGGGGTACCACTGAACATTTCTGCTTAGGGCACCCAAATGGTTATCAGCGGCCCTGCGTTAGCCACTTACCTCAGCTTGAGTCACCATCACAGGCAAAAAGCTGAATAATCCAGTCCATTGCGTGGTGATTATTGGTCTATAAATATGTGTGTGTCAGATGAATTTTTGTTTTTGTTTGGAGTTTAGCTGACTTTTTTTTCTCACTTGGACGACACAGTCACATGAGGAAGGTAAAGTACTGAGCTGAGTGCCCGGACCGCTCAGTGATTAAATGCATTGTATAGTCTGCTAAATAGTGTGAACATTCGGACACAGCCTCTATCTGCAGGTTATGGCTCTGGAAAGACAGGTTCAATTGTGATTGTAGTTCCTTTTTTAAGCGCAGGCTTGACAGTTCCTTTAAACATGAAAGACCTTAAAGTTTAAGGCAAAGGCCACTGAGATGATCACCACTGAGATGAAACACCACTGAGATGATCACCACTGAGATGATCACCACTGAGATGATCCACCACTGAGATGATCACCACTGAGATTATCCACCACTGAGATGAAACACCACTGAGATGATCACCACTGAGATGATCACCACTGAGATGATCCACCACTGAGATGATCACCACTGAGATGATCACCACTGAGATGATCACCACTGAGATGATCCACCACTGAGATGATCACCACTGAGATGATCCACCACTGAGATGATCACCACTGAGATGATCACCACTGAGATGATCCACCACTGAGATGATCACCACTGAGATGATCACCACTGAGATGATCCACCACTGAGATGATCACCACTGAGATGATCACCACTGAGATGATCACCACTGAGATGATCCACCACTGAGATGATCACCACTGAGATGATCACCACTGAGATGATCACCACTGAGATGATCCACCACTGAGATGATCACCACTGAGATGATCACCACTGAGATGATCCACCACTGAGATGATCACCACTGAGATGATCACCACTGAGATGATCACCACTGAGATGATCCACCACTGAGATGATCACCACTGAGATGATCACCACTGAGATGTGTGGGATTTACCTTAGTCAGTGATGCACGGACAAACCAAAAATACATAATGGGCATGTTTGTAGGACACAGTAGGAACAAATGTGGTTACAAAAGCTAATTTTACAATTTGAGCTTCAAAATGTTGAGTTAAATGTTATTATAGATTTACATTTATATATTTATAATTTAAATGTTACTTTAAAATAGACAAAAGTAACTTTTTCCATTTAATTATTTTATGTTGATCAAACTGGGTTGCAAGATAATCTTAAATGTTTTTTTTTATTGAAAATAGAGACATATTTACATAAAGTCAACATTCTTTTTTTATATATATATATAAATAAATAAGTTGTATGATTGTCATTTGCAGCAGAAATGCTCGAGTCTGGAACGAGTCTGGGGATGATTTATAGACTTGGAAACTGTACTATGATGTGTGACGACCCAATCACAAACTCTGGTGTTTAACTGTTGGTTAAACTGGTGTTGATTAGATTCAACTTGGTTCTCATTAAGTACAGTGCAACAAAATGCAGTTACATATCTAACCAGATCTACAATGACGCAAGAAGGCTTCTAGATTAAAAAAAACATATAAGGGATGTATGTAACAGTTTGACATCATATACAGCATTAACATAATACTTTTTGTTTGTTCATAGTCTTAGAGATTAGATGAAATGGAGAACGGGCTCTTACCTTGAAGTTCTATTTTTTGTCTCGACACCTTGCAATTGTTATGGGCTGCTTTGCCGCACCAGTAGACCCCCTGGTCCTGTTTGTTTACATTCCTGATTGTTGAGGGGACTGTCTCACAGGTGAACTGATTCTCTTTGCAGATGAAGTCTATTCCAGGTTGACAGGTGATGTTGGTTTGTGCCCCTTTGTAAGCAGTCTGAATTGAACTGGGGCAGGCATTGTTACCTAAGAAGTATTTCAAAATAATATATGAAAGAGCAAAAAGAGCAATACCAATGCCAAGAAATGACTGAATGATCTAAAAAAACAACATACCATCATTTTCCAGATATATTTCCCTTTTTGTATTTTCACACTCGCACTCGTATTGGCCAAAATAATTCCCAGTGAGTTCTTTGACAAGCACTCTCCACTTATTTCCAGCTGTTTTGTAAAATAATGACAGTTGTGTGTTTGCTTTCGTCCAGTTATTTTCACTTCGCAAATTCAATTCTCCTCTTGGGGTTTCAACTTTTGGGCACGGGCAAATGAATTCAAACCAGCCTTCAAGACATCCAACAACGGTGACTGAATCACCACATCCTGCAAGCCACAACACCCACATTCACGAAATAACATAATTTTCATTTCAAAACATTATCAGTAGAAAAACTAATTTAGCATAGTTGTATTATTATGTCTTTTGTAACTGTAAGTACTATTTGGCATATTTACCCGAGTTGAGTAACAGGACAAAGAGAAGAGCAAGAGCAAGAGCGTTCCTCATGTTGAAAGTGCTGGTAGTTCTGGTCAAATAGTTTCCTCTGTGGATTGTACCTAATGAAATTTGCAGCACTTCCCCTTTTCTTTCACTTCTGCCTCAAATGTCCATAAAGGGTTGGCAAAAACAAAACTTGTATTAAAGCATGACTCTTACTTGCCCGACACATTTAAATAACTTCATACACAACTTCCCCAAATTCTTCAGAAATGTCAGTTCCCACATGAAAGTGCAACAATTAGTATCCATTACGTATTATTCTCCCACACAAGGTAACTGAGTATTGCGTTTTTGCATAGATATTACAGGGTCACTAATTTTGCGCCTGGTGTTACAGTGGGGACAATGATTTTGCTGTATATTCATTCTTCCCAACACTTTGTACAGTAAAGCTCAACCCAGGCTGAGGCCAATATTCTAGGCCAGAGTTGCGTAAGCTCTGTCGATATTTTTGGGCTCATATATAGGGCCTTTCCATTAGTTTGGCCAAAATATACGATTAGATTATGATTGTACAGTGCTCTTCTCTTCTTTCTCTTCTCTCTTCTCTCTTAAATGTATTTTGAGGAAACAGAATACAATAAGAGGTGGGCGTGGGACGTTCATCGCATGCATGTTGACAATGGAACTCTGTGCATACTTATACCCTTTGGTTTCGCAAAGTATAGCACATAGAAATGGAAATACTATTTTCTAGACGTACAGAATATGCATGTAGATATTCCTGACCGACACATATACAGAAATGTTCTGGCGTCAAACAAGTCAAGAGTTGGCAGGAAGTTATCTCGGTCTGTCTGATAAGTTGAAGATATGTGGATGCGTCTCGAAACAGTAGACTTTAGTGTTCCAATGTGGGAGACATGTTTGCAAGCATCTTCCATATCAAGACACAGAGAAGTTCAGCAGAAAGTAGATGTATTTGAGAGATACATGTACATATGGCAGCCATAGTTGACCGCTGTGACCATTTCTTCGCCGTGTATTGTGTGACTTTTCTTGTCTCCATGGAAATAAGGTTATAAATTACCAAAATGTTCCATGGTAAACAAGGGTGTTTTTTACAGCTAAAAAATACCTTAAAAGTCACATTTGCTAATGCTGTAACACACCAATGTGTCTCAAATTGTAATCCATATTTATATTTGTGGGCTAAAAGTGATGGTGGTAATAGAAGGTTTTAGGCTTAGTAACTCCTTAATAAAGGGGCTGAATTATTGTATTAATTAAGGAGTTACTAAGACTGAATTGCTCAAAATATAAAATGTGTTCATTATTAATTGAGTGTTTGTTCACACTTCATTAAGGCTATTAAATGTGTAATTGTTATTAGGTGTTAGCAACGTTTGTAATTATTTGATGACGATGCTTTTATACTTCAAATTTAAATGATCACAGTTGGATCTTTTTTTTAATCTTGCCAAGAGCCAGTGTTAGTTTCCTGTGGTTTTCTGCAGAAATGGGCTCTGACTGGTTTCCATTTGGCTAATGTGATGTCACTCCTGCGCTACACTGGGGAGTAGCTCTTTGTTTATTTTAACATCTAAAAAATACTTCAAACTGCCACTCATACTTATCCTACATAAACCAATTAATACATGCAATGATTTTAAATCCGATCCATATTTGCCATGCTTTTTTTAAAAGCTATATTGTCTATTTGACCTTGTCTTTAGCTTATTATCTGCATAGTTTTTACGAAATGTTTTGAAAAGTTGATATTGAATTCTAAACATTATGACAGCTAATGGTGGGAACACTTTGTCCATTTATACAGAGCTTTTGAAGTTTCTTATTAGGTATTTCTCACTCCCGGGCTGAGTGCATTCCTGTTTGATTACAGCTCCTACAAATCAATGGAAAAAGATGATAGGCTTCTTTTGCTCCCATTAGTAGTGTGTGGTATGACATGTTCCTTGTGATCATTTTAGCTTCTGACACCCACTGAGTTTTGGTTTTATTAAGTTCATGTTATTATGTCACAACTTACAATTTGGAGCTGAAGGGGTAGAATTAGTTTTCATTAATTTTATTAGGCCCGAGCCCCAGCAGGGGGTAGGGCCTATTGGACCAAACATGCGGGCGCAGCCCCTGGCAGCCCCCTGGCAGCCCCTGGCAGCCCCTGGCAGGTCCTGGCAGGCCCTGGCAGCCCCTGGCAGGCCCTGGCAGGCCCTGGCAGTTCCCTGGCAGACCCTGGCAGCCCCTGGCACACACAGTGAACCGAAGGCATGGATCATGCATACTTACTTCTTCTTACTTCTGCAAAGTTGACTGTCACTAATGGGAAAATCACAAAATCTCTGAAATGTTCACATTTACGCTTCATACTTTAACAAACTCCTAACGTGGGCGATAGCCCAATCAAGTTAATATTTGGGGAATATCATCTTCAGGAGTGGCGCATCAAAAGTTATCACATTTTTTATTTCAAATGTCATGGTCTCTTTGAGGCGGAGCCGCAAATTTGATTGACAATTGTGTTCAATTGCACTGGTCAAGCACAGCGTTGGCCATGTACATGTCGTCGTCTGTATAGTTCTTCGATAACACACACAATGAGGGCGCGTTTTTTATTGTATTTTGGAAGTGATTATAGCTCATTTATTTGATATATGGCTGAATATTGCCCAAAATGTCATTTGTGAATCACTGATAACAATTGTTAAGCTGATTTATTCTTAGTTACAAAAACATTGGACATGACAGACTTGTTGATGTCGTCATTTGGTCTTTTGTTTCTCAAGAAATCAAAATGAGCCTCATGAGTCTCAGTTTCGCGGCTGAAATGTGGTGTGTTTTAACCTATGCTGTCCTCTCTCTGATCCGAATGGTCACCACCTAAAGCCCAGTCATGAATCAGAGCTAGTTTGGCCTCTGCAGCTGAGTGAGCCTGGGATTCTGGAAAAGAAGGAGCTGGAAACGAGCCATGGCCTGAACACAAACTGAGAAGGAGAAACCCTTGGATACGTCTCTGTTTGCGGGTGAAGGTTTGTACTTTTGCAGGATACAGTACAAACCTTCCCTTCAGTGTTCAGTGTCAACGTATACCAATATGTTTTACAGTAGTTATAATTATAATGAACTTATAAGCACTGTAAATGAGGAGCTAGTTAAAACAAGAAGTGGATGGATTCTAACATCCAAGCAAGCTCAAAGTAATGATGTTTGGCAATCTAAAAGTTAAATAAGCTGACTTCATTGACCAATTCATTGCACAAATTAGAGTTCTATGTTACTAAAACATTGCTTGTATTCCTAACTAACATCAAATCATTAAAAACTTAGCTACAAACAAAGACTTGTCTCTAAAATATAGTTTTTAAGTAAGTTTGTTGAAACTCGGCATGCGACCTCCAAACATCCTTGATTCCCACACAGGTTTATTCAAAGTGGTTTGAGGTTGTGGTCCTCAGAGCATTTGCAGACCTCTAAAAGAAGCTGTTGTCTGCTCTGGTTCTAAAAGCTCATGTTAGAGAGCGGAGCATGAACGGGCCTCTGAACACGGCCACAGACTGAGCAGCTGTGGTAAAGCAGAACCACGCTTCCCCCGCAGTACAGCTCAGCGGCCTGTAGTGGCCACTAAAGGACACCATGAGTTCAGTCAAGCTTAAGCAGCAGAAATGAGGGGAACATTTAGATATATTTTGGAACAATTTATATATAGTTATGACACACGGTAATTTTAGATTTTATTGGCCAATCACTGATTGTCCTGACCGCACGCCACTGATCAAAACTCACTTTGTCCATTATACTGTTCCTTGGTACTCCTTTATCTCACATATTGTGTTGAGGGGTGAGGAAACACTTACCAATCTACAGTTAATCTATTAGTTATTTTACAGAAACGTGCAGTGCGAATAATCCCCAAAAATTCATAATCTATTTATTAATTCCAAGCTCAATTAATCAATCAATCAATCAATCAAAAAGTTAAAAACACATTAAAAAAACACACAATCCAGTACAAGGCACAATAACACACACAAAAACCAAACACGTATTTAAAACAGTAAAAAACTGTTCATATGCTCGACCAAACAGCTCTTGAAAACTCATGACCTTACACATTCATCATTTTATTTAAAGCATTGAACAATCTATTGCCAAGTAATTAGCAAGGCTTGTTTACAATTAAAGTGCAAAATCATAATTTAAGAGGGTATGGAGATTTCAAAATGACATTTGTTCGTTTGGACCATTTGTAAAGGTTTGTGTGTCTGTAAGTGGTGTCAAACTTTGGAGAAGTCTGCATAAACTCTTCAAACGATGCCCAAATATCAATACATTCAAGATGCAATATAAACATAAAGTCTGGGCGCAGTATATAGAGTGGGTCTTAACACTATCTCAATACTCCCTTACATTGTTTTCCAAAGAAATAAGAGTTACTTATTGTCCTCATGTACAAAGATCTGATGTAAATGTTTAAAGTTTTATAATTGTATCAACCGTCTACAAGTATGAACAAGGATTTATGCCCCATAGTAAATTCAATCACTTTCCAAAGATGAATAAAAAAAAAAATTAAAAAAAATGTTGACCTGAAACTTCACTTTATTAGTAAGACAAATTGCTCTTATGGTGCGTTTGTGATTTGATAATATCATGCAACTCAATGTGAAAGTAGAAAAACACAGCACTCACTCAGATTGAACTTGGACGTGAAAACATCCAAGTATTCAGAATACAGTTATCTGCTTGGGCCATGGTTACAAAATACATTTGAATGCAGTTTTTCAGTATTCTGTAACTAAATAGGGTGCATTTTCCCTTCATACTTTTAAGTGAAAGGAAATCATTACCTTCTCCATCACAGACAGAAAATTTAGGAAAAATAAATACGAAATATGAGAAAATTGCATTATTTTGGAAGTTTAATTGATAGCAGCACATTTGGTTGCAGTCATAATCTAAGGGGGAGGATAATAACTCTAGTCGTATGTAGGGTAAATATAGAATAGTAGCTGCTCTCCTCTCGCATTCTCTGGGACAGTCCCGCTCTGGCTCTGTTCCCATGAGAATGATTGTGTCTTGGGCCAGAAGCCATTCCCAGGGCAACCTCAGTGTTCCCCCAGAGTAGCCATCAGACATCATGAAGAAACCCACCCAGGAAAGACCAGCGCTGGAGTCATAACCAACAGAGGACAGGATAGAAGTGATTCTAATATTTGACTTTTTATATAAAAGTAATGTGAAAAATGTGGAGCAGTTTGTAAATGGACTAAAAGATACATTAAAAAAAAGTATACCTTATCTTCTATAACTCAGTCTGCTTGTCTCAGGGGGATAAACATGTTGACATAAAACTGTTAAACACTGATCACTTAGCAACTCTGGACTAGTCTGGTAACATTCTGTTTGGAGCCAGCCCCGTGTAGTTGATTTCTTTCCTGTAGCCATTAGCAGAGTGCATTTTGTCAATGGTCTATATATTCTAATGGCCTTCTGTGCACAATTTTTTTCCCCTGTATTTTGCTGCATTTTAACAATATATTATTCTTGAAGTCAAATGCAGCATCTCTGCGCTAAACACATCTTTGAATGTCAGCGGCTTGTTTCTCCATGAAAGTCTATGATTGTAATAAAACATGCATCATTTTGAAGCTTAACTGTTGTTGTTCTTTATATCTACAGTTTCTCTGAGCTGATTTACCTGCGTCTGCCTCGCTCCCTGTGTGGCTCTGTTCCTGTGCAGTGTGCAAACGTGCAAGTGACAAGAGAAGATGTGACGAAACAAAGCACACTCCTGAATGATTTTTCCATTTGTCTGATGTCACCATGTCAATCCTGTCCTTGATCGATTGTGAGGTTTGTGTCATCCATTTGTGGTGGACCTTTTTTCCGCCTGCCAGGAGTATGTCCCAAGGTATCCATTTTTTGTAACCATGGCAGGAGTTTTGAGGCCCAAGTACTGTAGTTTGAAAGTTGAGACTGATGTCAATGTCGAAAACAGTCTGCAGAACATTGTTAATTCCAGTGCAATATTTTTGAGCAACAGGACAAAAAGAGCTGTTTTCATTATATTTATGATTTTTTTTTTTTTTTTTTTAATTTTGTACAAAAATACTTTGTTGATAGATCATTTTACTTGCCCAAGAATATCTACTGAGCAGAATCAACAGGCCGAAAACCATGAGAAGTTAGAAGGACTGATATACCTATACTCAAGTTCAAATGATGCACTTCTTGCCGATAACATGATGCATTTCACACATGGAAGATTGTGTAGTTGTAAAGATAATCTGTAATAACACAAGTGTCCAGTTCACAGTGTCCTCACGTTGTGGAGCTTGTTTCTCTGGACCAGTCTGGAACTAATCTGTGTGTGTTTTCAGAAGACACTGACTGAAGACAGAGCCAGGCATGTCCTGAACTCTGGGCAGGCTCACTGTCTGGGCCTGGGTCATGTCGGATTCAGCAGATAACAGTGGATGATGCATACAGTGATGTGGAGGAAAGGATGCATATTTGACCATGTCAGAGGTTAAACAATAAACGAAACGAAGTGAAAGAAATACTGGGGGGAAAAACCTGTAATGAAATGGATTGAATTTGCTGAGACACAAGCACATAATTATTAGTTTTAGTCGTAGAAACTGTCTATTCATTCTGTTTTCTGAATGGATTGGCTTAGAACTCAATACAAACAAACACACAAGCAAACAAACAAATAAAATGCTAACATGAACAACTTACATAATGTTAAATGTTGTGTGAATAATCCCAAATTCTGATGTAATTGTTATCAGTTAAATGAAGATTTTAGATGATGATTGTCCACTGGTGAGACGTTGGACTTTTACTTTATTTATTAATTTTTTTACACCATGTGATAAAAGGAAACTGCTTGATATGTTGTACTTACAAATAATGCTATAACCAACTTATTTCCAGTAAAATAAATATTTCTGGGAACTCCAAATTGACAAAAAAATATTCTTAAATTTAAAAAAAAAAAATTGGAATTTTATATGGATTCCACCTGGACATAAAGGCGGTATGGACGATTTTTCGGCGATTTGAGAACGCAGGCGGAAGTGCGCATGCGCACTCCCCCGTGCGGACTGATACAGCACACACGTGCGTTTGTTTATTAGCGCAACGGAGCGCATCGCATCGGTCGTCTCCCGTAGATTTCTGTCCACTTCTGCGTCAGCTTGAACTGTCTTTCTCTGTCTTCATTTTGCCCCGTACACTGAGGGAACTATATTATGATAGATCCATGCGCTTAGGCACGCGGAAACGTGGGGACGAGCCTGACGCGGCTGCAGGTGAGCGATAGGTGCGTTTTATGATTGATACGTGGCAGGACAAATGATTTATCCACGCCACGAGGAAATATGATAAAAAATTTGCTGAAAAAAATCGCGCTAAAAAATTTTACCCGAACTTGTTGACTGGTGAGTCTTATATCTGTCTGAAGGGAGGGGCTAATCAGAGTATGCTGATACGAGATGGATTACCCGTTTTATCCAATTTCCACACACAACTCGCTATGATACTTTCCAACAGAAATCCATTGTTTCATTGATTTAAATCATCATCGCTCCGTTACATAAAAACAGGACAAAAGCAGGACCAAGCAAGGCAAGGCAAGGCAAGGCAAGTTTATTTGTAGAGCACATTTCATACACAAGGCAATTCAAAGTGCTTCACAGCAGGAAAAATGCATTCAAATCACAAAGAAATTACAGAAACAGAAATACAATAAAATTAACTAAATTAAAAATGATCAATCCAACTGATTTTCTAAACTAATAAAATCACAAACAAAAGAGAAGAGTGCAAAGAAAAAATCCTTTCAGTCATATGCGCAGCTAAACAAAACTGTTTTTAGCTTAGATTTGAACATTGTCAGAGTAGAAGCCTGTCTCACATCTTCAGGAAGACTGTTCCAGATTTTAGCTGCATAAAACTGAAATGCAGATTCCCCATGTTTTGTCCTGACTCTGGCACCAGCAGGAGGCCGGTCCCTGAGGTCCTCAGAGTCCGAGATGGTTCATATGGCACTAACATATCCAAGATGTACATTGGTGCTAGGCCATGGAGAGACTTGTACACAAGCAGAGCTGCTTTAAAGTCTATTCTCTGAGCCACAGGGAGCCAGTGCAGAGACCTGAGAACAGGACTAATGTGCTCATACTTCCTGGTTCTAGTCAGGACCCGAGCAGCAGCGTTCTGGATGTACTGCAGCTGTTTTACAGCTCGTTTGGAGAGGCCAGTGAGCAGGCCGTTACAGTAGTCTAATCTACTGGAGACAAACGCATGGATAAGTCTCTCTAAATCTGGTTTTGACACTATATTTTTGAAGCAAAGACTAACAAACTGCCAATCAATAATGTAGGGGAATGGAGATGGACATTCCACGGCCAGATAACAGAAAATCTCTCTTTGAACATTGGGGGTTTTTCGTTCTCACTCTGTCCCTCACCGCAGGGAGCCGCTGTGACTTTTGTGATAACAGATCTTCTCCCCACAGTCTTACAGGAGGACGCCCCGATGTAAACTATGTTTTATGTGATTATGCCATGAATGTTTGTCCGAATCAACTCCCTACACCGCATGTTTCACCTTGTGTTACGTATTTTTCCACTGTTTAAGGTTTTATATTCCCAATGCTTTAACTCGAGCGCCCATCACAGGTGAAAGAAGATGTAAAATGTGTCTACCTCAAGAAATAATGTGCACAAACTGCCAAAAGTGTTTAACGTGTAAATGTTTAAACAGGGTTCAATGTTTTTACCATTATTATTTACGTTACTCCAGTTTATTTTCTCGGCCAGGAAAATGTTAAACAGGAAGTTTTCGCAGTAGCGCCCGCCCCTTTTGCTCCCAGCATGCCCTGCGGGCTAGGTAACAAGAGGATGCGCCAAGCTGGAAACTCTGCTCTTCTCTTCTCATCCCTTTTGTGTTCAAGCCTTTGTCTTTTTCTCTTGGAAGCCGTCTCCACGGAAAACCTGAAACCTCTGAAACCACCTGAAACCACCTGGAACCACCTGGAACTAAGCTTAAGCGCTAAACCGGACAGAAACTTTCTTTGCTACTTAGTTTCTCTTCTTTTTGAAGTAATCTACGCCGTTTACGTGGATCAGCGCTACGTTCTCATCTGAGTAAAGGCCGCGTAAGGAGCTAACACGCCACTAAAGCGTTCTACCGCTAAGGAACTCTCGGATATCGCCTCCGTTGCCACCGGCGCCAAGGACCTCACAGCACGCCGCTGCCTTCGCCGCCACACCACTCCACGCGACGCCTCGCTACGGATCTCGTCCGCGGACAAGGACCAGCCGGACCGAGTCTCTACAAAATCGTAAGCCGAGTTCAGTGTGCGGTTCTTTGTGGCGTGATTTGGGTAGAGCTCAGCTGTTCCTCCTCCCTTTAGCTTCTCACTTTCCCTCTCTTTTTGATATAGATTAGCATAGACACGTTTGATTATCAAAGGCAAACCCTGGTTTAACATTATCTGCATGAAATTTGCTGTCAAATCTGATATAACATCACCTGTGATTTACCTGTGCACATTTCTGCTCCGGTGTTTTTGATTGCCCTTTTGATAAATAAACTACACGAAAGAGTTATTGACTTTGTTTGTTTGATTAGACTATGTATAAGTCCCTGAATCGTGAAACACCCTTCAGACCTTTTTAACGAGCGCGATTAAGGACCGTATCTTAGCTCTTTGGGTTTAACCCTGGTGCCCCGTCTTGTCTCGTTTCTGCTAAGAAATCTTCCTTAATCATAAACTGAATACCTGTAGTTTGAGACCCTACAATACAAACCAGACTTGAACCAGAGCAGATCATGGTAGAAGATCTAGAACTAAACCTAGTCCTGAACCAAGACTCAACATATTGTAGGTCATATCAGGGTTAACCAACATCTTGAACAGGATCACAGAATCTGAACCAGGACTATAAAGTCATAAATATAAAAGACAATAAAATCTGATTTAATTGATCTCTGCTGCTGTTCACGATGAGCCAGAGACGACGCGCCGAGCTTCGTCTGGACCATAGTGCTTAGTGGGCCAAATTTGTCCCACAGGCCGCCAAATGAACAGCCCTGCGTTAGGAGCTAATGGGTGTTGGGGGGACATGAAAAAATATGCTAAATATGACTCCGCTGACAGTGCAGTCCTTGAAGTAGTCGTAGTAGTTTCAGTGTAGTCAGCTCATCCCATCAGATGCTATAAAGTAGTAACTCACTCTCTCTCTGTCAGAAGAACTGAAGACTTGATGATGAGCAGCAAAACGTCTTCACACCAGTCGAAATAATTCAATTTTCTTTTCCCCCGATTTGTTTTTAATGTTTAATGAAATGCATTGCAGAGAACGTTTGGTCCAAACTGCTTTGAACACACTGTTGACATAGTTGCACAAATGAATTCTCTTGCTCCTGCTCTTTCCTTTTAACTTATTTGTCCAGTCCTTCTCGCCGTGTCTCCTCGGTCTCTTTCCTCTGCCCCCTCCTCCTTCTTTCCCTCCTCTGCGGGGCTGTCCTGTCTCTCTCTCACATGTTTCCTTGGCTTGTCCCAGATAAGACGGGGGGCCGAAGCTGTTCTCCGGACCACTTTGGACACTACCGCCAACTAAGAACATTCTTTCTCCTCTGAAATGTCGGAATTTACTTTAAGAATTTGCACATTTTCTGCTTTTTAATCATTCACATTTCCAACAATGGAGGTAACTTTAATTAGGATACATCAAGGGTAAATGATTCTGTGGAGACACCTGTTTCAATTTGTTTTACATGCAACATTTTTTAACATTTTTGCACAACCCAAAACTATATCATCATTCAAATACCTGTAACATGGATTGACTCTAATTGTAGCACTATGGACATGTATGACTGCATGCAATACGTTGTTCTAAAGTGAAGCATTTTTTGCCATTCCCTATTGAGAAACAAGGCAGCTTTAAAGGCATTCAAGGGAGCGTCATGAAGCATCGTAATCCTTATTGGAGCTTCCTATTCATTATATGGACTTTAACGACTTTCGCTGACGCTGCAGGATCTACGAGCACTTCTGACAGAGGACTTGGGAAGAGCCAGAGGAGAGACAAATCCACCGGAGGAGCAGAGAAGAGGAGGAGGTTGCACAGAATCCAACACGGACAGTGCAGTTACACGTTCGTGCTGCCGGAGTTGGAGAGTTGTCAGGGGAGAGGGCAGGTCAGCACGGGGGTCAGACCGGGAGCCAGCGTGGTCCAACGAGACTCCCCTCCACCCCCGGACTCAGACTGGTCCACGCAGAAGATACAG
The DNA here is from genome assembly GCF_026437365.1 of Eucyclogobius newberryi. Taxonomy (NCBI): domain Eukaryota; kingdom Metazoa; phylum Chordata; class Actinopteri; order Gobiiformes; family Gobiidae; genus Eucyclogobius; species Eucyclogobius newberryi. The sequence continues at coordinate 12,900,314 of NW_027315823.1, forward strand.
AGGCTGGAGAACACCATGGAGAACAACACGCAGTGGCTGCAAAAGGTAAAACATGGTTTGGCTGAAGGATTTGTTTGCAAAAATATAGGTTGTGGTCGACTACCTTTCACTGTGAATTGTATGAGTGTTCAGGGCAACTCTGTCTGTCTGTCCCTCGAGTGCAGACTGAGTTGGTGAAATGAGCATTCAGTCAAGCTGCTCCCACAGCTTGGAATTCTTTTCTAACTGAACTCAAATTTTGTGAGCTGGTTTCTTTGAGAAGTTTAAAGGATGCATAATTTAAATTTACTTTTGGCACTTTTAACCATGTTATATAGTTATTTCCTCATCAAAAACTTACCTGGGTATTTGGCCAGCTGAATGAATCCTGGTTAGAGAGTCCGCTCCCTTTTAAGTCTATAAATCATCACCAGACTCCTTCCGAGCATTTCTACCATATAATCACAATCATCAAAAGGGTGCGGCTTCATTAGCCTGTCCGAGGCAATCACCTCACCTCACCTTTGCAATTCTCCCTGCAGCCAGTGGTCGATTCCACTGTCTTGGGAAACGCTTGAGTGACCTAAAACAGTTTAGTTCTATAACATGAAATGCTAAAGTAAAAGTAAAGTAAAAGCACTCAAGAACATGTTTAAAGGTCAATAACAATACAAAAATGCATAATGTTTGTCGTTTTAAAAACAAAGAACAAGAAGAACAAAAGGCTACAGAGTTTAACGTTGACCAGATTTCATGATACATATTCTACATTTTCAAAAACATCTGGTTATAAATACGTTGGCTGTGAAAAGCTTTGTAAAATGTTTGTTACGACGAAACAAACACAAAGTCCGTCCCTCCTGGGATTTGGCCTGCCTTTGCTGGTATGAAATATCAAAACAGGCTGTTTGGACAATAGTCAAGTACACAGTGCTATGCAAGAGCTGTAGTGAGGTGTGAAGAACTTTATTAAACTGCTTTTCAAAAACAAACTGCGGAATGATTTACTTCTGTTAAGCTCGTCTTCACAAAGAACTCCGTTTGAATTGTCCCTGGATTGTTGCATCAGAAGTACAACTCCAAGTCCATAAACCATCACTGAACTTGATAATTGTCACATTCACAATAAACACATTCACGTTGCCCAAGTGCTTCATTTATGTATTTTTTCAATCGTTCATTCAGAGCTCCATTGCCTAAATACCTCATTGGAAACAGAGGTTGAATTTGTAAGTATTTATTTGTTTATATATTGTATTTATTATATTTTAGTCAGTCCATACAAAGAAGTAACTGTATGATTTAAAAATGAAATACTACTGCCAAGATGACCAAAAGCATGTTTAAAAGCAAATTAAAGTCACAAACATTCATAATATGTCCACTGAAAGCAAAAAAACAAAGCAAAAAACAGGTTGCTAAAACTGTGTAGTGTTGCAGTGTGAAGTGTGAAAAAAATATATATTTATATAATAATAATAATAATAATATTGACTCAAAGCCTTTTTAAGTTCACTCAACTTTAAATATAATTGCATTGAATGGTGTTTATGCATTAATTCAACTTTTAGTCAGATAAAAATTTAACTAATTTTTGAGTTCTGTTTAATGGCAAGTTGGGTTTTTAACAGTGTCGCAATTTCAAGCAAATCAAACGGTTAAATGTATGAAATAAATGAAGAGGGGGTTGATCTGAGAGCGAGAACTTCTAAAAATGCAGAATTACTCAAACATCAGTAAATGAAACAAAACATGCATTTGCATTTATTAAATAGTGAATCTTATATGTACGCTTTGTTTGAGTGTTAAAACACCTTTTAACAGCCTGAATTGGTCACAAGATTTAGATTATTTTTCAGCTTTATCGACATTTGCTGCCCAGGCCGGTAAACAATATTTGCAGATACCAATATTTTGGATTTTAATCTCTATAGAAATAATAACAACATGCATTTATGACATGATTTGTAGCATGACTGTGTGACATAATTCCAGACTGAAGTTCTTCTATTTATATTTTTTGTCATTTTGTTTGTGCACTGATAACAAACTGGGCCCACACAAAATATCAGCGCCAAATATGGGCCAATATAGAAAAATTTGACAACTATGGCAATGTCGCTGAAACTCCCTGATACCAATATTGGAACTGATATCGCCCATCCATACAAATAAACACATCATTGGAGAACCGAGACAGATTTTAGACAAACTTTACTGATCCAGAAGGGGAAATCAGTTAAAAAATGACTGTATTTTCAAGACTATAAGTTGCACCGGCCAAAAAATGCATAATAGAAAAAAAAGCACATATAAGTCGCATTGGAATATGAATTACATTTTTTGGGAAATGTATTTGATAAAATCCAAGACCAAGAACAGACATTTAATCTTGACTGATTAGAGAACATGGTGAATAGGTGTACGTATGCTAACGCTAACACCTTCAGCTACATGACGCACAGACAACGAACTGTGGTACGTGTCTGGTATGTTAACGTAACATATTAACAGTTATTCAGATAACTATAGCATAAAGAACATGCTAACACGTTTACCAAAGCATCAGTTTTACCCCAAATCACTAAATCCATTGAATTCTTCTTCCTCTGTGTCACTTCTAAACAACTCCACAAACTCCAGAGGTAGAGGAAGTGCATATTCTTCTTCTGGGTCGCTTAGAGCCTAGAGCGCCCTCTTGTGGTTGTCAGTGTGGAAATAATCAACATGTGAAATGCGTCTGCCAGTGTGAAAATTACGAATGATATCTCATATAAGTCGCTCTGCAGTATAAGTCGCACCCTCGGCCAAAACTATGAAAAAAGGTGCAACTTATAGTCTGGAGAATACAGTATTTTATTTTACTCATCGCTTTTTCTGCGCAAATCAATAGCAACTACAATGTTTTAGTAGGAGAGTGTAGCCCTGGTTGCCAAATATTTTACATATGTACCAATTATTTTCATTTCACAAGTTTGTTTTAGAAAATGATTAGACTTTCTTTGTTCTCAGCATTACCTAAGTGTACATTCCACAGCCCTGCACATTGAATAAGCATGTTGTCATTCATGTTTGGGCCTGGCACATAGAGAAGGCTGTCGAGTGTCGCAGGGTCTGATCTGGACTGATTGCCGCGCAGATGTTGGACCACAGATGGAGTCGAGTGAGTGGCAGCTGGTTTCCATCACTACAACAACAGTCCGGTGTTATTTTAACCATCCATAATTCTCCCACGTGTAGCTTCAGCTGGTCTGCATGTAGATTACTTCACAGCTTTTGCAAATACGGCACTACAACTGGATGAGATGACAAAAGGAAAGCGTGTGCCTTCTGCAAACTCTGAAAAGACAGTATTTAATAAGCTGCATGGTTCACTTTATACCAGGACTTTCTCACAGACAAACATTGACGCACATTGACTCACTCTGCTCTGGGAATTGTAATAACTTGATGTAGGTTGATATCTTAATCTATTTGTTAGTTGCATTCAGCTTAAAGTGCTGGATAAATGCAGCCTTATTTATCACACAGTATTATCATGCTTATTGTTTTTATTCTAAGTTCATCTATTGAATACATTCTTAAACTCACTAAACTTGAAACTTTTTCACACCCTTTGCGAAAATGTTTTTATTTTATATTTTTCCCTTATTTGAAGGTCAAGTTGTCCATTTATTTTTCTTCCCTACTTGAAAGCAGGTCACAACCGGAATATTCTGATATTGTATTATCTCTCAATCATATCCTGGGCTGTCACAATATGAATGTTAAAATCATTTGTTTACATTCATTATTTCGTTGCAGCAACAACAAGAAAACCAACTACATAGACCATGATCCTTTGCTCCATTTTAGTGCAGACAACATGAAGACACTTTTACATCTTAATTCTTAGGGATATGAAAGTAATGATTTGCACAAACGCTTGCAAAGAGATTTTAAAAGGAACATTTCTGTTAATTACTTACTTAACTCTGTTTTCCTGTCTACAATATCACAATAAATATTGCATCATGAACTGAAAATCGTGATAATATCGTACTGTGAGATTTGCATATCGTTACATCCCAACTTGAAATTATTGGATTTCCTTTCCAAAAATAATTCAATTTGCAGATCAAACTCCAATTTTCCCAACAACCCCGTGTATCCAGCCTACGCACATTTACACCCACATCTTTGTAGAAAAGTGCACGGCTGTGGTCCGGAGCCAGATGAGTAGCATTAGGCCTTAATGAGCATTTCTCTAGCCCGTTCTGGACTTCCTCACCCAGGGACAGGGAGGCGCGCACAGACGGGAGTGATTTGACTGCAGCAGGTGAAGTAGATCTGCTAAATCCGATTATGGCTAAAGAAAACACTGTGCTTAGAGGTGCTCGACACACATTCATCATCATTATATGGTCTAAATGTTACAGAGGAATGACTAATGCCACTGTTAGGAGGCACAGCCCTTATCCATCATAGGCAGCAGCAGGCATGGAGCTCCATTAGACTGTCCATGTAACAGAACGCAGCTACTGACAGTGAGATGGGACACGTGCGTGAATGGGGAACACACACACTGTTATTATTAATGGAGTTTATTGTGCAAAGTGTGTTGTTTTTCATCATAAACATGTATTTGATTATTCATTTTTAGCAATTTTCTGATGTTGGAGTACATTTTTGGAACCAATCTGCATTACAGTTGTACATAGCTGGGGAATTAGCCTAGTTTGCATGTGTATGTGAAATATTAGGGCTTGGGAAATAAATAATCTCGTTCCACCAACCATTGGCCAAAAGAGAAAGTCATGTTTTAAAGAGAAAAATGCTAAATACTGTTTCAAAAGTGAAAATTCAGCAGTCAATGTTTGCAAAGTCACACGATACAGGATCAATAAATAATTTTGGTTGTATTTAGATACATTTTGCTCAAACACATGCAAGCAAGTATCCACTGCTTTAAACTAAATTGTATAAAAAATATCAAATATTATGGGAAAAAGTCTACAGACTGTAGTTCAACATTCATATTATGGGTTTCAGCTTTCTTTCATATGGTGCCATTTTGAAGACAGTTGACAATTTAACCAATATAATATTTAGTTTTGACGTATTAATTGCTATGGCGACAGTACCAACTCTTCATCATTCTGAAACCTGTGGATAACAAGAAGCTGAAACCTATGAATAGACACAATAGATCCGGTTTCCTCTCATAGTTAGTTACATTCCTCTGCTAATGGAGCAAGTAAGAATTTCATTAATTCTGCTGCCCACCAAAGTGGACAGGAGGCTTTGGGTTTCCACTGTGAAGACCCCAAACAAGGGACACAATAATACATTTTATAGAATTGATGAATGTGATGAAAGTTTACAGATGGGGGCACAAGTCTCTATTCATTTCTCATTTGTATACGTTTGTTCATAAGAAATATGAAAAATATAAATCCATTAGTAATAATATCTGTTGTTCAGCTCTATTCAACCAACCACACCACATAATCTGCATGTCAGTTTTTTTTGTAACACTTTCCAGACTGGTTATTTGTTCATAAGCACTTTTATCATTTACTATTAGGATTAAAAATAATTTAAGCAGTTTTAAGCGTCTTGTTAATTCTCTTAAAAAACATTTGTACATGGTTTATTAATGCACACATGCTTATTGTTTATGGTTTATTAACATTCTAAGCCATTCTAAGCCATATAAATGCTTGTAAATGCCTTATGTGCATAAACAAATAACTAGTGCTTATTATTGCCTCATATAGTACTAAGAAACCCTATTTTAAAGTATTACTGTTTTTATTGCAACTCCACATCTCCGCAACTAACCACGACAGGCCTTTTTAATATGGGATTATTCAAATATGGCTTTGACCAATCAGAGTGCGAGCTGCTAGAGGGGAGCAGTGCAAAGCAGAGTGAGCCAAAGCTTCGATTAAAAAGCTGTTTGTACGAAAACGGAAGGACATTGAACCACGAAAAAGTTCATAAAAATAGGCAAAAGTTGACAAAAAAAACAACCTTTTTGGAATCTGTAGGTCCCTGTCAGCCGAACACAAACAGTTTGTTTATTCATTCTGCTCTATGTGAAAGAGTGTAGAGCAGTTTTTGACACCGTGCTCCGTTTTGTTCATAGATCAGCACTTAATATAAACAGGACAAAGAAGCTTCCCTTTCATAAATGTCTGTGTGATAGAAGTTGATGTTTCCTGTCTTAAAAACATGAAAAGCATTATAACATCTTTATAAACTGTTTGCAGCAGTCCAGAGTTACTGCTCTCTTCCCCACTGCGCTCACAGAGCTGCTTGTGCTATACTATATATCAGTACTAGAACACAACATTAGACTTAAAGGAGAACTAAGTCTTTGTAAGTCCCTGTGATTGTTAAATACCGTATTTTCCTCGCACCTTTTTTCATAGTTTTGACCAGGGTGCAACTTATATTTATATTTATACTTATATACTTATACTCCGGACCGATTTATATGTGATATTATTTGTTATTTTCACACTTATAACCGAATTTCATACTCCAGTGCGACATATATATGTTTTTTCTTCTCTATTATGCATTTTTTGACTGGTGCGACTTATGCTCCGGTGCAACTTATAGTGTTTCGGCGCGTTTGAAGTGTCCGCCGTCACCCCCTGCTGTCTTTGGGCGGAAAACCATGAACATTTGCCAACATCGACCAAAGAACAACTATCCTGAGAAACACTAGCGGGAAACAGGAAATAGGCACTGACAATGTATTTTCCCAAGGGAGCAGCAGGGGGAGCTCTATCACCAAAATTACTTAGTTCTGCTTGAATAATGCATATAGACAAATCGTTCCATGTGACGTCATTGCGTAACCCAATCCCATTGTGATGTAATTTGAACTACAACCGTCGTATGAACAAGCTCATTCCCGTCGTATGAACAAGCTCATTCCCGTCGTATGAACAAGCTCATTCCCGTCATAATTTTGAATGATTACTACGAGAGTAAAGACCAATGTTTTTACCACCCACGCCGTTAAAGCTCCGAGGACACACGGGTCAGATCCGGAGTTTAGATGGCCAACATAATGACACAAGACAGAGCACCGACCTTTCACCTTTGACCTTTTGGGGTTCACACGGTCAGACATCAGTATCTAATCACCCCACGGCTTCAGAACATAACTGCATCCTCGTCACCGCCGCAATCAAGTCACTTTCAATTAAAAACGGACCAGAAAAAAAACAAAAAAAAACAAATATACAGCTGGGAATATTTGTTTTTACTTATGTCCAGGGAAATGAGTATTCCAACCTGCCGTCAATTATCGGAGCTTATCTTTGTGTCATGCTTTTCAAAACTAGTGGATCTGAGTTTCACAGTAGTTCAGACTCAGCGATGTGAACCCAGGCGTGTGCGAATTCTCTTTATCTTTGTGCGCTTTTGTGAACTCCGATCGCAGCTTCGAGATCTGATTTGAGACTTCCTCTGCTCTACTGCTCCACTGACCGCATGAGAACCATCCCATTCCAGCTGATATTTTGTAAAGCAATATGAAAGCAGGTTTAAAGAACGTAAAACAGCATTGAACTAGGTAAGGCAAGTTTATTTGTAGAGCACAATTCGCACACAAGGCAATTCGAAGTGCTTCAACTACTAAAAACAGGCAGCAAACACAACACAATACATTTGCAAACTTAAAGAAAAAAGTCCCATCTAGTCCAAAGTCTAGTAAATTTGTCCATTTCCAAATGAACGTGTATTAATGTGATTTTTTTGTATGTCTTGTTACATCGTCAGTCCAGTCCTCGTGTGTGGGTACAGATTGTGTCATTAATATTTTTGTACGAGCCATTTTTCCTGTTGCCTGGAGTGTGTTCCAAAGACATCCATTTATTGTGTCCATGGCAGGAGTTTTAAGGCCCAAGTACATTGTTTTGAAATTGAGGGAGCCTGAAGTGCATTGTTAATTCCAGTCTAATATTTCTGAGCAACAGGACAATTACCATTTCCTTGTGAATAATGTGCTCTTTGACATTAATCTATGGATTGACAAACAGCACAGGAGACCTCTGGATCTCTTTGACGTCACGCTTCAGCCTCACAGCAAGAAGGTCCTGTGTTAAGCTCTTGTGCGCTGCAGGGCCTTTCTGTGTGGACTTTCCTCTTGGTGCCCACTAAAAACATGTACAATAGGCTGCCAACGAGGCGACTTTAATTTAGCCATCTTCAGGTAGAATACCCATCAGTGTTGCATTCAGACCAAGTTGTCAAATATGCCGTGTTTACATGCACATTCTCTGCGGCGCGTTTCCAAGAGTTTGGAGCGATGCGACATTAAGATACCAGAGATATATTGACACTGGATCCAAACAGTACATGTAATAAAGACTACTGAAAACACTTTCTGTTGGGCTTGAATAGATGCAGCCCGACCAATAATGTAGATAAGTGTAATGCAGTGGCAGCCTCTTCAGTGGCTCGACAGTCTGTAAACAGCAGTAAGTGTGGATGTTTAAGTGTTTAGCTTTCTGCCAAATGACTGAGCTGAAATGGGCCCGCTCCTCAGGGACACACAGGAAGAGATCTGTGGTCGGATCTGAAGAGGCTATCAGGCCCTGGTCTACATCCAGGACTTTGAAGTGGTCAGGGAGGGCACGGGGAAGATAACCCCAGCGAAGTCAAATACAGTAGGTTTGAAACACTATGAATGCTTGAAGACATTTCAAAGTTGGGAAGATTTTGTTTACGATGTTTTGTGGAGATGTGCGGTCGAAGCTGCCATATGCACATGTCACTGCTCCTGTGCAGCGTGTCGCCACACAACCGGGTCATTATGTTGTACTTTATCTGGACCCTTGATAGATCCACACACAGCCCGTGTGTGGAGTCTTCAAAGCAGCAGTAGGTCTGTCCCATAGATTACAGCGTTCTTATCTTCACTGTAGCCTGACACACTCCAAACTCTGCAGACACATAGGGAGCAGTATAGTTTTTGTCCAGTTCATTCACAATATGACAGATGTATTAAGTGCATGTTTTACTGGCTAACTGTTCGTGTTCCAAGCTGTGGGAGCAAGAATCATGAACATTGTCTGTTCTTTTAAACGTACGGCAGTTTTTTATATTCTTAAATGTATGAATGTTTTTATGTGTGCTGCAAGATAACATTGTAATTGTATGTAATTTCATTTGCAGTGCATTGAGTTGAATAACTTTTTTTTGTATTAATCAGTAATTGCACACTTTCGAGTTAACGTCACAATTCCAAGCAAAGAAACTAGAGTAGAAACTAAAACTGTCCGGCTGGAGAAAGATGCTGGGTGTTTCCACATGTTTAAAACACTTCTTTTTACCTTACTGGCAGTTTCACTAGCAAAGACCACGCCACAACAGTGGAATATGAAAGAATGTTTATTGATAACAGTGATGATGGATGATGGATGGAGGATGGATGGAGGACGGATGGATGATGGATGGACGATGGATGGAGGATGGATGGAGGATGGATGAATGATGGATGGAGGATGGATGGAGGATGGATGGAGGACGGATGGATGATGGATGGAGGATAGATGGAGGATGGATGATGGATGGAGGATGGATGGAGGACGGATGGAGGATGGATGGAGGATGGATGATGGATGGATGGATGGATGATGGATGGATGATGGATGGATGATTGATGGATGATGGATGGAGGATGGATGATGGATGGAGGATGGATGGATGATGGATGGATGATGGATGGATGAAGGATGGATGATGGATGGATGATGGATGGATGATGGATGGAGGATGGATGGAGGATGGATGGATGATGGATGGAGGATGGATGGAGGACGGATGGATGATGGATGGAGGATGGATGGATGATGGATGGATGATGGATGGAGGATGGATTGATGATGTGTGAAGATGATAGAGACATGGAGTGGGAGGGTGGGGTCGAGAGAACAGAGACGACAAGAGATGCTGGGATAGGCCTGTATAAATAGGGCTTCTGGGTAAGTAGAGGTGTGGTTAAAGAGTGGGGGTGTGGTTCCTGGAGGAGTAGGAGGTTGAAGCGTGGTCCTTCTCCTGAACCTCAGTCAATGATTAACATCGCTGACTAGATTTTTTGAATCCCGCACAGTCCAGCATATGAACGTTTAAAAGACAGTCTAAATATTAACTCTTTGTAAAGCCAGAACCTGAAAAACTAGAACACTTGAAATTGAGGATGTTTCTCCACACGTTGAAATACCGCCACATAAACACTGTCAGAATTTGTAATATAATTTGTCCCTCTAGTCTAGACTATTTCTGTGTCTAATGTGATTGTTATTTATAACACAAATGCTAGCTTCGTTGCTGTTGTCTGCCTGGCGTTTTATTATTTATTCTGTTCAATTCATCTACTCTCAAGAGACAAAATTGTAGCATGTTGCGTTTCAGCGTGGTGGAAGTCACTTTATAATGCAACTTGTGTGTTCAGGCTGCAGTCATTTTACAAAAAAATAATGTATCTGATTTAGTACCACATACAAAATATGTTTAGGGCTACATTCACACTGCAGGTCATAACGCCCACTTCAGATTATTTCACTGATCAGATATTTTTGGAGCGGCAATTCCCTCTGCAGATGAAATGTGACTCAAATCAGGTTTCAGTCCTGAAGTGTCAGAAAACTAGACAAAAGCAGAAGTCGTGCTGTTGTCACATTATGAGACGGACTATAAAGAGGAAGCACCATTTAGTCAGTAATCCTTATATTTTGTCTTTAAGAGGCTAAATTTGATATTTTGTCTTTGTCACACACATTTTACAAAAATATTTCAGGAAAATAAATAGATTAGCTGCTGTTGCCGGGCAGGCATTCAAAATGGAACCTGTTTTATGCCTCTGTAAGTCAGATAAATGTGACTTGCCTGTTCAGACTGCAGTCACTTTGCAAAAGATCAGATTCAAATCATATTTAGTACAACATATGAAGGTGGCCCTGGGTTGCATTGGGGAAAAAAAATCAAATTTGGGTTGTTCTGTCATTAAAAAAAATCTGATCGAGGTCACATTTAGGCAAAAAAAAAAAAATCAAGCCACTTTGAGCTGCAGTGCAAAATCCTACAGTTATTATTTGACATGGTGGTTGTTTCAGTTGTTAATGTTCTGTTTATTTGTTGAAATCATATTATTTAAGTCTGTGTGTGGTATGATTCATTCACCCATTCATGCTGACCGGACTGAAGTGAGTCCACAGAGGAACAAAGAGGCTGGTACAGATTAGATTGGGTCAGAAACTGTGGAGGTGACGGCAGCTGCCACTCAGACCCGACGGGAAGTCAAACCACATCTGTCATATACGAGAAAAAAGGAAGAGGCAAACATAGAGTTAGAATGCATCATCACAAAAAAATGAGTGAAATAATGGAAAGTCCAGTTTGGGCATGAGCTCTCTCAACATTGTCTATAAATAAATGGTTTGATTTCTTTTGTTCTTTATTGTATAATTTGTTATTGCATTGTTTATGCACCAAGCACTTGTATATGCCAATGACAAATGTCCCCCTGTGGGACAATAAAGTTATATTATCTACAGGTGTCCATTTGGCATAAGTAAATAGCTTTTTCCTGTGCCTTACCTTAAATATGTACTAAAATACATAGTTAAATTAAATGGTTATCACTTTTCATCTAGACTATATCTGAATATATATATATTTGTTCTTTTCCGTTTTATATTTTCTATATTTTCTTGATAATTATGCAATATATTCAACCTGGAGATACTCAAATGAATATGTGATAGAAGATTAATGAATAATTCATAATATTTAACGGTATATATAAAATTGCTTTGGCACCTAGACCCCGGAAGGTGGTAGAAATAAAAAGATTAGACAGCGTAAATATAGTGTTGAGGTGCAAAGGTGGAGCTGGGGTGGAGGTGCACGAGCTGAACTGCTGAATGAAGAGACGGAGGGCTGAGTTTAAAGCGAGTAAGCTGAGCAATGATAGTCTGAGCTCTGCCTATGAGCGCGGAACAGGACGGTGAAGGTAGGTGAAGGCACAGGTGAGGCAGCGGGGGTGGTCTTCCAGGGGTAAACTTCACTTGCTTCTCACCAAAACAATGCAAAGAGCGTGACACCGAAAACATACAAGACATCTGACCATAGTCTTAATATATGGTCAGGTGTATTTGTCCTAATTGAACGTATTATTAGATAGAAAAAGATAGTCAACATTTAGTTTTTTGGATGGTGCTTTGGCTGGGGGGCCAGTCTTATAGCAATAAGTTCGTGGGTTCGACTCCTGAGGCTTTCGGTGTGGAGTTTGCATGTTTCTCCTTGTGTCGTGGTGGGTTTCCTCCAGGCGCAAGATTCCTCCATCCAAAGTCCTGACGAAGCCTGGCTCAAGATGTGGAGACAGGTCCCAGAGAATAACTTTCTAGTCAAATTCAACTTTATTTCAATTGCGCTTTAAAACAGCAAAGTTGGAGTACACAACAACAATCATAAAACACAGGAATGAAAAGTGCACAGATCCCCAAAACACAAAGACGTACAAACACACTGTACACTATTAAAGTCTAAATTTCAAATCAAATATTCAAGAGGAAAAGATTAGTCACGCTCCGCCCGTCACGTTCAGGGTTAACAAACATTATAAACAACCTCAACTACACAGATAAATACAATAAACCCTGAGTGAAAAGGTTTTGCATCTTGAATATGGCTGAGTGGTTAATTTAGGTGCCTGGAAAGTTTGTGAATTCATAAGTGATAACCCACCAATCAGCAAATTCAAATACATACTGTATATCACTGTTGTGTTCTTGGGCAAGACACTACATCCATATTTTCCACTCCAGTCACTATTGGTTACAACAGAAAGGCTGGAAAGGATGTGTAAAAACCTTCTGTGCGATGTTGATGTGGTTTGCCAGATGAAAAAAAGAGCCAAGAAGAATGAAATTAAGCATCAAAACCAAGCATAATTTTTGTGAAAAGTAAAAAAAAGATGACGTTTGAATTCATTCCAATGCGCACATGAAAATTAAACATTTAGAGGAAATAACAATGAAATAAGTTGGTTACATTCTATCTTGCTTGAGTAAAGATGTTTATAATTACTAATGAGCAAATATTTACACCATTATACTGCTTTATGTCCTGCAGATTATTTAATAAATGGTCGGGACATTTTAATAGCTCTTAAGTAAACGTAGAATCATAGGCTGCAGTCTCCCTGATTACACCAGTACATGAGAACAAATGATTGATTGAATTACTCCATTCTGCATTCACAGTATCGGCCGTGTTTTTAGCGTTGGCGCTCCCCACTAATCAGCTGGAGATTCCCGTTGGATGTCCACATAAACTGCCATCATTTGTCACAGAGATTTTCCCAGAGAAACATTTGGACCAAACCCAAAGCCGGGACTGTTCCCCAGTGTTGCCCCGGGACATGCCTCTGCCCCTAATGTGGTGTTTAGCGTCATACAGTGAAGTATATTTAACTACTACATCGTAAGTGCATGTGTGTGTGTGTGTGTGTGTGTGTGTGTGTGTGTGTGTTGTAGGGTGACAGTTCTCATGTCATTGTCCATGTGCTTTTACCATAAGTGAGTGTATGAAGAATTTACGACGAGGGAGGGGAGTATCGGTATCAGTGTATCGATATATCATGTGGACTCGGTAAAATTGGTTTGGTATCAATTTTGGTGTTAGGTTCATTGCTTGATTCATGCTTATCAGGTTTGTCTTTTAGAGCCAATTTGAAATCCTTCTTTACACATTTTTGCCTTAACTATATGAGCAGTTCAGTATTGAGTATTGCATTGAAAAAATTAACCCCAAAGTACTGTATTTTCCGGACTATAAGTTGCACGTTTTTTCATAGTTTTGGCCAGGGTGCGACGTATACTTATATTTATACTTATATACTTATACTTATACTGGAATTTCCCCATTGTGGGACAAATAAAGGCTTATCTTATCTTATACTCCGGAGCGACTTATATGTGATATTATTTGTTATTTTCACACTTGCAACCGCATTTCATACTCCAGTGCAACTTATATATGTTTTTTTCTTCTCTATTATGCATTTTTTGGCTGGTGCGACTTATACTCCGGTGCGACTTATAGTCCGGAAAATACGGTACTTGGCATGGTATTGATATCAACAATTGTGGTTTCGCTCATCTCTTGTTACAGCTGTCTGGATAAACGTTCAAGTATCACTGCGGGAAAAACAAGCAATTAAAGGGATTTCGTAGCTTCACATTCACAGGGAAATATGCTGATCTTGCGATTCTCAGAGCAGAGCAGGGTTCTCCCGAGGTTCCGGAAGTAAATTGTAGCACCCTGTCTTACAAACAGCGGTAAAGGTTTAGGGCATCTGATCTGCTCTGTGTCGAGGAGCACGTTATATTGTTGCCCTCTCATCAAAAACACCCGGAGTGGTTTTTTTTCTTCATTCCTGCTTGTTTCATTAATCCAGTTTACAAGCTTCTCTGAGCCTCACACATGACAATTTTCCCCAGACTGTTGCGTCGCAGATAAAAACCCAACCTTCTCCTGCACAGTTTTTAATCCATACACCTTCACCGGATGTGTTCTGCCATCAATTGTTTACAAGGGTATAGCATAAATGCAGCTAACTGTTAAAGGTATTTTATGTTGATTCTTTCTTAGAAACCTACTGCAGTGTTCTTGAGTCAAAAGAGCCTCAGAAGCTGTAGTCTACATTTTACACAGTTTTGATTAGAGGCTGTTGTTTGGTCCAAGTCAAACACAAAGATTATGTTATTAAACCCTGATTAAAAGTCGCACTCTGGCTCGACGTGGCTTCATTTGGGGGCTTGGTGCCAAATGGTTAAATGAGCGAAAATCCATCACTGTATGTATTATGGCCCAAAACTTAAACCTTATCAAGTGCACATTTGGATAAAATAACAGTCACAGGTTGCCAGTTCTCGAGATGGCCGCTGATAGTCCTCCGCTGACGTCCTTTGGGCACAGTTTTTGTTGAGTAATTCATACAGTATGTGCGCTTTGAGTTTGTTAGACTTATTCAAGCGTTACAAAGGTTGACGCAAAAATTAAAGGGGCTACGTGAAGCATTTTACCATTCTCCTCAAGACAATTTAACTCTTTTTGTCAATGCCTTATATGTTCAAAAACCAAACGGCAGTCTGTACACGCTAATCAACCAGAAAAGCTAGTTGAAAATGCTAGATTCTGACTCTCTACACATTCATACACTTCATAACCATTGAATGTTTTTTCCCCACCCGTTACAGGTGGTTTATTATGCCTTACTGCAGCTTAAGAACCACACCAAAAATAAACCCGTGACTACTGATGGCACAGTTGTAGAAGTTCACCATCAGCTTTATTTCTCTCTTTAAACATTGTTCCTCATCAAACACACACCCAGAAACGCATTTAGTTTGTTGAAAGTCTCTCTCTCCGAGCCTCAAAAACACTCCCAATCGGACGTTTTTCTCTCTCACATAGGTTATTCCCTCGGCTCAGTTTTTCCTCAAGTAGCTGCTGCGTCTTCTTCCTCCTTTGTGTCATCAAGGGCACATTGTTACCGTATATTAATAATGCCCTACATTTGCATTACACTATTACTCACTCTTCATACTCGGCGATGGTAAACTTCTGTAGCCACAACTGCCTTGGGGTAGACTGACGCCGGAGACTCCTCAGACCACCAATCACTCACCAACACACCATATTCATTTTCAAATATAAAATGTTAAAAAATAAAACATTGAAAGAACACAGAACTCGACACAGAGAAGAGAAGGGGAAAAACAAAAGACATCCAAAAAAGCTACGGCACATGCTGGTCAACACAAAAGTCCCATTTAGTCCAAAGTTTGTAAAAATGATCCAAGTACATTTGTATTTTCCTCATCATTACTTTTAAAGGACACATATTTTGTCAAATTTACTGTTTTTGGCTTTTTACCATGATACAACATTGTTCACCTCATCCAAAAACCTACCTTGAGTTGCATTTAGCTTAATTCACACCTATTTTAACAAATCCTCTTCCTCTGAGCCCCACAAAACACACCAAATATGCCTGTTTTGTGACATCATAGCTAGAACACCGGGTAACTTCTGTGCTGTTCATCAGATCCTCACCAGACTCATTTGGAGCTTTTCTGCGGTTAAATCGCATTCATAACGAGTGTCTAGAAAGCTAACGTATGTTTTTCTTTCTGGTAAAACATGAGCTGTCAAAGTAAAAATACTCAAGAGCAAATACTCAAATGATGCTTAATGTGTCCCTTAATTATGACTGCAGATGTATAACCTGCTCGGGGCTCGGGACTCGGACAATGAGTTGCCTTTGAGGTTTGCTAGATTCTAATCCAGTTAAGCATCTAATGACTTCTTCGATATGCCCATTGACGCTTACCAGAAACCCCACTTGCATTTCTTTGAAGTGTTAAATTATATGAACAACTTCCTTCACGTTTTGTTAGTGGAAAATTCACTTCGTAATGACCAGGTTTCCTGCTCCAGTTGGTCTGCAAGCTTTGATCCAGACATCGAAATAAACAAGGCGGTATATTTGTGGAAGTGATGTGACGAACTGCAGTTTATACACATATATACTTCTACTCAGAGGTGGGTGCTATGTTACATTTATTTTACTTGAGGTATACGTTTGACAGTGGAACAGTATTCTTACGTGTGTTTTGGTTACACTTTTATATAATTCTACAGTGACATTCTACATTTTATGTTGACAGTGTTAAATCATTTGAACGTTTGTGTTTCTTGATTTAGTCTTTCATATTTTTGTACCTGTCTTTTAAAAAATTCTGATTTTGTCAAGTTGTTAAAGTGTTTGTCTATTACACTACTTTAATTAATCAGTCATGCAAAAAATGACTTAGAGCAAGGTTTTGATCATTTGTGAATATGAAATGTACCCAATATAATCATTGTATTTATACATGTATTGAGTTTTCCTTTGGACTGTTTTATGTTAACTTTTTAATATAATTTTCTTTTTTTGTTTGTAATAAAAAATAACTTTAAGATATATCAACATTTTGAATGAAAAGGTGCATCTTTAAAATAAGGTGAGCGATGTCTTGGATCTTTATTTTCACTTCAACTTGAGTAACATTATTTTGAAGTAACAGTGTTCTTACATGAGAGCATTTTTGGACTATTTTATTTGGACGTCACGCACAGATGTTGACGGTTTCACTTTCTGCTTGACAGCTTTGCATATTTTGGTTGTCAAAGGACGTACTTTAGAATGGGAAAAGTTAAGATAAAGCAGTCTTCCTCCCTTCAGTGTTCGGGGGCGTCTGTACAAAGTAGTCCCCACAGATCAGCAGGGTCCACACGAGAGAGCATATCTCCAGGCAGATTGTGGTCGGCCCCTGGGGTTATCACAAGTATTTTAGACCCATCAGTCAAGAGCTGAGAAAGATCTTTTAAAGCTGTAAAATGCATGTTTGGCAGGGGAAATATTTTAGTTTTATTATTTGTACACAATAGAAAAGCTGTAGAATTTGGAAATCAACAAAATAGGTTTAGGTAAGTAAATTTATAATCAATGTAATGTTTTCAAATAGAGATTTGTAGTTACTGCGTCTCTGGGTCGGTTTTCAAGCTATTAGTGTTCTTGTGCAAAACCACGTGCGAATGCGTAATGTTTGTCAGGGGCCGGTCCTGGAGTCAGTGTACACCAGGCAAGTGTCTGTACCCAGAGCGAGTTTTACCGTCCCGGGTAAAGCTGACAAACGTTAGCATGCGAATGACAAACTTCCTGATTCTCAAGGAATAAAACACTTGAAAAATAAGCAAATGCTCCACATAAAATAAATCATTTGTCGACTGTACGTTTGACAAAAGCAAGGTTGTTCTGAACGTAGGATCTCTGTATTTCATTATCACAATTAACGGTGCAAATGCTAAATCACGGTGCTGGATGACTCTAAACGTCCCGCTGCCCCGCTTGCGCTGTACCTATTCAACTCTTTTAACTGCATTTAAACTGGGACTAGACTTCTTTGTGCATGTAAATAAAGTGTCCGAGACACTAGAGCAATTCAAATCTCACCTTTTCTCTCTGGCCTTTTGACAAGTGCAATTGTAATTGATTGTATTTATGTGTCGCTAATATATTTTATTGCACTTCCATGTTGTTCCCACATTTTCTGAAACTTTTCATGAACTTCAATGACTTTTCTCCACACTTTACAAACCCATTCACGGTCACCAAACAGTTCAGAATCTGTTGTAATAGGCGATTGTAAGAATGACACATCATAAGCACAATAATCACACTTATAAACAAATCTGACCATCTTCAGGACACAGGGAGAGAGAGAACGAAAGCACCAGTATCACATTGTTACTGAGAGTCTGCTAATATCTATCAAATGTTACACAAATCTTTTATGCAATCAGAATTATTTCATATGGATCTAAACCTGATTTAGACTTGGTTTCACAATGTTTTATATGTATTATATATGTCTTCTATTGTGACTCTTGTGTGTTCTGTTGTGTCTTTGGTGATTGTGCCGAGGTCAGAGGGTTCTGTTTTTTGTTGGACATGCAAAGAGAGTGTTACAATTACATTCTGTGCTGAAATATGTTGTGTTTTGTAGTTGTGAAATGAGAGTTGAGGTTTGAAAACTGATACAAGCCTGTGCCAATATGAGTATTTGCTCCCAATGTCAAGTTTTGGAATTTGTGCTGAAATCTAGACATGTTACAGCGATTGAAAAAATGTGTAAACCATATTGCTCCCCAAGAAACTATTTGACCCACCAGCTCTCATTGTAAAACTTTATCCCAGTTTTGACAGACATATTACTGTATGTATTTTCAAAGTGGTGAAGTAGATGGAGTTGAGCTGAATTGGCAGAAGCCGTGAGTGCGTAAAATGCTCGAGTTGTTGTTGGCTGCTGTGTGCGTGTTTGTTTATGTGGGTCTGAGAGTGGAATCCACCGGGCCACGGCTCTTCTGCGGCGCTACAAGTATGAACGCCATCGCAAACAAAAACAAGGACATCTACTACAAGCTTGGGACTAACTTTATCATAACACACAATTAATGGGCTGGAATCCAGTGCAATCAAACGTATAGGCCTGACTCCGCACCATAGAGCCACCATTAGCAACGTCAGCGACAAATGCAGAGGAGCAGAGAGTGTTTAGAATTTAGTCAATGTTGCATTCTGTGTGTTTAACTATAGGATTTGGAATGTAGCCAAAGGGAAACCCAATTTACCTTTGGTGCCATATTTGTATGTATAGAGCTCCTGCATTCAGGGCCACTGCTAGGATTTTGAGGGCCTTAAGCAGAAATGATCAGTGGTGCCCCAGACCCATCCCAAAAACAAAAACAAAAAAACAGCGTAATACAGTTTTACCACTTAAAAAAGGTTGTTATTTCCGTATTTTCTGGACTATAATTCACACCGGAGTATAAATCGCACCAGCCAAAAAATGTATAATAGAGATGAAAAAAACATATATAAGTTGCACTGGAGTATGAAATGCGATTCCAAGTGTGAAAATAACAAATAATATCACATATAAGTCCCTAAGTATAAGTATAAGTATAAATATAAGTAAAAGTTGCACCCCGGCCAAAACAATGAAAAACGGTGCGACTTATAGTCCGGAAAATACGGTATTATGCTCTACAGTCCCCAATAGACCTATGTTGTCTTGGACCTGTGTGGGGCCCCAAGCCATTTGTGATGAAACATGTTCCAGAAGGGGATTCATAGGGAACGTAAGTGAGATGAATCCATTGTTCAAAAGGCCACACCATTTGTATGATCAGCAGACAGGCCGCTATCAGAGGCACCAGAGTCTGTCCAGAACACACAGGAAACAGGCTGTTCTTTGTCTGATCAGGGGCCACTTTTACATTATTTTCATACTGTTCTGTGACGTGATTATACCTTTTGAGGCGCCAGCTCGTTGGACATGTAATTATTTGCCCATTAACAGAAAGGTTGGCAGTTCAGTCACCACAACAAGCAGAGCATAGACTGATTGGATAGTTCTGTGAAGTCACTTTACTCAGTGTAACTAAGCTGGTTTACTTTGGTACCTATTAGTACAACGTTTAATAAGTCAGGCCACAGCTGTTGCAGAGTGTTGCCATGGAGACAGGCAAGCTTAGAGTGGAACGTGCATGGATTCACTGGGGGCTCTCAATTGACTTGTTTTGGGCCTAAGAGCTTATCCTGTTGTATTTCACTTAAAAGAGACTATTTATGCAACCAACTTTTAAGAGCTTTAAGAGTACTGAGACTAATACTGGCGTAGTGCACATGGGTCGATGCAGCCGGCTTGTGGGTTTGCTGCATGTCCTCCCTTCTCTCATCCCCCATTTCACACTTTCCTCTCCTGTCTAATAAAGTGACGGGCAACAACATCTTGAAATAAATAAAATAAAATAAAAACATTTAAACTAGATCTGTTTAAAACTTTTAATTAGTTTTAGTCCGGATTTGGTCAAATTAGTGTTAATAACAATCTGTAATACATTTAGTCAATTTGAAAATGTTTTTTCATTCTAATTATGGTAACTTTTATGGTAACTCAATGATGTATTGTTTCAGGGGCGTTTGGTCTGGTTTGTACTTCTGTGATTGAAAAGATGAAGCTTGAACCTAATCTCCACTTATCCCTTTTATTCACTTTTATTTAGTGTATAAAAGTCAGTGAATATGATGACGGTGCTTATAGTTGACAAACATATTTACCTTTACAAAAATACCTATCATTTTTCTCATCTTTGTTTGGTTTAGTTGGTTAATTGTTCAGTTTGTTCCTTTGTTTGGTTTAATTGGTTGGTTGGTGGGCTGGGTTGGCTGATTTAGTTGATTTGCTTTAGTCGTCACTGAATGAGTTATTTTTACAGACGTATCAGTTTAGTAGACAAACTTAAAACTTAAGACTTCATCTGGCCTAAACCTGAAATACAGTGAGATGGTTTATTCTTCACTCCTGATCCCTTTCAAACATCCTTGACCCGAGAAAGGTTGTGTATTTAACATCCCTAATCCCAATAGCTACCACAATTTGAGAACCACTTGATCAGACACTTAGGAAACACATTAAAGGTCCCGGTGACAGTGTTGGACATAAAGAGGTCAGTAAATGCGAGATTCCCATTGATTCTTGAACCTAAGCCAAACTGACCACAGCAACATGGTGCTTCTTGGAAACTCTCTCTTCTACGCACACAACTGGCCCTGTGCCAAGTACCACAGTCCCCCTTTATCACATCTTAACAAGCCAGCAAGTCCAAGGCCAGTCCCCCTCGGTCCACACGGGCATCTTTATGGGCAGCTGGTAGTACAAATTCGATCATTATCTCACATATGAAAGCCATTTTTCTTCTCCGCAGGAAAACACAGGGGGTTGAAGTGACGAAAGACCTACTGGACCAAGTAACATTATACGACACAAAATATAACATACATATGAGTGTTCTCTGATTTGAGTAATGATTTAAAAGGTTCAGGTCTAATTTGTTGACCCCATAAGTAGAGAGGAAACAATGGCAATCTCAAAAGTCTCCTTTGAAGTACTGTATGTCTAAATGGTTTATTTTGTTACAACACATACTTGTTACTACATACATATTTGAGTGCAACTGTCACTCTTCTGGTGGGAGTCCCCCACCCGCGTGTCGCCATGGAGATGCTACTGCTTTAGGTGGAATGTTCCACATTATCGTATAAAAAGTATCATTGTAGGTGTTTTATTGATCATTGAAAAACACCTTGAAACACAAGTATTCTCGCTGCTCCACAGATGTGACCTGTAACTTGGCATAATGGAGTTACCTGCCTGTCTCCATGGAAAGATATATGTTAATACTATACGGTGCAAAGCTTTGGAGACAAGCAAGTAATGAGCGTTTGACCACCAGTGACAATGCACCTTTAATAAACACAAAGTGCATATGAAAGGATCTCATTTCATTGCTTCGTTTGGTGGGATTGTAGCTTGTAACTTGTCAGTAGTAGCACAGTTAATTGGCCTATAAATAACTAATAATAAATATCCAACATGCAAGCGACAGACACAGTTTTCTGAACAATTAACAAAATAAAGGTGTTATTAGGTAGTATTAGTAGTCATATTGTAACTATTGTGTAATTTATATGAATTTTGGTCCTTGTTAAAACCTTATGGTTGCTCGGTAACAGTTGTGGAATTACCTCTATGTCCAACCAGGAAGTCACATTATCAAACTGGGGGAAAAAAGGCAAAATCTTCAGTAAAAGTTTGAGTGAAAATGTGTAGTCTAACACTTTAATAAATCTTTAATCTTTTGAATTTGACAGTGACTGACCTGATGACAAAGACGTAGCATTTCAACAAGACTTCACCAAAACTGTGCAATAAATATGGAACTATGTAATATTTACACAGTATGATAACAGCTATAATTGCTTTGCTTTTCTTTCTTTTGGACACTTCACGTACCAAGCTGGAGGATTCATCTATGATCTTCTCAATGCCTTATTTTAAACGTTTATTAGATTGGACATGTTCTTTTGCAATTGTTTTTAAAATACATTATTTTTCATATGATTTCTTCTTCATTCACCCAGACGTGGAGGTCCATGGCTGGTGACCCCTTTGGCACATATAACAATAGACAGTTTTGTTAGCTGGACTGCATAATGTATTAATATATTTTGTGTCAAAGGAGAAGCACCTTTAGATTCAGCTGTCTGATTGTGTATTTAAATGCTTGAAATACAGGAATCTGCAGCTGATCTGATTCCAAACATTTGCTTTGGACTTGAGGGCTCCATAATCCATCTTTCCATTTCTATTGGATCAAGAACTGCACTACATTGAAAGCAGGTGTCGCCTGTTAAAATGTTGGCCTCGGACACTTGAACATAAATTTGTGTGTTTTACGTTGCACTAAAAGGATTATCATGGTTACATTTGACTTTTTTTTTGCCCGCTCAATGTTCAACCACTTGTTTTAACTCTTTGGAGCAGCCAGAGGAAACCTGCACAGGGAGCACATGCAAATTCTACTCCCCTTATTTGATTATTTTTCTTTGCACTTAATCAGTCTTAACAAAGCAAAAACAAAGACTTAATTCATCCTGAACAAATTGTTTACCAAGAATTACTTTGTAACTACTTAATTGTCCACCCCGAACCCGGTGGTGGACACCGGAAGTAAGGGATGCCGTCAGACTAAAGAAGGAGGCCTATCAGGCCACTCTGGCTTGTAGGTCTCCGGAGGTCATCGACGGGTATCGGCAGGCCAAGCGAGCCGCGGCTCGTGCTGTCGCAGAGGCAAAAACCCGGGCCTGGGAGGAGTTCGGGGAGGCCATGGAGGAGGACTATCGGTCGGCACCAAAGAAATTCTGGCAAACCGTCCGGCGCCTCAGGAAGGGGAAGCAGTGTCTCACAAACACCGTTTACGGTGCGGGTGGAAGCCTGCTGACCTCGACTGGGGATGTCGTCGGACGGTGGAAGGAATACTTTGAGGATCTCCTTAATCCCTCAGTCACGTCTTCTGAAGAGGAAGTAGAGACCGGGGACTCGGAGGCTGGCTCATCCATCACCCAAGCTGAAGTCACTGAGGTTGTCCGCAAACTCCTCGGTGGCAGGGCTCCGGGGGTGGATGAGATCCGCCCTGAGTACCTAAAGTATCTGGATGTTGTAGGACTGTCTTGGTTGACACGTCTCTGCAACATCGCGTGGCGTTCGGGGACCGTGCCTCTGGACTGGCAGACCGGGGTGGTGGTCCCTCTGTTCAAGAAGGGGGACCGGAGGGTGTGTTCCAACTACAGAGGGATCACACTCCTCAGCCTCCCGGGTAAGGTCTATTCCAAGGTACTGGAGAGGAGAATCCGACCGATAGTCGAACCTCGGATTCAGGAGGAGCAGGGTGGTTTTCGTCCCGGTCGTGGAACACTGGACCAGCTCTATACCCTCCATCGGGTGCTCGAGGGTTCATGGGAGTTTGCCCAACCAGTCCACATGTGCTTTGTGGATCTGGAGAAGGCTTTTGACCGTGTCCCTCGGGGTGTCCTTTGGGGGGTGCTCCGGGAGTACGGGGTCCGGGGCCCTTTGCTCAGGGCTGTCCGGTCCCTGTATGACCGGAGCAGGAGCTGTGTTCGTATTGCCGGCAGTAAGTCAGACCTGTTCCCAGTGCATGTTGGACTCCGCCAGGGCTGCCCTGTGTCACCGGTTCTGTTCATAATTTTTATGGACAGAATTTCTAGGCGCAGTCAGGGGTCGGAGGGGGTCCGGTTTGGGGACCACAGGATCTCATCTCTGCTGTTTGCAGACGATGTTGTCCTGATGGCTCCATCAAACCCGGACCTGCAACATGCACTGGGACCGGTTTGCAGCCGAGTGTGAAGCGGCTGGGATGAGAATCAGCACCTCCAAATCCGAGGCCATGGTTCTCGACCGGAAAAAGGTGGCTTGCCCTCTCCAGGTGGGTGGGGTGTCCTTGCCCCAAGTGGAGGAGTTCAAGTATCTCGGGGTCTTGTTCACGAGTGAGGGAAGGATGGAGCGTGAGATCGACAGGCGGATCGGTGCAGCGGCTGCAGTGATGCAGTCGCTGCATCGGACCGTTGTGGTGAAGAAGGAGCTGAGCCGAAAGGCAAAGCTCTCTATTTACCGGTCGGTCTACGTTCTGACCTCACCTATGGTCATGAGCTTTGGGTAGTGACCGAAAGAACAAGATCGCGGATACAAGCGGTCGAAATGAGTTTCCTCCGCCGGGTGGCTGGGCGCTCCCTTAGAGATAAGGTGAGGAGCTCGGCCACACGGGGGGAGCTCGGAGTAGAGCCGCTGCTCCTCCACGTCGAGAGGAGCCAGCTGAGGTGGCTCGGGCATCTGTTCCGGATGCCTCCTGGGCGCCTCCCTCGGGAGGTGTTTCAGGCATGTCCCACCGGGAAGAGGCCCCGGGGAAGACCCAGGACACGCTGGAGAGACTATGTCTCTCGGCTGGCCTGGGAACGCCTCGGGATCCCCCCGGAGGAGTTAGAGGAAGTGTCTGGGGAGAAGGAAGTCTGGGAGTCCCTGCTCAGACTGCTGCCCCCGCGACCCGGCCCCGGATAAAGCGGCAGAAGATGGATGGATGGATGGACTACTTAATTAAGCGGTTAGGAGTTGAGGTGATCATTTGAGTATTTACTGAATCCGAATTATTCTGAATAAACAATCCGTCCATTATGAGTCAAGTCTTTGTTCTTTGTTATTTACTATAAAGTGTTACAAAATGTTCATATCCACAAGCTGGAATAGAAGAATCGCTACACAATACAAATCTATCAAGTTATCCATACCTTTCAGAATGATGAGAAATTAGGACTGTTGCAATAGCAGCCATTAATTGATGAAAAAGTCATCAAAATGTGGCTTAAAACAAGAAGCTGAGACCCATGTCAAAAATGCTCTCAATATTCTGAGTCAATGGCTGCGGAGCTTTTGTTTCGCACAAATGAACTTACTGTGAAATGGAAACTGAAAGTAGTGTCTCTGTTGCTGCTCCGAATGTGCTAGCTTGTCTGCAAACAGTAGGGGGTGATAAAGGACACTTTATCTCACTCACCCCACAACAATGAACTTCCTCAACAAACAGACTCAGAAACATTTTATTTAAGGAGAGAAAGATAATCAGTTCATCTCTGTGCGGTCACAAAATCTGTAACAGCGATAAATGTGAACGTAGCTGCAGTTTCCTGTTGTTTATCTGGTTTTCCACAACTGTTTACTTGATTTTTTTGTTTTTTAGACGTCAGGTATGAACTAAATATTGAGCATTGAGATGTAGTATATTTATTAGATTGTTGCAGGGAGTTTTTTCTTCAAATTTTAGATTTGTTTAGAGATTTTACAGGACAAAAAATCATAACTGCTTTTGCTAATGCTATTGCTATT